>NC_053153.1:68656373-68978039 GCF_016808335.1 Panicum virgatum
ACGTAGAGCGACAGAACGAAGTACATACCCGTACAAAACCTGCAGAGGCATTAGACTATTCCGTTTGTATACAGCAGCAGCGGTGGCCGTTTTGACCGTGGGCATAAATTTTTCAGATTTTCAGATTACAGGACAGCCAGAAACATAGGACGAACAGTTGAAGACAGCTCGAGAGAAAAATAAAAAAAGAGAGAAACATTTTCCATGCTGCAGAGGTGTTATGATCTATTGTTTTTTTTTGTTCCCCTCAGGCTCAAGAACAAGTGCACGTCCGGACATGTCAGTAGCCTGGTGTTGTAGATGAAAGCCATGGCAACAGGCTCCTACAAATTGCAACAGTGTCGGTGACAAGATGGCTAGGGAAAAAGATGTCCTGATCGAGAAACTTGCAGATTATCGTACAACACTACAAGACTACGTTCCATAATGACCGCTAGGTGATTGCTGAAAAGAAAGCCAGGAGTCATCTCAGGAGCGCATGCTAATTGCAGGCAGACTGTTGAAGCTTCCTTTTTTTTCTTTTAAAAGTAGATGTCCACTCCACAGCATCTCCTTGCTCCTTGCTCCTATCTTCAGAGATTTAGTTTAGTTTTATGAACGATGGCGATTGGCCAACTACTGTACAACCAAAGGTACTCAAGAACCCTAGCTTGTTCTTAATGAGTAGCTTCAGGGATCAGCAACAGAAGGGCCATAGTTTTGCGTGTTTCTGAAGCTGCTTGTTAGCGCAGGTGTCTTTCCTTTTGTGAATTGGACTCCTTGCACTGGAGTAACTTCTGAAGAGAGAAAAGAGTACAATGTCTATCATCATTGTTAAGTGGATTTTTAGCTTGCCTTCTATTTCATTACAGCCTTGAGAGACACATCAAGGGGGTATTATGTATGTATTCCTAGACCCTCTTGAAAAAAAAAGAGAAAAGAAGAAATTATACATATATCACAATTTTTTTAAGAAAAAAGAATAGTGGAAAATTGTACAATATGATGGAGAACTGGGGGTCAGAGGTTGATCCATCCCCTGGTGAGAAACCCAAAATTTCCCTTCTTTGCAGCATGAAGGCAACCAGCGCCTCGATGGTGTAGCTATGCATGTACAATGTACACCACTCTGGGGCCGCCCTCCGGCTCGTTCATTGACCTCTTCTATAATCACCCTTTCTATCTCCTGTTGTTCTCCAGAGATGGTTGCTAAGAAGAGGAAGAAGGGGCCGTCGAATCGACATGCCATACCATGACCTCTGAACAATCGGAAGGAATGCCCTTTACCTTGCTAAAATCTTCCAGAACCACTTGCTGGACGAACTTCATCGAGTCCTGAAAACAATAAAATGACCAGAAATTTGTCAGGGCAAGTAGTCATGAGTTTTTTTTTTTGGCATACCAAAGGACTAAGGAGCAATGAACAGAGGAAGAAACCCTAACAACCTCTCATGATTGACCATCATAACAAACGGGGTGCTTTAGTGGTTAGGTTCAAGAAAGATGAACAGTCAATTTGTACACCTAAAAAAGGCTTAAGTTTTTTTTTCTAAGAAGGGCCAATGCACCTAAAAGAAGCTCAGTTTTTTTTTAAAAAAAAAGTGCCGGTGTACTACAGCTGCAACGAGCCAAGCCACAGCCACCGACTGGGTTGCCTTGCAATGGACTTCCTCATGTCTGCACTCCTGCACCGATCCTACTCAGCCATGGACCCCTCTCCTCCCTCCACCAAATCAGCCCAACGCACCGGAAAAAATATATACTCGGATTCGATCCGTTTTGTCGATTTGCAGCGCCTGCACTGTACCGGCTACCGACACCCACGCCATTTGCTAGAAGAAACCAGCAACTAATCTCTCCTCGGATCAAATGGGAACAATGATCTTTACGCAGAAACGAGAGGGCTTTGCTAGTGATCTGTGACCAGCGGCGACAGGGACGTATACGTTTGACCCGGGGAAAGTTGGGACAGATGGGCCACGAGACACGGCCTTTCCCTCCTCCACCCTCGCCCCCTACCCGCGAGCTACCTGTGCCACATGCAGGGGCGGCCATGGACATGGGCGCCGCGCTAGCTGCCAGCCGAGACGCCGCTTTCATGGCGGGGAGCGCCTCTTTCAATCGGACCCCAGAAACCGGGCGCCCGCGACGCGAACGCCACCGCGTGCGGACACCGCCGCGGCCGCCCCGCGAAAGGCGTGGCGAGCCCTTGCTACTTCCGGGCCGGGGGCTTGTGGGCGCGCGATGGGTGATCGCGGCGAGCGACTGACCTGGGACTTGTCGGGCTCGGAGGTCGGGTAGCGGCCCCAGCGCTCGGGGTCCCAGAGCACGGAGCTGTTGAAGGCGAAGCCGTGGGCGTCCACCTCGGGGGGCCTCGCCGTCGTGGCGGCCGCCGTGCCGTTGCCGCCGAAGTCCCGGGAGAACCAACCGGTGACCGCGGCCGCGCTGCACGCGGGGCCCCGGACCACGACCTTCCGCTCGCCCCGCGCCATCGTCGCCACCGGCCACGCGCCGAACGCGCTGCACAAAACAAGAACCGAGCCAGCGCCGTTAGAAATGCTCACGCGGTGCCAGTGAGGCAGTGATGTGGAAGCAGGACCGCGAGGTGCAGTCAAACGTGTCGATAGGATGCTGAGCTGCTAATCGCCGAGCATTAAAGCCCTAAAAAAATATCAGGCCGAGCACTTTAATCGCCAGGTGTAACGAGCGCTCCATACCATCTACTACCTCCGTCCCAAAATATAAACATTTGTTAATTTTTGCTGATCATGTTGAACTATTTGTCTTATTCAAAAAATTTAAGAAAAAATAAAAACAATTAAGATATACTTCAAATATATATGATGATAAAACATATCATAACAAAATCAATAATATTTTCACAAATTTTTTGAATAAGACGAGTTGTCAAACATGATCAGCAAAAGTCAACAAATGCTTATATTTTAGGACGGATGTAGTAACATTGGTTGCGATCAAAAAGGGAAATTAAATCATGTGACAGCGGTGTTGATGTCAGGCGGCAGGTGGCTGCAATCGCAGTACAGATTGGACGCACGCTCGCTGAATTGCGAGAGAGTGGTTAGAATGATAGCTAAGGACCAACAAGTACGGGCACGCTTTGAAGCAAAGCAAACTTGAAAAAGGAGTGAATTCACGTTTTCAGAAAAAGAAAAGGAAGAGTGAATTTTGCGACAGCCCAAGCTACACGATAACACGAACAAAAACAGCGCTACCGAACAACAGTCGGTCGCTGTACGCGCGGCAAAATTAAACAACCTGCCGATAGAGCCATTTCTGACTGACTGCCAGTGGCAGCTCGCGGCACATCAGCTTAAAAAGAAAAGAGACGAAAACGTGACTGGAAATCGGGAGCTGAGCTGATACGAGCACGAGCAGGAAGATTTTTCTGGTAGGGGCAATGGGCGAGAGCGCTCATGCAACGGCCGTGCATCCAACGGCATGCAGCCACGCCGGCGGTCGCCACCACCGATTTCTTTCAGTTTCCGGGGTGCCCTACCGGATCCGGAGGAGGGGCTCCGCCGGCCGCTCGGCGCCGGTCCTGCAAAGAGGACAGCAGCACGGGCCCTCCCCGTCCCTCTCCCCTCCCCCCGGTTAGTTGAAGGGTGGCAATCATCATGACATCCCGCCGACACGTTCGGGCGGGCCTCTCCCACGCCACCAGACCGGAATGTACCGTGACACTTGCAGTGAAAACAAATGAAAAGGACGCGAGGAAACAAAGCGAATCGCTGCTGCTCTGTGGCAGCAGCTGCTGCCCGGAGATCTGAATTGGGAAGCAGGGCGCAGGCGCCGGGGAAAAGGAGGTTGGAGTGGGGAGAAAAAAAGGACCCCTGAATGGCGGATGCATGGGGAAGGCGACCCTCCTCGCATGGCGATTCTCGCCGCCGATTAAACTAGCCCCGCCGCAGAGGTCACCGGGGGTGGTGGTGGTGCGTGAGCTGTTGCTCTCGGGACAGCCTGACAAAGTCGCTCGCAGCTAGCAGAGAGCGATGACTGGTGTGCGTTGGGCGCTAGCCCGCATGGCGACGGCGTGCGCCTGGCTTTGCTTGCTCGCATCAAAAAAGATCGGCGCTTTGCTTTGATTGTTTTGCTTTGTTTAGTTTAGTATATGCGCAAGTTGAATGGAGAGTTTTTTTTTTTTTACTTTGGAGGCGACGATGCCATGCGAAGCGAGGATGGTGGCTGTTTGTTGGCAGCAGGGCATTACAGGGACGTACCTGATCTGGCGGAGCTGGTCGAAGAATCGGAGGTCGAAGACGTCGCCGAGGCCGGCGAAGAGGACGACGCCGGCGAGGCGGTGGTGCTCGATGTGGCCGAGCGCGACGTTCCGCTGGTGGTGCCGCTCCTTGCCCGCGGCGGCGTCGGCGGCCGTGAAGTTGTCCTTGTACGTCAGGTGCCGGTACAGGAGCCCCGTGGCGCGCAGCAGCCGCGCCGTGGCCGGCACGTCCGGGGCGGCCTCCACCACCACCCACAGCAGCGGCGGCGCCGCCAGCCGCAGCGTGTGCGCCATACGCGTCAGCGCCGCGGCGCGCTCCCCGGACGCCGCGGGCGTGGACTCCGTCGTCGTGATGACCACCAGCAGCGGCCGCGGGGTCGCCGCCGCGGCGTCGAGCAGGCCCGCACCGCCGTGCGCCAGGAGGCTCCGGTTGACGGCCCCGCCCGCGGCCGTCTGCAGCGCCCGGACGACGTGGCTGCTGCCCACCCCGCCCGCCGAGACCGCCGCGGACGTCCAGTCGGACACCGACGACGGCGCGAAGCCGGTGAAGAAGCCCATGACGAAGCAGAGGCAGGAATGCAGCAGCGCCTTCTTCCAGAGCTGCGACCCCTGCTTCTTGCCCCTCCCGCCGGCGCCGCCGTGGTCCACCGACGACCCCATCGATCCGAGGAACCTAAACCAGAACCACCGCAGCACTTGCTGCCCAGCTAGCCGACCCGCCGAGCTAGAGCCGCCGGCCTCGTGTCGATCGCTTCCCTCCCTCCTCCGAGACGCGCGGCTGCCTGCCTGCCTGCCAATTAAGCGCGGCCTAACTAGCTAGCTTTATCAGCTATAGAACCGCAGCAGCGAAGCGGTGGTGGTGGGGAGGCAAAGCAAATTTGGCAGCGGGTGGTGGTTTAAAAAGGGCGGGAGGTGGCGAGCGAGCAGGAGTGGGAGGGGAGGTAGGAGTAGGAGAACTGGAGAAGCGGCGCGAGGGAGACGGCGAGCGGATGGCAGCAGGCTATAAGCGGAGCGAGCGGGCTGGGGCCGTGTTGGTGTCGCGCCCTTTTTTTCTTCCTTGCTTTTCCGCGGAGACGCCGCAATCATTAGGTAGCGTGCGAGTTTTAGTGACGCACTAATGCGAACACTTCCCCAACCGGGCAGGGCAGCAGCATGTCTCGACGGTCGCCTGCGCATGGTATGAGTAGCACGCGTGCGTGTGTGTTGGAAGCGTGGCTCGCCGCGTGGTGTCTCCGATTCGGCCTCTCGGTGCTCTCACTACGGCTCTTTGCTCTTGCGCCCCATGTCTGAGAAAGAAGGTCAAAGTACCTGGATGCTTTTACTTGGCTACTGGTTTTATACAACTGTGATGCACTTGTGTTGCCGGCGTTATCATGCCCGTCGCTAGCTGCCACCCTCCCTGAACTATCCACTTCTACGCCTGGCCAGGCTTCGTTGCGGCACGTATACAAGTCGTAGCCTCACCAGTCGGCATCGACTCATGAAGGGTTATTGGGCCCAGATTAAAGCCTCGTGTGGTGGCAAATGAGGAAATTGTAGAGGCTGTAGCAGGACAGTAACGTGTTATATTAATTAACAAAATGGTACGAGTAGGAGGTAGAGCGTAGGGAGCTGTCGGACAAGAGTAGATTGGCATGGCATGGAGTAGGGAAGAAATGGATTGACGAACCGACACCGTCTGCTTTGTCTTTTCCTCAATTGCAGATAAAACAGATCCGTAAAGATGTTTTTTTTTGCAAGTATGTATATGGAGCATTCACCTGCAAACATTTTTTTTCTTTCTCTTAAGCATGACACCTCTGATCAACAATATAAGTATTGTATGTAGAAGCATTCTTTTATGGGTAAAGTCCGTTTTTCAACCTTAAACTATCGCGATCGTCTGATTTTGATCCCTAAACTATGAAAACGGATATCCTACACCTGCAATTCACGAAAACCGTGAAAAAAAAACCAAGTTGAACGTTTCGTCAGTTGGAGGTGTAAGATGTCCGGTTTCGTAATTCAGGGACTAAAATCGGATCATCGTGATAGTGCAGTTTGAAAAACGGGCTTTACCCTTCTTTTATAGGCTAGGCGAATTATGTGACTAGCTAGCTAACATGCTCCCTTTAGAGCAGTCAAATCTTGCTCCACACAGCTATATTAAGGCCACGTATAGTGTGCAAGCCTTAAAAACCCTCAAATGAAGCAACATGTACACCAACACGCCGCCTATATGTACACGGTACAAATTAAATCCAATCTCACGTTCACTAAAAAGAAAAAAAAGTTTTAGACAGACACTGATTAGAGACTGTACTCCTGTCGAATACACACAGTACCCGGCACATAGATTGACCAACATATAGTGTGCTTCATCTGTTCATCACTCCCATCCGGTGCTATATGCCTATATACTACATGGGTACCAGTGACTGCACTACTGGTATTACATGTTAAGCTGCCGAATTAAAACTGGCCCCAACTTTGTGTTTGGTGAGCGTGTGACGCGAGAGCTCTAGTGGGCAGCAGCGGCAGGTGCCGGCCGGCCCCCCGGTTGGGTGGGGAGGAGAATCCAGAAGCACTAGCGGCGAACGGTGGTTGAGTCGCTCTTGTTTTCTCTTGGGTTGCAGTTGGGTGTCGACCGTCCACAGCGGCCAGAGCAAATGAAGGAGCAAATATAATATACTGTTTGGCACTGCAGACAGTGGAGGCACAGGGAACGAAGAGGGGAAGGAGCATTTTGCTCCACCGGATGCTCCGGCCGCTGTGGACGGTCGCGGCAGGGCTTCAGGCTGCTGCTGCTGCTTCTGCGGCGCTCGTGAACAGCGAGGCTGTACGCTCTGTCTCGGGCGGCCCTCCGATCCGATTGGCAGCTAACTGCGCGGCAGGGACCCCCCCGAATGTTGTCAGTCTGTCCGCTTGAAAAGGGCACGTGTAGTTCAACATTGATGTGTAATCCACGCCGAGGAATGACGGTGCACGCATCGGATACAGGAATACAGAGATGCTATCATCGCTTTGCTTGCTCAATGTTCATCGTGATTCATCTGCCACTCGATCGTGAACAACTTTTGCATAAAAAAAACGGACCGCCTTTTTCCCGTTTTTCGCCACCCTAAAGAGTAAAGACCCACTATACTCCACGCACAGTGATGCTAGCACCCTGTAGAGCAGAGCTAAGCTATAGCCCGTTTCGTGCATCTTGCTTACGAAGCAAAGATGTTGGTTAGGATGGGAACCCGCCACCCAGAACCAAACAGGGAGACGGTGGACACAGGGCCGGGGCCGACACAATCCCGACGAGCTCACACGGCTGCGCTCCGGCTCCCCGGATGCTAGAGCAGCGGCCGGCCGGCCGCTCCGTCGAGCTGCTACTCTGCTAGCCCCTGGCCGCCGCCTGGTCAGCTCCCGCGGAGCACATGGAAGGCACCAACCGTTCCGTCCTTTCCCCCGCAGGAGAAAGAGGGTCCAATAATAATCCCAACCGGACCCAGCCAGGGCGCCATGCACGTTCGTTCAGCGAAACGTTTCTTTCACCTGCTCCAGTTTTTTCCCCCTCTTGCTCTGTCGGTCGCGGCCGGGGGAACCCGCGAGCCGCGAGGCAGCAGCAGCAGCGGGCCAGGCCAGTCACCAATCGCCGCTGAGGAATAGAAGGCGCGCGCCATCGTAGTCTAGTAGGAGTATACTTCAGTCTATTCTTTCAAAAAAAAAAGTACTCGTTATTTCACAAAAGAAAGTACTCGAGTCCAACTACCAATTGACCTGGGATTTGTCTTTTTTTTTTCTGCTCAAAGACCCTGACGACCAAGAAAAGCCGGAGCCAATCTTTTTTCTTGGATCGCAATACCAATACGTACATGTGTGCGACAGTGCGAGGCATGAGCTGTTTCCTCCGCGTTTTCAAATTCCACACGAGGAGGTTTCGTGTCGCCCGGGGGCCTCCTCGCGTGCACCGACACGAGGAGGCCCGTTCGTTGGGGACTTGGGGGTGTGTGGGTAGGCTGCAGGTTTGTTAATGATTTATTTAAGCACACGCAAATGTGCAGTCGTTGGGGATTAAACTACGCGCGCTCCTGTCCAAGCCAGCCGATAGTGAACCGGCAGCCATGCAGATGTAGCCAGTAGCACGCCGTACGCGCACGTAACCACCGCCGTATCCAACTCACCGCCGCCGCAACAAGCCCTGCACACCGCACCGCTCCGCTCAGACCGACCGCGTACGCCGCCGCACATGTCACCGGCGGAGCTCAGCTGGCATTTTCCGAGGAGGGAAAACGCGGCGGGGCTCATTCATTCGGTTTCGTTTCGTCTCCATGCATGGATCCAGGCCGACGTCCTTGACTTCGCCGAAGTGGCTACGTGAACGGCGGCGGCGACTCCTCGGGCTGCGTTCCCCGCCCGCGTTCGGTTAGCGCCGCCGTTGGGCCGTCGATTCGTGGGCGGGTTTGTTTCGGGGTGACGCCGTGCCGGCCGTGTCGTACTGGTGTAAGGTGCCGCCGCGCGCCTCGGTTACGTTTCACCTACTGGGCGTTACGGAGCGCTGCTGGGAATTTTATAGATTGACGAATTAGTAAGGGCTTGGCCCGGAATCTTCGCTACTGATTTTGTTATCACTAATCTGTCAACCCGTGCTCTCGCACGGGCTAATTAAAATTAATATAAAAATAAGATCAATAATTATAATTATCCATCTCACGCCCTTCATCTATTAAATATTCTAACATACTCTAAAATATATATTTTCATTATTTAGTTACAATAGATTTCATTTTGTGCACCTCCATATGTATTCAATATATATTTAGTTGAACTATTTGTTTGTGAATTGTTCTTATCTCTTCCATCATACATTGATATATGGTGACATATATCGTGGGTAGTATTTTTATATAAATAATATATTAATAATGATAGAAATAGTAATTTTAGAATTTTATATTGGTGCACTTTAATAATGGTGCACTCATAAATAGAATTTTATAAATAATATATTAATAATGATAGAAATAGTAATTTTAGAATTTTATATTAGTGCACTTTAATATATTATTGTAATTATATAATTTAGATTCAGATTTATGAGTAATTTACTCCCTCCGTCCCAAAATAAATGTAATTCTAGGACCAAACACGTGAACCAATGCTAGGTGTCAAATTACCAAATTGCCCCTTGTCTTTTGTAAGAAAAATCTAGACATTGCCTTGTCTTTTGTAGGAGAAGTTTCCAGATACTCTTGTCTTTTGTGGTTGCTAGGTTAAAGTTGCATTTTTTGTGGGTCAAATTTCGAACTATAGAATTGCATTTATTTTGGGACGGAGGGAGTAACTTGTAATAATAATGACATAATTGTATAATTTATATGCAAATTTATTGGGTAGTTGTATTATTTTTATAATGGCATAGGTGGGTAATTTACACAAAGATTAGGGGGTTACTTTAGATTTTTTTTTATAATGGCAGAGGTGGGTAATTTAGATACATGTTTAGGGGGTTACTTCTTTAGTCAATTTTCATAATGACAGAGGTGGGTAATTTATTAGGAAAGATAACAAATCCGATGGTTATTATAATTAGAAATGTTGGATTAATGGCTGGATGTTTCTGATTTTTGTGAGAATTTATGAGATTTCTCTATTTTTTCAGAGTGTTCACCTAGGATCCTTGGTGGCTTCACGTGAAGGCTTCAAATGAGCCTCTAACTAGTAATAGTAAGATTTTCACCTCGTCTATTCTGAATAACTCGCAGAGCTTTCGGAGTGGGGAAAAAAGGGTGTGTCCTGTTTATCAAAATGGAATATAAGTACAAATGATGTTCCAACAAATGGGGGGCCCATTTACTACCTTCTAGACAATAAAAAAAAGAGTTTGTTGTAGGCCAGCATGAGGGTT
Organism: Panicum virgatum; assembly: GCF_016808335.1. Classification (NCBI taxonomy): domain Eukaryota; kingdom Viridiplantae; phylum Streptophyta; class Magnoliopsida; order Poales; family Poaceae; genus Panicum; species Panicum virgatum. Next base: position 68,666,468 of record NC_053153.1, read on the forward strand.
TTATCGTATTAAATATCATTAATTTTGCTGGTATGACAAGGAGAGAGAATGATGAAGTTTTATGGGATGTGAGAAGAATTTCATCATCATGAAACTCATCTAACATAGTTATCTAGTTTTCAAATTTAGATAAATATGCTATGAAACTGTGCACTGATACTGAACTTACAGTGCAAACGTTTCCCTTTTTTTCTTTTTAAGTAATCCTAGAGCTTCATTAATCAAGAGTAGCAGGATTACAATCGGACTCAATCACTCTGACCAAAACAGATGGGAAAGAGTGTAGCCAAGACTCAATCGGGTTCGACGCTGAGGACTGACTTGCGCATACATGAGCTGCCTCGCGCTTGTCAGAGTCAAAAGCAAACGTTTCCCCTTTTCTTTCAACAAAAGTGGATTAAACAAGGTGCTGCGATGATCCTATGCGACTGCATGCAAGAGTAGTAGTGTGGTGGAAGTGAATTATATTGAACTTGCACGTGAAGATAAAATTCTGAAAAAATAAGGGAAGAAATAGGTGGCCTGTGCTTGTCGGTTTAAGTGCTAAACACATTTGGTTTGGTTTTGGTTGCATGCATGGTACTTATCGATTAGTGGCAGTTGGTGGAGGCTAACGAACTGGCATACACATCGTCCCATCGAGTAGAGAAACTCGTAGCCTGTGAAGTATTTCCCGTTAAAAGTGAAGAGGGTTCAGACGTTCAGTACTTCAGTACGATGTAGTACAAAAGAAACGCGAGGTTTCAGTTGATTCTGGAATGGGCCAGACTACATTTCCTTTTTGACGGGCCGGCTTAGTTGTTTTTGCTTCTAGGATATGGCCCGGCCCATGTATAAAGCTGGACCGCACACATGTACTCCCAACTGCATTCTTTGATATATGGGCCTTAGATATTTTTTTTTCGAAGAACCATATGGGCCTCAGATCTCCATACATTGGCTCCATGTTTCCTTTTGAGTCTGACAAGAAGAAAAGATGCCACCCAATTTGAACGGTTCAATTCCGTTCACATGATGGCACTGTGCAGGTTTGTTCAGTTCTGACTTTGACTTCTGCATCAATATCCGCATTGTGCAAAGGTACCATGTGGCATCTTCTTTCTAAAAGCACATTAGTGGCCAGTCACCTTCACAACCTTCAGACCTTCAGTTCTGGCAGAGTGGATTCCATCCAGCCTCATCTCGCAAGAGTTCCATTGGTATAGCACAAGGAAGCGTCGGTTATCCAGAAACATGTTGATGGGACGACAACCAGCTGGTTGTTGACAGAATCCGGAAAAAAGGCAGAAGGCTTTCGGTTCTGCACACCATGGAACTCTTCAGGGCTCCACTCACCTGTCGAAACAGGAAAGCTGCCAGGTTCAGATTTCTCGTTCGTTGCTTGCTCCACCAACGGCGTCACTTTCTGGGGTGCACGAGCCTCGTGCTGTCGCACTCTGATGATGTTCCGTATCACAATTCAGAACAATCGGGAAATGTGGCCATGAAAAGGGGACGCATGAAGCAGGTAGTACTGCCGCATTTGATCTCTGATTTCGCCCTCCCAAGTGAAAGGACGAAGAAAAATAGTGTAAGGAAAATGGTCCCATTTGATCATTGTTTTGTGATTTAGTGATTGAGTAACAACACAATTAATGAAACTAATGTGTTTGTCAAGTGAACATTAATAGATCCTAGGGATGAAGCGAAAAAGCCAAACAAAACAAAACATGAAAAAAGAACTCAAAGAAACGCTGAATTGGACGAATTCTGCAAGAATCAGTTGCACCAGTTGAACCGGTGAGCCAGCACCCGTCTATCCAGTGGGGCTCGGATGCACCGGTGCTCTTGCACCGGAGCAATATGCAGTGCTGGTGCCCACAATTAAGTGGCACCGGATGCACCGGTGGTGCCAAGATGATGCACCGGTGCAAGCACCATGTCATGCATCAGAGAACATGTTAAGTGGCATGGACGAAGTTCTTCAGCACCGGTTGAACCGGTGGTATACCGGAAGAAGCACCGGAGTAATTCCGGGAGAGTTGCAAGAAAGAGAAGTTGCACCGGATGAACCGGTGACTGGGCACCGGTCTATCCGATGACACCACGTCAGCTGCCAGAGACCCAACGGCTACTCCATGACGCAGAGTGACCGGATGCACCGGTGCTATACCTTCGGATACACCGATGCATACGCCGAAAGTTGAGTAACGGATCTAAACGGCTACTTCGACTTGGAGGCCTATATATATGCCATCCCCCGGCCATTTGAAGCTTGTTGGAGTTCAAAAAAGTCACAAACACACCCAAGAACATCTCCAAGCTGTCCAAGAGCTTTGCACTCATATCCTTTGCCTTTAGCACATTTTGAGAGTGTTGTGTAAAGGTTAGCTCTTAGTGAGTGAGATTGCAAGGCCTTGTGCCCTTGTACTGTGGTTCTTGAGTGGACCAAAAGAAGATTTCGGTGCGCCGGCACGTTATCGACCCTCCGACTTGGTGTGGAGTGGCGACGACAACATTGTGCGGGGGACGTGGAGACCCCCATCCTTATGGAGAAGCTCCTTAGTGGAACCCGGGGCCAAAGTGACCGTGATAGTGTTCACGGAAGAGACTTGGTGGCCGAGTAGCAATACTCTTAGTGAGTGCTACAACAACGTGGATGTAGGTGTGCCTTTGTGGATAACCAAACCACGGGATAAACACCCGCGTCAAGAGTTCGCTTTCTCCTATCCCTCTCTTTAAGCTTTCGCATTTCATACTAGCAATTTGTGTGACTTTACTTTCATATAGTAGTTTCTTGATAGGAAAGACTATATGTTACTAAACTTTTTTGGGATATGGGTTTCACACTAGAACAATCATAGTTGCTCATCTAGATAGCATGCTTAGTTTAATTTTGGGCAAATAGTTGGAGTCATAAGTCTAAGATTTTAGTTTGCCTAATTCACCCCCTCCCTCTCTTAGACTAGAACGCCCTACCGGTCCTTTCGATTGGTATTAGAGCCGGGACTCACACCTCTCACAAAGAAAGCCAATTTCATTGGTTTGTGTTTACCGGCTCACTTGATCGGTTAGGCTTCACCGCCTAGTGAGTTAGCTCTTTGGGGGAAGGGATGGATTCTGTAGGACCTCCTCCACGTTTCGATGGCACGGGCTTCCAGCGATGGTAGATCTTAATGCAATCTCACCTCCAAGCAAAGGGTCTAAATGTTTGAAGGGTAACTAGTGAGAGAATGAAGGGCAATAGTCAACAAGAGAAGCAATATGATTCTATAGCCAAATGTGCTATTCTAAACTCTCTTGGTGACAATATGTTCAACCGTGTGTTTGCTTGTAAAAATGCTAAAAAATTATGGAAAACTATTAGTGAGAATCATGAAGGCACAAAAGATGTTGCAAATGAAAAATATCATGTTCTCATTGATAAACTTAATAGCTTCAAACAACTTGATCATGAAAATGCCGAAACTATGTACTCACGGTTGATTTTTTTTTGAATGAAATTAACTCTTTAGATGTGACGAAAATTGATGATTTGGCGCTCATTCGCAAGATTCTTCATTCACTTTTGATGTCGGAATATAATTTGGTGATCACAATACTTTATGAGAAGGAAATCAATACATTGACACCAAATCAAGTGTTAAACAAGGTGATCGCTCATGAGCTACGCTATGACATCAAGCCAAGAGCGCCACCTTCTTCACCAACACATAGCGCACTTGCATGCAAGTAAGTCAAGAAGTTGAAGAAAATGGCCAACAAGGATAGCTCAAGTGAAGAGGAAGAAGAAGAGGAATGCCAAAACTCCTCAAATGATGAAAAGAAGCCAATGGACCCCAACCTCTACATGCAAGTCAAAAAGATGAACAAATGCTTGCAAGAAATCAACTCAATGGGGTATATGGTCTTTCTCAAAGATGGACCTCATCACCAACTTATGAATGTTGAGAAAAGATTTAAGAAGAAAAAACAACAAAAGAAGGAGAAGAAGCCCAAGCATGAGTCATTTGCCATCTTTAGTGAATGAGTTAGTGGTGGTGAAGAATCAAGTGCTAGCTCAAGTGATGAATAAAATAAGAAATTCACCACCCGCACTAACATGGGATCATCATCCAACACTTGCCTCATGGCCAAAGGTATGGATAGCGATGTAAGTGATGATGACTCCGATTATCATTCATATGAACAACTTCTTGAACTAGTTCATGAGTATAAAAAAGTAATTATGAAGCAAATAAAAGAAATTAAAAATCTTAGTGCTCTCAATGATCTTAATGCTATCTTCGCAACAAATTATGAAAACTTGTTATGCAAATTCAAATTGATTAGCGAAGAGCATGGAGAGCTCAAGTTGAAAATTGAGAGCATTAATGATAAAAATGGTGCTTCAACTTCTTGTTTTGATTCAAATGATAAATCTAACCCTTGAAATGAGAAATGTTTTGAGGATGTTGTTGTAGAATTTTGTGATGATCTCATTGCTAAAGAAAATGATGAACTCAAGCAAGAAGTACAAAAACTCATGAAGGACTTGACTAGGTTGAAGGACAAAAGTATAGAGAGCAATGTCCAACCTTCTCAAGATAACCATGAAGACATGGTGAAGAAACTTGAGAAGGGGTCCACCGTGACTTGCTCAAAGTGCGATCATAAAGACCACAAGTCCAATAAGTGTTCTCAACCAAGGGAGAAGCTTTTGGATGAGAAGAAAAAGAAGAAACTCACAATCAAGAGGTCTCTCATCTACACCAAGCCCAACCAGAGGAATAAGAGCATTAGCACCACCTATATGATCAAGAAGAAAACCAATGGCAAGGTGGTTGCTCACAAGGTTGGAAAGCAAGAAAGGAGTTGGAATCACTCCATTTGGGTGTCCAAGGATGTCATCACCAATATAAAGGGGTCTCAAATGGTGTGGGTTCCAAAGGAGACTTGAAGCCCAGGAACGACTTCGGGAGATTTGGAGGCTTGGCTACCTAGAAGTTGAAGAATTCAAGCTAAAGAAGCCAAACTCGCATCTTGGATATTTATTGTCCAAGTCCCCCATAAGATAATGGTAGATAGATTTCAATTCAAGCATCATATAGCTCTTTTGTCTTACTAGGTTGTTTGCATTGCATCACCTAATATTATATATGGTGGGTTGCTTGTGTCTTGACTCTTACCCATGAGCAATATACATGGTTTGATAAATGTGTAGAAGGCTACACAAAATTACCCTTCATGGTACATGAACTTCATGAGATATGTATTTCATTTGTGTACCATGAACACAAGCTATAGGGTAAACTTCCCATTATTATCATAAACAATGTGCATACTTTTAATTAGTGATTCAAACACTAAATGCACACATTTAAGGGAGTTCATCCTATGGTTTGTGATTTTGAGACTAACATGTTTTCAACCTTATCTTTTGTAGTCTCATAGTGGACCATAACCTATTGAACAAAACTTCCATATCCAAGTTCATAGATGAAAGGCCCTTGTTTGGTTTTGGTAATTGAGTGACAACTTAGGTGGACTAATAAGTGTTTATGTTGAGATACACAGGAGATTAGTCCACACAAAGACACTAGTATGAGCAACATGTGCCATGGAGGAGAAATGGCAAAGTGTTGATGCTATGCTCATATAGTGTGATCGAGGAGCTCATTGCATATGAGACATGACATGGAGTTATGTGACCAAAGTGGAGAAGATTAAGACAAGGCTTGGCTTGATGGACCGGTTGCAATGGAGAAGGGCAAGTCAAGGCTTTGAAGCGAGGGACCGCGAGGCGGTGAAGCTTGGGCAAGATTTGGCGCCGATGGACCAAGGCAACGGTGAAGAGCGAGCAAGGTCAAGATCGATGGACCAAAGAGGTCATGTAATGATATGGAGTGGATCATATCATTCAAGGAAGATCAAGCCAAGTGTTGACTCATGAAGATGATCAAAAGGCTTGATGGAGTTTGGTGCTTGTGTGGCATCAATATTTGGGAAGATGAAATGGAATGCGCAAGGCAAAGGTATGACTTGTAGGGCATTTCATTTCACCGGTCAAAGATTGTGTAGAGAAGTGCATGACCGGATTTAGGATAGATGGCCGTACTATCAAGAGGGGCAAACTTGTTTGCATATCGGTCATCTAGTGCCACTTGAGCGATCTAACATTGCGATGTTGCTAGGATCAAGTGGCGTGGTGAGATCAAGTGAAAATCCTTTGAAAATGATTGTGAAATGCTAACACACATGCACATGGTGTTGTTCACATGGTGGTGTTGGCACATTTGCAAAGGAGAAAGAGTTGGAGTTGATGTTGATCAACTTTGGGAAGCAAGAAAGGTTTTTCGGTTTTCTCCGGAAATTAGGTTGTCCCTTGGAGTGGAATACTGCTTTGATCCATTGTGTTTTGGATCAAGTATTCAGTTGGGTTGTGTAGCCCTCTGAATTAGCTTTCCATAGAGTCCAAGATCACCTAATTTGGACTTCGGAGCTAAGAGTTATGGTCGTTTTACCGAGGTACATTTCTGCTGGAAATAGACCTGCGGACGGTCCGCCCTAGACCTGCGGACGGTCCGCCCTTGAGGAGCGGACGGTCCGCCGTTATCTCGGTTGAGCTCAAACAGAACCGTTTTTGGCTCTGTGGGTGGTCCAAAATGACCTGCGGACCGTCCGGTCCATGGGGGCGGACGGTCCGCCTTTAAAAGCTGAAACGGGCGCAGAAACTTGGTTGTTCTGTCTTGGGTGCCCAAAATGACCTGCGGACCGTCCGGTCCTTGGGGGCGGACGGTCCGCCTCCTACTGAAATTTCTGGGACAGAAACACTGCGGTTTCTGTGTGTGCTCACGTTTTGAACTGCGGACAGTCCGCCCCTGGGGAGCGGACAGTCCGCCGGTAACTTCCAGATTTAGTCAGAGACGTTTGCAAATCGGTTGGTTCGAAGTTTTGAACCGCGGACAGTCCGCCCCAGGGGCGCGGACAGTCCGCCCGAGGCTCTAACGGTCGACTCTGACACATAATCATTACAGTTCTAGCCGTTGGTTTTAAATGGCGGACGGTCCGGTTTTTGTGAGGCGGACAGTCCGCGAAAACTCAGTTTTCACGGGATTTGAGTGTAACGGCTAGTTTGGGGCCTCCCTCTATAAATAGAGGGTGTGGCCGGCCATTTGTGAGTGCTGAGCACCTTGGGGACTTAGTGTCCATATGTGAGAGTGCTTGAGAGCCCTCTACTCACTCTAACTTGATAGTGATCATCCGATTGAGTGAGAGAGCGATTCTAGTGCGTTTGCGTTGAGAGATTGCATCGAGTGGCACTAGGTGATTGTGTTGCAAGCCGGTGCGCTTGTTACTCTTGGAGGTTGCCACCTCCTAGACGGCTTGGTGGCAAGAGGCTCCGTTGAAGCCCGCAAGAAGTTTGTGCGGTGCTCCGGAGAAGAGTTTGTGAGGGGTTTTGTGCTCACCCCGCGGGAGCCGCGAAGAGCAACTCTAGTTGAGCGAGACGTGAAGAGCAACAAGTGGTCCGGCCGGATCATGTGCTAGAGCTCGGTGTGAGCACTCCACGTGGGAGAGTGTGACTTGAGAGTCACCACTAGCAAGAGGATCGGCGGCAACCTTGGAGCTTGTCTCAACGGGGATTAGCTTGGTGGCAACCAAGTGAACCTCGGGATAAAAATCACCGTGTCAACTTTGTCTACTCTTCTCGGTGGTTTGCATTCTCCAAATCACAAGCATTGTATTTACATTCTTCTATATCTTGTGCTTGTGTAGTTGCTCTCTAGTGATTAGTTAGCTTGTGTAGCTTGCTAATCAACTTCTTGCTTGTGTAGCTAGAAGTAGAGATCCTAGTGTATCTAGTTAGCTTGTGTAGCTTAATTAGTTGCTCTTGCTTAGATTGTGTAACTAAGCAAGTTGAGCTCTTGGATTTGGATTGTGTATCCTTGTCCTTGAGCATCTAGTGAGCTTAGGTTGGCTTTGTGCTTTTGCTCATTAGAATTGTGTAGGAGCTCCCCCGGTTTGTGTAGTACTAGTGCTTAGGCTTGTGTGACTTGGCTTTAGAATTTTTAAGAGAGCTCTTACTAGCTTGGCACTCCATTTGCTTTGTGTAGGATCTTTTTGGAGGTGCCTTAAAGTTATAGTTAGAGGGGTGTAGTCTTGGCTAAGCGAATAGTTTCAATTCCGCATAAGTTTCGGTTAGCCGACGCAATTAGTTTTAGAAAGGACTATTCACCCCCCCTCTAGTCCGCCATCTCGACCCTACAAGTGGTATCAGAGCCGAGGTCTCTCATTTGTGGTCCTTACCGACCCGAGAGGATGGCGACTTATGGGCTAGATGTTGAGTGTCCACATATTTTTGATGGCACACACTTTGCACGGTGGAAAAATTGGATGATATGCAATTTTAAATTTATTTGCCCACAAATGTGGTGGATGGTTGATGTAGGTTTTTCTCATGTGTTAGATGAAGAAAATCTAACTCCAACACAAGAGAAATGCCTAGATCTAGACATCCAAGCTACTAACATCTTATTTAGATCTTTGCATAATTGCATTCTTGGTGAGATCATGGACAAGAAGACCGCCCATGAGATTTGGAGTTATCTAAATGAGAAATATGGGGTGGCCTCCGATGATCATGATGATTATAAGACCAAGGAGGAAGTGCATGAGGATGATGAGCACATCCATGACATGGTGGTTGTGGAAGATTGCTCCACTTCATGGTCAAGTGATGACGATGATAATCAATCTACAACAAGTTCACTTGACATGATTGATGATGATTCAAGTGTTGCAAATTATGATTCTACTCCAAGCACACTTGATGATCAAGGTGGCTCATGCACGGACGATATTGCTACGTCAAGCTTATCTCCATCATCACATTGCTTCATGTCACAAGGTGACACAAAGGTATCAAATTGCAATGTGATTGATCCTAATTCATATGATGAGCTCTTGAATAGATATGCTAGCATGACCAAATTATTTGAGGAAGTGTTAGCCAAAACAATCAAATTTGAAAAAGAAAACTCTTTTCTCAAAGACACATGTGAACAACAAAAGCATCTACTTTATGTCATGAGTTGTTCACATGAGGAGTTAAAATTGACTCATGAGGAGCTTAGTGTTGCTCATGAGAACTTGGTTCTAGACCATGCTTTACTCACTAGCAAGCTTTGTAATAAAGGAATTAAAACTAGTGAGAGCTCATCACATGGGTCAAATGATCAATTGCAAAATATTGCTAACCCTTGTGATGTAGGCAAGAAACATGTATCCACCTCTTGTGATGATTTATTGTCTATGCCATGTACTTCACATATAGATGCTTGTTCTTCTTCTACTATGCAATATGAGACTAACCTTGTAGAAGAAAACAAAGAGCTCCAAAGTCAAGTGAAGTATTTAAGCAACAAGATAGAGAGATGGACAAAATCAAAAGTCACCCTTGAAAGCATAATCAAAAATCAAAAAAGTTTCGGTGACATGAGTGGCATTGGTTCCAACAAGAGCAAAGCCAAAGGCAAGAAATGGGGCAAAAATAAATATAATAGAAAGATGAAGAAGCAAGAAGAAATGAAGCTATCTCATTTCATGTGCTTTCAATGCCATGAGATGGGACATCTTGCAAATGGTTGCCCCAACAAAGAAAAGCTAAAGTTGAAGAAGGAAGAAGAGAAGCTTAAACATATCAAATGCTTCAAGTGCCGCACTTGGGGTCACCTCACCTCAATGTGCCCAACCAAGCAATTGGTGAAGCAACAAGAACCTCAACCAAAGCCACAAGTTGAGCAAGAGAAGGCACCCCAACCTCAAGTCAAGATCAACTATGATGATCAAGTTGATGACTTGAAGATGATGAGAAAGAGAACAAGAAGGGGTGGCAAGGCAAGAGCAAGGCATCCAACTCATATTCAAGATGCCAAGATGTTAAGCAAAGACATGATTCAAGATAAGAATCCACATGCTCACATCAAGTGCTATAGTTGTGCAAAATTGGGTCACCAAGCTTCGGGTTGCCCAAACAAGCTTGAGAAGAAGGCTCAAGCAAACTATGAGAAGAAAGGCAATGAGAAGCATCAAATGAGTAAGAAAGAAAATGCTCAACAAAAGAGAAGATGCTACTTATGCCGGGAAAGGGGACACATGGCTTATTCATGTCCCTTAGGTAACAATTCTAAGCTTATTTCAATTGATGCAAATATTATGCTTAGAAAGGATGGTAATGGTACCTCATTTGTTACTATTGCAAAACATCCCGCTATTCATACTAAGGCTTTGCCAAAGTATGTTGCTCCTAACTTGAGAGGACCCAACCTAGTTTGGGTACCATCAAAACGTGGATAAATGTGTGTAGGTACCAATGACATTGGAGGCTTGACTCAATTGGTTTTATCTTGTTCATCATGTGATTGAGTCAAGTAATCGAAGCCTAGTGCTATTCTCATCCCAATGTCAAGTCAAAACAATGAAGTCCAAGTTCTACAACATACAAGTATCTTTTTCTAGTTGTGAAGATTTATTGGAAATATTTGATGGCTTGCAAATTTATTTGAGTTGAATCTCGTTTTTGGATGAAAATCTTTTTGCAAGTTGAGAAATGAGCTACTTGTCATTTGACTTCTCAAATATGACTTGAAAACTAATACTTATGGCATTTGGTTCATATATGCACTTCTTGTTTCATTTTTCTGAATTTTTAAGCCATTTATGAGTTTTCATGATTCTACTCGATTTATTTTTGAATTCTTGTTGAAACTTGCTCATATGAGTCTTTTGAAGGTTTTCATGCAATATTTGAGATTTTTGGATTTTTATATGAGCAATGATCCCAAATTGAGGTTGAATTGAGAAAGTTTGGAACAAATTCTGGACAGTCTGAAATTTGGTACTGCGGACAGTCCGCGGGTAAGGGGCGGACAGTCCGCCGTTCATGGGACTTGCTCACCAGAGGCTCTGCAGAGAAATTCTCAACCGCAAAAATACACTGCGGACAGTCCGCCAAAGGACCGCGGACGGTCCGCCTGTGTTGGGCAGTATTTGCCAGAGGCAGTTTCAGTCGAGCGGCAGTGTGAAAATTCAAAGGCGGACAGTCCGCTAGGATATCGCGGACAGTCCGCGAATGGACAAAAAGGAGGATCCTGACAGCTGAACTTATCATGAACTACAAAGGTATATCCCTAGTTGATCACATTCATCTGGGTGCATATGAGATGTTTGAATTGGATATATATGCTCGTGTTGCTTGCTATAAGATGTTTGAATGGATTAATTGCTTAGTATTCAAAATTGAGTTAATTTGAATGGATATGATCATGAGATGACATTTAGTATGCGATATAATTGAATATATGTCTTGTGAGAGTATTCAAACAAGTTGACATCAAGTTTGATTCAATTTGATGAAGTATAGCTCAATTGCTCAAAATCTATCCTTTATTGAAAATCTGAGTAAGCTGAGAAGATAGCCATAGTTGGATGATCAAATCTATTTGGATTGGCTTGAAATTTGGTATGCATGCCCTACACTTATGGTACTAGTTGCTGTACAAATTTCATGAGAATATGATGAGAAATACTTTAGTTTTGGAGTGGATCTTGTCAATGCATGTGCAGCAGTTTTCAGCATGCACCCATGAGTGAAGATGTGAAATCTGGTAGCAATCTAGAAAAGCATTGAAGCTCAATTTTTTATGGCTACTAGATGACTTAGTGCCACACATCTCCACAAATTTTTGTGGCAATTCAACATGTACTTTGAGAGATTTGATGTATTCTTTGAGAAGCATAAAATCTGCCAGAAAAGTGACAAATGTTGGATTGATCTTGAGTCACTTAAATTGAAAGGTCCTCAAGTTGGAATCATCATTACAAGTGGTTGAGGAACTTAGGTTTGGTTTTGAGAAGAGCTAGAAGCATGACAAAAAGCATGACAAGTATTAGGTACAAGGCCATTTGATTGTAGAATGTGCTTATCACATTTTTGGTACTAAAATTGGAAGATCAAGAAAAGCAAGAAATACCCAATATAGAGAGATTCATGATAATTCAAGTATATTCAAATGGTATTCTCTCATGCAAGCAAGGATCAAAGAGATGAAGCAAGCCAACCACAACAAGATAATGCATTTGATGATAAGTGATATTCATTTCATATGGGTGAAGGATGGTATTCATTGTCTTCACCAAGCTATTATAATTGGACTTCATAATGCTAGTTGGAGAACTAAATCGGAATCTAATGACTATCCTCTACTCCAACATAGCAAGGTGAAATTGGTTGACATATGCATTCATTATATGCTAAGGACATGATTAGTGCATATAGTCATATATAGTGATCATTCATGAAAAATAAAATATTTTTAAATATTTTATGATGCCACTATTGCTTCTATGGTTGATATGATCTAGTAGTAACATATGACATGTTCATGAGCTAGTAAACCCAAGTAGTTGATCTAGAAAATGAGTTTTCAAGTGTTTAACTCAACATTGTCAAGATAACCCTTTGAATGAGGAGTGAAGAAGCTTGTCATTGGTTCAAACTGAGTTGAATTATTTTGGCAAGTAGTCTAGATCAAGTCAAAGAGAAAGAAGCTCATGGAAACAATCTAGTTCAAGAATTGGTTATCAATGTCAAATTCAATAAAGTGGTCCATCATGATTTTACAAGTGATACTAGATTCAACAAAAGGTATATCATTGTATCTCTACAAGTGATATACATGGTCATACAAGTAGTATTCATTCAAGTAGATCTAGTGCAATAATGTTGGTTCCACAAGTGATCCTCAACTTTAAGTGATCAATTCAAATCAAGAAAGCTATCCTCATCAAGAAGAGCTCAAGATTCAAGTAGGTTGACAAACACTTTGACATAGGGGGAGGAGCCCCACTACAAGGTATCAAGGTCAAGTATCCTACATGTGGCATTTCAATGTGGTCTTCATGCTTTCACATGTTGTTGTTACAAGTGGTGTCAATTTTAATCAAATTGAAAGTGTCCATCAAAAATGAAGATTCAAGACTCAACCTTCTATCCAAGTCCAACTCTTTGTATCAAACCACAAGCGTTTCATATGATTGCCTACAAGGGGTATCCAAGTGGTAACCCTACAAGTACAAGAGGTACAACTTCAAGTGGTGGCCATTGATGACAAAGGGGGAGAGAAATGAACAAAGATATGGATTATTCTTTGATGACAAAGGGGGAGATGAGATGAGAGTGCAATCATGGACATGGATCAAGAGGATCAATATCCTTGGACAAGAGGAGCACACAAGTAGGGGGAGCAAGCTCATGAACTTGGTTGCTTGCATTTGATATGTGCATATTCATGTGCTTGATTGCATTTGCATAAGTTTTAAAATTTTATATTCATGTGCTTGCTTGCATTTGCATAAGTTTTAAAATTTATATATGCATTGCTTGTGTGTAATGTATGCTAGTCATAGAACTTGATTGATGATTTGATAACTAGCATGCATAGATTGTAGCTAGACATTTTTTTTACAAGTGAATCAAGAGCCTTGCTAATATTGTTGATCTCATGAGGTATCTTGAGTTTTTGATGAATGTCTAGTTACTCATTGATGCTAAGGAATGAACTTCAAGGATGCAACTCAAATTGGTATCACGCTTCAAAGGTTTATCCTATATACCTTAGCATCACTTAGTAGTGATAACAATCCCACAAATTTCATATTTATGCATGTGTGTGAGTTTAAAACCAAATCCCTTGAGCACACATGTAGGGGGAGTTATTACTACCAAGTCGGATTTTTATGGTGCTTATCCAATCTTTCACAAGTAGTCTTATTGGTGGATAAGAAACATAAAATCCAAACCAAGTTAGCTATTTACACATGTGTGAAGTGCTAGCTTGGAATATGCTTAATTTCCATATCTTTGTAGAGTTGTCATCAATTACCAAAAAGGGGGAGATTGAAAGGCCCTTGTTTGGTTTTGGTAATTGAGTGACAACTTAGGTGGACTAATAAGTGTTTGTGTTGAGATACACAGGAGATTAGTCCACACAAAGACACTAGTATGAGCAACATGTGCCATGGAGGAGAAATGGCTAAGTGTTGATGCTATGCTCATATAGTGTGATCGAGGAGCTCATTGCATATGAGACATGACATGGAGTTATGTGACCAAAGTGGAGAAGATTAAGACAAGGCTTGGCTTGATGGACCGGTTGCATGGAGAAGGGCAAGTCAAGGCTTTGAAGCGAGGGACCGCGAGGCGGTGAAGGTTGGGCAAGATTTGGCGCCGATGGACCAAGGCAACGGTGAAGAGCGAGCAAGGTCAAGATCGATGGACCAAAGAGGTCATGTAATGATATGGAGTGGATCATATCATTCAAGGAAGATCAAGCCAAGTGTTGACTCATGAAGATGATCAAAAGGCTTGATGGAGTTTGGTGCTTGTGTGGCATCAACATTTGGGAAGATGAAATGGAATGCGCAAGGCAAAGGTATGACTTGTAGGGCATTTCATTTCACCGGTCAAAGGTTGTGTAGAGAAGTGCATGACCGGATTTAGGATAGATGGCCGTACTATCAAGAGGGGCAAACTTGTTTGCATATCGGTCATCTAGTGCCACTTGAGCGATCTAACATTGCGATGTTGCTAGGATCGAGTGGCGTGGTGAGATCAAGTGAAAATCCTTTGAAAATGATTGTGAAATGCTAACACACATGCACATGGTGTTGTTCACATGGTGGTGTTGGCACATTTGCAAAGGAGAAAGAGTTGGAGTTGATGTTGATCAACTTTGGGAAGCAAGAAAGGTTTTTCGGTTTTCTCCGGAAATTAGGTTGTCCCTTGGAGTGGAATACTGCTTTGATCCATTGTGTTTTGGATCAAGTATTCAGTTGGGTTGTGTAGCCCTCTGAATTAGCTTTCCATAGAGTCCAAGATCACCTAATTTGGACTTCGGAGCTAAGAGTTATGGTCGTTTTACCGAGGTACATTTCTGCTGGAAATAGACCTGCGGACGGTCCGCCCTAGACCTGCGGACGGTCCGCCCTTGAGGAGCGGACGGTCCGCCGTTATCTCGGTTGAGCTCAAACAGAACCGTTTTTGGCTCTGTGGGTGGTCCAAAATGACCTGCGGACCGTCCGGTCCATGGGGGCGGACGGTCCGCCTTTAAAAGCTGAAACGGGCGCAGAAACTTGGTTGTTCTGTCTTGGGTGCCCAAAATGACCTGCGGACCGTCCGGTCCTTGGGGGCGGACGGTCCGCCTCCTACTGAAATTTCTGGGACAGAAACACTGCGGTTTATGTGTGTGCTCACGTTTTGAACTGCGGACAGTCCGCCCCTGGGGAGCGGACAGTCCGCCGGTAACTTCCAGATTTAGTCAGAGACGTTTGCAAATCGGTTGGTTCGAAGTTTTGAACCGCGGACAGTCCGCCCCAGGGGCGCGGACAGTCCGCCCGAGGCTCTAACGGTCGACTCTGACACATAATCATTACAGTTCTAGCCGTTGGTTTTAAATGGCGGACGGTCCGGTTTTTGTGAGGCGGACAGTCCGCGAAAACTCAGTTTTCACGGGATTTGAGTGTAACGGCTAGTTTGGGGCCTCCCTCTATAAATAGAGGGTGTGGCCGGCCATTTGTGAGTGCTGAGCACCTTGGGGACTTAGTGTCCATATGTGAGAGTGCTTGAGAGCCCTCTACTCACTCTAACTTGATAGTGATCATCCGATTGAGTGAGAGAGCGATTCTAGTGCGTTTGCGTTGAGAGATTGCATCGAGTGGCACTAGGTGATTGTGTTGCAAGCCGGTGCGCTTGTTACTCTTGGAGGTTGCCACCTCCTAGACGGCTTGGTGGCAAGAGGCTCCGTTGAAGCCCGCAAGAAGTTTGTGCGGTGCTCCGGAGAAGAGTTTGTGAGGGGTTTTGTGCTCACCCCGCGGGAGCCGCGAAGAGCAACTCTAGTTGAGCGAGACGTGAAGAGCAACAAGTGGTCCGGCCGGATCATGTGCTAGAGCTCGGTGTGAGCACTCCACGTGGGAGAGTGTGACTTGAGAGTCACCACTAGCAAGAGGATCGGCGGCAACCTTGGAGCTTGTCTCAACGGGGATTAGCTTGGTGGCAACCAAGTGAACCTCGGGATAAAAATCACCGTGTCAACTTTGTCTACTCTTCTCGGTGGTTTGCATTCTCCAAATCACAAGCATTGTATTTACATTCTTCTATATCTTGTGCTTGTGTAGTTGCTCTCTAGTGATTAGTTAGCTTGTGTAGCTTGCTAATCAACTTCTTGCTTGTGTAGCTAGAAGTAGAGATCCTAGTGTATCTAGTTAGCTTGTGTAGCTTAATTAGTTGCTCTTGCTTAGATTGTGTAACTAAGCAAGTTGAGCTCTTGGATTTGGATTGTGTATCCTTGTCCTTGAGCATCTAGTGAGCTTAGGTTGGCTTTGTGCTTTTGCTCATTAGAATTGTGTAGGAGCTCCCCCGGTTTGTGTAGTACTAGTGCTTAGGCTTGTGTGACTTGGCTTTAGAATTTTTAAGAGAGCTCTTACTAGCTTGGCACTCCATTTGCTTTGTGTAGGATCTTTTTGGAGGTGCCTTAAAGTTATAGTTAGAGGGGTGTAGTCTTGGCTAAGCGAATAGTTTCAATTCCGCATAAGTTTCGGTTAGCCGACGCAATTAGTTTTAGAAAGGACTATTCACCCCCCTCTAGTCCGCCATCTCGACCCTACAATAGATCATGGGCTCATACTTTTGTTCATCTTGGTGTACCAAGCACTTTTGACCTCAAAGACTTTCAAATTGGTATTCAACTTCAATTGATATCATTTGACTCAAGTCACATTCAAATTGATATATTCAAGGTAACAATATTTCTCTGGAGGTATGTATGGTCTATAATCCCTTTAATTGGTATTCTTGTCAATTTTTATTATTATTTGAGGGCTACCTCCGTGCATGATATGGTCTAAGCTTTCTCCTTTAAATGTTTGTTGTGCACTTGATTTTCACATTATCATTGTTGTGCACACATTTTGTGGAAAGCTTAGCTCATATCATGCTAGTTTCGTGATTTTGTGATCCACCTTAGTAATCACTCAATTAGTATCTTCATCGATATCATACTTTTGCATCATAATTCATGGAACTAACTCCTTAGGCTACTAATTTTTTCCTTTGAGCTATTTTGGTTTGCCAAGCCTTTTTAGGTGATTTGATTTTAAAGGGGGAGAATTTGGATCAAAGTAAGGTGCAAATGAATATCTTCGCAAGGGGAGCAACTTTGATTCAAAAGGGGAAGAAAAGAAAAAATTGGGAGAAACAAAGGGGGATAATGGATTTAGGGGGAGACCAAGTCATTATTGGATGATGGTAAGCATTCAAGCAAGTGTAAGTGTTTTTCAATTATTTTCAATTGGTATTATTTTGTCAATTTTTACAAATTTTATGCTTGTTTTGATTGTGTTGTCATCAATCACCAAAAATGAGGAGATTGTAAGAAAAATGGCCCTATTAGACCATTGTTTTGTGATTTTGGTGATTGAGTAACAACGCAATCAATGAGACTAATGCGTTTGTCAAGTGAACATTAATAGATCCTAGGGATGAAGCGAAAAGGTCAAGTAAAGCAAAACACGAAGAAAGAACACAAAGAAACACTAAATTGGACGAGTTCTGCAAGAATCAGTTGCACCGGTTGAACCGGTGAGCCAGCACCGGTCTATCTGGTAGGGCTCGAATGCACCGGTGTCCCTGCACCGGAGCAATATGCAGTGCTGGTGCCCACAATCAAGTGGCACCGGATGCACCGGTAGTGTCAAGATGATGCACTAGTGCAAGCACCATATCATGCATCAAAGAGCATGTCAAGTGGTCTGGACGAAGTTCTTCAGCACCGGTTGAACCGGTGGTACACCGAAAGAAGCACCGGTGTAATTTCGGGAGAGTTGCAAGAAAGAGAAGCTGCACCGGATGAACTGGGGACTGGACACCGGTCTATCCGATGACACCACGTCAGCTGTCAGAGACCCAACGGCTACCCCATGGCGCAGAGTGACCGGATGCACCGGTGCTATACCTTCGGATACACAGGTGCATGCGCAGAAAGTTAAGTAACGGCTCTAAACGGCTACTTCGACTTGGAGGCCTATATATATATATGCCATCCCCCAGCTATTTAAAACTTGCTGGAGTTCAAGAAAGTCACAAACACACCCAAGAACATCTCCAAGCCATCCAAGAACTTAGCACTCATATCCTTAGCCCTTAGCATATTTTGAGAGTGTTGTGTAAATATTAGCTCTTAGTGAGTGAGATTGCAAGGCCTTGTACCTTTGTGCTGTGGTTTCTGAGTGAACCAAAAGAAGATTTCGGTGCGCCGGCACCTTGGAGCTTTGAAGGCTCGCCGGCACGTCATCGACCCTCCGACTTGGTATGGAGTGGCGACGACAACTTTGTGCGGGGGATGTGGAGACCCCCATTCTTTATGGAGAAGCTACTTAGTGGAACACGTGGCCAAAGTGATCGTGATAGTGTTCATGGAAGAGACTTGGTGGCCGAGTAGCAATATTCTTAGTGAGTGCTACAACAACGTGGATGTAGGTGTGTTTTTGTGGCTAACCGAACCACGGGATAAACACCCGCGTTAAGAGTTTGTTTTTTCCTATCCCTCTCTTTAAGCTTCCGCATTTCATACTAGAAATTTGTGTCTTTATTTTCATAGAGTAGTTTCTTGATAGGAAAGGCTATAGGTTTGTCGATACCCTGCAACTGGGGTACCCACTCCTACTGTGCCAAGACTCGCGTAGTTATCCGTAACTACGCCCTAAGGAGCTGAGCAGCCGGACCCCTGGGGTCCGACTCCATCTCACCGGACCATCGGTCCCGGACCCGCTTCCCGCTCGGGGACGGGTCCGGTGTCACCACGTGTCCTAGAGGTGGAAATGCTCAGTACCTGTGGCCGCGGACCCGGACCCCCGCAGGTGGGTCCGGGACCTCCACGTGCCATCCAGACTCCCGCAGATGGGTTCGGGACCTCCACGTGCCTATCCGGACCCCCGTGAGCTCTCGGCTCAGCTAGCTGATAGGGAGGGGTCCGGAGCCACCACGTGTCACGCAGACGCGGGCACGGGCGCAAGCCTTCCGCTGGAAGCTCCCTCACCCACCCGCATTAAGTGCGAGTGGTCGAGGCAGGCTCTGCTTCCTCTGGGCACGGGGCAGCTTTTGTCAGTCCACACTGTGGATCGCCAGTTACCGAGGCGGCTCGTCAGTTACCAAGACAAGCATTAAATACTCAGCGCCGTACGCATGGACGACGAGTCATGATGACCAGCTACTGACTGGAGCAACAGTGCACGCTGCTATAGTGGACTAAGTCAGTAGTTCGGCGCTTCATCATGACCTCGACGCGCGGCTGCAGAGGCTAGACTCTACTCTGACAGGACAGCTCAAGACCATCCCTGGTCAGAAGCTACGCATGGTAGCCGACGACAAGATCTCGGATCTGAGGCATTGAAGGCCAAAGTGTAGTTTATAATACATCGCCGGGTCCACATGTCGACATTTGGCACGCCAGGTAGGGGCATTTAGCTGGTCGCAGTTCATCTCTTCCTCGTCTCCATGGTTCGTGTGGACGACGTGGAGATGACAGAGGGTGTGGCATCATCCGCGCCACACGCATCTCGCCTTCCTGCTCCAAGGGCAACCGTGCCTATGGAGCAACCACCGTCGGCGACGGCGCGCGCTGCTCGCCGGCAAGAGTCAGGGCGCCCATCAAGGGCCCCCTCACAAGCTGCGAGCGGCAGAGTGACAAATCCCAGCTCGCAGCATACCTCACTCATGTGAGGAAGCCCGCTCCGGCGGAAAGCCGACTCCGGTCGCACCAAGCCCGCTCCGGCGGAAAGCCCACTCCGGTCGCACTAAGCCGACTCTGGTGGCTCTCTCCGACGTTAAGCCGACTCCGGTCGCACCCCCGACTCTACATCTCTGTAAGTCCTACCCTTAGAGGCCCAGCAGGGAATAAAATATTTTCCTTTGTAACTAGGTAGTACTTCCGTGTGGTCCAGTCCGGTGAGCCTCCCCCGTGGAGGGGTCCGGACCTCTGCAAACCAGGTTCAGGGAAGCGTACTCACCCTCCGGGGAGGTCCGGAGCCGTGTAGCCGCTTAGCCTGGTTCCGTACCCTAAGCCTGCATGCTCTACCTCCCTAGGGCGAGTACCGTAGTACCTAAGACTGGGGGCCCGGAGGTCCGGACAGCTCCGGCCTCATAAACCCGTGTTCTGGCTTACATCGCACATCTCATTTACATCTAGTTATAAAGGAAAAGTTTATTCTCAGTTCGCCTCTAAGGATGTTACATTCCAATTTCAATCTACGCATTCTATTTGCGCTAACCCCCACGTGGCTTCTTACTCTTGTGCGGTGATTGTGGTCCGAATTGAGTTGGCTAGTTAGTGACTTAGCTCGAGACCCCTCATGGAAGAGAGGGGTTCGGACCCCTGGGAACCTGCAGGTTCAGGGAAGCGCACTCATTCTCCGGGGAGGTCCGGAGCCGTGTAGCCGCTTAGCCTGGTTCCGTACCCTAAGCCTGCACGCACCACCTCCTGTGAATGAGTGCCGTAGTACCTAGGACTGGGAACCTGGAGGTCCGGACTTTCTCTTAACCTAAAGGCCGGCCCCTTGAGCTCCGTTCACTGAACCTAGCTGTCTATCTCAAAGGATTACAGCCAACAGGATTTGGGACCCGTGGGCACGCTACTAAGCATCTACCTTGAGTCATGTGCAGGTCCAAACGTGATGATGCAGCAGGTGACCCAAAGGATGGACGACGCAGGACAAGACCCTTGCGGCGCGCACCGCTGGGCGCCAGAAGCAGCCAAGTTGCTCACAGTAGTGGCCCCACCTGCGGGTTCGTTGCCTTTCTCGAGGCGGGCCCGGGGGCCTCTGTCGGTACCCTGCAACTGGGGTACCCACTCCTACTGTGCCAAAACTCGCGTAGTTATCCGTAACTACGCCCTAAGGAGCTGAGCAGCCGGACCCCTGGGGTCCGACTCCATCTCACCGGACCAACGGTCCCGGACCCGCTTCCCGCTCGGGGACGGGTCCGGTGTCACCACGTGTTCTAGAGGTGGAAATGCTCAGTACCTATGGCCGCGGACCCGGACCCCCGCAGGTGGGTCCGGGACCTCCACGTGCCATCCGGACTCCCGCAGATGGGTCCGGGACCTCCACGTGCCTATCCGGACCCCCGTGAGCTCTCGGCTCAGCTAGCTGATAGGGAGGGGTCCGGAGCCGCCACGTGTCACGCAGACGCGGGCGTGGGCGCAAGCCTTCCGTTGGAAGCTCCCTCACCCACCCGCATTAAGTGCGAGTGGTCGAGGCAGGCTCTGCTGCCTCTGGGCACGGGGCAGCTTTTGTCAGTCCACACTGTGGATCGCCAGTTACCGAGGCGGCTCGTCAGTTACCAAGACAAGCATTAAATACTCAGCGTTGTGCGCATGGGCGACGAGTCATGATGACCAGCTACTGACTGGAGCAACAGTGCACGCTGTTATAGTGGACTGAGTCAGTAGTTCGGCGCTTCATCATGACCTCGACGCGCGGCTGCAGAGGCTAGACTCTACTCTGACAGGACAGCTCAAGACCATCCCTGGTCAGAAGCTACGCACGGAAGCCGACGACAAGATCTCGGATCTGAGGCATTGAAGGCCAAAGTGTAGTTTATAATACATCGCCGGGTCCACATATCGGGGCCCCGCTCAGTGTACGTGCTCCCCTTGGACATATAAAAGGGAGAGCACGCCCGCTAGAACACAGATTGACGGGGAGGCTCTCCGGACACACAAGTTCTCGCGAACTCTCTCACTCTCGTGGGAGGGCAATACAACACACAGTGGACGTAGGGTATTACGCTCCGGCGGCTCGAACCACTCTAAATCTTGTTGTGTTCATCGTGTTCTTGAGTGAGATCTAACTGGGACTAGCTAACCCCCGAGTACACACCCTCTGGGCTAGGGCGGGTGCCTTCCGCCACCCGGCTGTGGTTTGCAGCACCACGACAAGGTTGCTAAACTTTTTTAGGATAGGAGTTTCACACTAGAACAACCATAGTTGCACATCTAGATAGTATGCTTAGTTTAATTTTGTGTAAATAGTTGGAGTCTTAGGTCTAAGATTTTAGTTTATTTAATTCATCTTCTCTACTTCTTAGTCTAGAGCGCACCAGTCGTTTCAAATGGCAGCCAACGCAGCCGAGTTTTTCTTTTAACCGGCGGGTCTTTATATTCTAATCAAAGTGAAAGGACGCATGCTTAGATGTTTATTATTCCGCTGTGAAAAGTGATCTGATGATGCAACTAGCTTTAGCATTGATGGGGCATTGGAAAGCCTGCACGAGGACCACATGACAGGATCGTCCTGACCTCACACCTTTGGACCTGGTGCTGGTGGGCACCGCGTGTCTGCTGAATCGTTCCGGACATGCTCGTGTCCACGGCATCAGTGGCGGAGCCACCATTACGGCTTTTAGGCAAGATCCAGATCATACTATTAACAACAGAGGTAGCGTAAAACAAGAAGTATGATGGATCTAAGGAATATAGAAAAAATAGAGGAGAACAAGGAATTAGCTTTCAGAGGACAGATTACTTGAGTAAGAAGTAACAATTTATACAAATTGTTCGATACCCTTCCTCCTCGTATGCACTCAATATTTTAATCAGCAACTCTCTTGCATTTATATGGGTTGGGCTTGATACGTGCACGCAGGCACATCTAGCGAACCCATTTGCTGTCGCCAAAACTAACACTAGGATTCCTGGTGCGGCGACCCATAGTAGTAGATACTTCCTCCGGTTCGTGGGCGCTGACAATATCCCACGTTCTCAACTCCGGTAGGGGATCGTGACGATGTGATGGCGCCCCCCCCCGAAACGCTAGGATGACGGTCCTCTACTGCCGAGAGTCGCGAGACTCAGATTGGGCCATTGAAGCACTGGGCGAGAGGACTTCGTGATCTTGTCGGCCATCCGGTTGAGTGGGCTATTGCCTCTTGAGAGGTTCAGCCTAGCCCCAGCCCAACATTGCGTCTTCTTGCCACTAGATGCCGTTGGCGACTTTGGCAGTTCATCACCCCCACGCCCCCCCCCCCCCCCCGCCTGCAGTCCCGCTCAGGCACTCACGTCGACGCGTTGTTGTCATTGCGCGATGGCGCTTCGCGTCCGTCCGTCTTGCAACCCCGCATCGACACCCACCAGCCGCGTCAGTGGATCCCGTGCACCACTGCCGCGGGCGCCTGCAACCGGGCAGCAAGCATCGGCACCTCACTTTGGCTGTGCAAAAAAATTAACGTAGAACTCCGCCCTAGGTCATTTCTTGGGCTGGCTTCGCCACTGCGCGGCATTATGATCGTTCCGCGAGTTGGTTGATGGAGAACGGATCGCGATGGTGGACGTGGAAATCTTGTTCCAAAACTGGAGAGCAGCACAACGCATGAGGTGGACTGAAGACTCGGTTTAGACCTAACCAACAACGGCAGCTGTAGATTAGGCCATCCCTGTCGGAATTTCCACATGACAGACAACTGAGAGCGCACTATAAAAAAACGGGAGCATATCATTAGAGCTGAAATTCCTTTGAAGATTAGGTTTCTTAGTATCTTGTTAATACCATTAGAAGTTTAGAGCTGACTTGTAGAGACCATGTGCCCTTTGGAGTAGATGATCTCTTTTTTTTCATCACTTGACGCGCGGTACACAATGGGACCCTAAGGCGACCGTAAGTCCACATACAACAAGGAGCTGTTTTGAATAACCGGTAGCGTTTCCCTTTCTTCGTTCTCGTCATGATCAGTGCTCAGCTCCTCGGAGCAGGCCAGTTCAACTGGGCCGGCCGGGTGGAAAAAGAATATTGATGAAAAATTCGCATATGTGGAAACACGTCAGCCTCACTTTGTATACATCTATGATGCACTATAGACTATAGAGAATCTAGCGAGCACATGATTTGCGTACATCTTTTCCTAGCCAATACTTACTATATTATTAACATGTCCATCAGGAAGAAATGCATGCTAAGAGCAGCACAACAGATCCTGGCAAACGCCAACAAGCCGATGAGGATCGGAGGAACGACCCCTTCAAAAGCTTGAAGAAATGTTGACTAGCAGCTAGCTCTGATGCAGATTGCCTAACGCATGCCGCCCTCGCTCGCCATGCATGCGGCATGCGTGGTGCGGCCTGCAGCTAGCCTTGAAACGAACGGCTCTTCTATCTCCCTTCTTGATTCCCATTTCCGAAAATATCTAGCTGCAACGATCGAGCGCGAGCTCAAGCGCTGCTGAATGTTCAAAACGATTTGATATGAGGTTTTGGAAGAGACCGGAAAACGGATGCCGAATAGTCGCTGTCCCGTGCCGAACGAGTGCGCCTACTACGCTGTGAGCCGGTGACCGCCGCGTCAGGTAGTTTGCAATCTAGCGAGCGGCCAAGTCCGCGTCGGTCAACTGCATCGCCGGACGCTAGTGGGAAAAGTCCTGCTCTCGAAGCAGACCTTTGACATGTGCTGGATTTGCTTGCAGCTGGCTTGCTATCATGCTATCGATGGATCAAATGCAACTCCAACAAAGCTGGAAGCTCACATGCATGCGTGATCTCAGAAAATCATGCCAGGAACTAAGGATGGAGTGGCTCATCATCTGTTGATGCTAATGAACTTCAATTGTGGTGGTAATCAGCTGTACAAGCGCATCGTTATGGCCAGTGTATATCATTATCCTAACATAAGTGGGAGATGCTATGTATTATTCAGAGTAGTTCAGGATGACCAGCAGTACTTGGTACTAAATGCATGGACTGAAAGCTTTTGAGCTAGGCTTCCCGGCCGGCCTGGGAAACACCAGCATTGCGATTGCATACACGCAAGGACGGTATGGATACACCCATGAACACAGTCCTGGCACGCCTGTGGGGGTCGACTCCATCATTATTACCTAACGTGCAGGTCGTGCTGCGCTTGATTTCCATGGCCACACCACACCGTCTGACTTGCATACTACCAGCAGTACTTTATGGACGATATCCAAACAGATGGTGGAGCATGCTCATGTTTTGCATGACTTGTGAGACGATGGCGACTAGCTATAGACACCATATATGTTGACGAATCATGAACGATCCTCTCTCTCTTTTTTTTTTGGCAATATAATTCTTGTGTTCGTTCCAGGTCTTGGTTTTGGACTGGCACTTCTACGGGCTCGGCTTCAGGGTCACCTCTTCTGGAAATACGGCATTGGAAGATTCATACAAGAGACAAAAACATTTCGAAATCACTCGTACGTTGTTCTCAGTTTTGTAAACTAGCATACACGTACGATGATCTGACTAGTATGCATGTATTGGGAGTAATCTATGCACGAAGAAGGCATGCATGATCGAGCGACATGCGCCGTGGTGAGACTAGCTAGAGCAACTGCTACGTCTAACCATCCCTCCTAGACTTCAAAACCTGCCGAACTTGGCCAAGCACAGCACGGACGTTTACTACTAGTAAAACCGCAACTGAATTGATGTTGACCTCATCGTCAGCATTGTGTACTGCTGCAGTAGTGCTCTGCTGCATCTGCATCGTCGGTCGACCGATCTGCGCTATATAGTCCACGAAGAAAAGGCCTCTCTCGAACGAGAGAGCGAGCAAGGGGAAAATCTAGCTAGCGGGGCACGTCCCGGCCAGTCGATCCCTCTCTCTATATATAGCACCACCAAATTTAACTTCTGATTTACCAGCAGATCATTATTCCACCACGTACACGTACCCTAGCTAGCTAACACTAGCTGCTGCCACCGCTCGGTCATGGACTACGGCAGCGGGAGCACGGGCACGGGCACCACGGCGACGCCGCCGCCGCCGCCGCAGCAGCAGTATAGTAGCTGCCGCTCCGTTTCGCCGCCGTCGCGGGTGTCGTCGTGCTCGCCGCCGCCTGCTCCTCCCCCCGCCGTGCAGGTGGTGGGCAACGCGCCGCCGACCGTGGTGCTGAGCCCGTGCGCGGCGTGCAAGATCCTCCGCCGCCGCTGCGCCGACGGCTGCGTGCTGGCTCCCTACTTCCCGCCGACCGAGCCGGCCAAGTTCACCACCGCGCACCGCGTCTTCGGCGCCAGCAACATCATCAAGCTCCTCCAGGTAACGCGCGCGTCTCGTCGCGACACGTACTACTTCTACTTCTCCAGGTAATGTGATCGATGTGCTGATCGACGCGGGCGCGCGGCGTTACTGGGGGATGCGCAGGACCTGCCGGAGAGCTCGCGCGCGGACGCGGTGAGCAGCATGGTGTACGAGGCGGAGGCGCGGCTGCGGGACCCCGTGTACGGGTGCGCGGGGGCGGTGTGCCGGCTGCAGAAGCAGGCCAACGAGCTCAAGGTGCAGCTGGCCCGGGCGCAGGCCGACCTGCTCAACGCGCAGGCGCAGCACGCCAACCTGCTCGCGCTCGTCTGCGTCGAGATGGCGAACCGCCGCGACAGCCACCACCACCAGCAGCACCCGTCGCCGCCGCTGGTGGACGGCGGCGGCGACTTCGGCGCGGCGGCGTACCACGCGTTTTACGACTCGGACCTGGACTCGGCGACGTGGCCGGATCACGAAGCCCAGCTCTGGACCTGATCTGATCGGCAGCCGATAGGCCTTATCAGTGGCTCCGGTGATACAAGTACTTGGATAATAACACACATACGTGCTGCAAGTCTGCAACCGTGTAGTTAGTTTCAAAAAAAAAAATCTGCAACCGTGTAGCTCGGAACGGTAACGTTTCTCTGGTTGTTTGCATGCTGGCTGCTGCAAGACGCATAGTAGCCGGCCGAAATTATGGCTGTACGACTATAGTACTTCGTCAATACGATTAATTTGCTCTTGAATCCATGCAGTACCTGCCGATGTTGTTGGCGAAATGAAAAAAAATTGTTTTTGTTACGAACTTGCGATCATACAAACAAGCGTACTCTTACAGAAGTACTCCCCCATCATGAGGGCGTGAGGCGACGCAGACATGCAGTTACGTATGACGGTTTGAGCTGCCTTTTGCTAGCAGCTAGTTGGTAGCAGCTGTGTTTATTACTAGAAGGTCATCGCCTATTTTGCGCTATTGCTAGACGAACTGATTTTAGGCGATCGCCGGCTGAATGGACCTCGAACGAACGGTCATGTGCGGATCGGATACGCGAGGCAGCTGACCAGCTCCGTGCAGTTTGACTACGTCTACTACTATACTGATGATGCTAGCTCAACCCGGCCTGTCTGCATGATCACACGTAGTCTTGCAAATCAAAAACAGCTAGAGTTGGCAATCTGAAGAACATTGCGAAATTCATAAAGCTAAACACAGACTAATATCTAGTATATATATACCACTCTACGAGCTGATGCTCTGTTACTGTGATAGTGTGATAGCTAGATCATAATTTCGTGGACAATGCCCGCGTGTTGGTGTTGCTTTGCGTGGAACATGCCCCGCGCCCATCGCCACCAGGGTCGATACAGGTGTACAAAGGAGCGAGCAGAACGCACTGAGCACACACGCGTGAAAGGATCGGGTGCTCTGGCCTAAGAGGGGGAGGAGGTGAATTAGACATTCTAAAAACTTAGATCTATGACTCCAACTAGTTTGCACAAAATTTAAGCTAAAACAAGCTATCTAGATGTGCAACTATGGTTGATCTAGTGTGAAACCCCTATCCCAAAAGAGTTTAGCAACATATAGCCTTTCCTATCAAGAAACTACTCTATGAAAGTAAAGGCACACAAATTGCTAGTATGAAATGCGGAAGCTTAAAGAGCGGGATAGGAGATAGCAAACTCTTGACGCGGGTGTTTATCCCGTGGTTCGGTTAGCCACAAAGGCACACCTACATCCACGTTGTTGTAGCACTCACTAAGAGTATTGCTACTCGGCCACCAAGTCTCTTCCGTGAACACAATCACGGTCACCTTGGCCCCGGGTTCCACTAAGGAGCTTCTCCACAAAGTATGGGGGTCTCCACGTCCCCCGCACAAAGATGTCGTCGCCGCTCCACACCAATTCGGAGGGTCGATGACGTTGCCGGCGAGCTTCACGCTCCAAGGTGCCGGCGCACCAAGCTCTTGTTTTGGTTCGCTAATGAACCACAGCACAAAGACTCGAAGCCTTGCAATCTCACTCACTAAGAGCTAATCCTTTACACAACACTCTCAAAGTGTACTAAGGGGTAAGGATATGAACACTAAGCTCTTGGATGGCTTGGAGTGGTTCTTAGGTGTGTATGTGACTTCCTTGGACTCCAGCAAGCTTCAAATGACCGGGTGATGCCATATATATAGGCCACCAAGTCTTGTAGCCGTTGCTCCAACGGTCAGCAGAAATCTGCGCATCATCGGATGAACCGATGCCTCTGGCAGGGGTAGCGTCGGTTCATCCGGTCACTCTAAGACCCGAAGTAGCCGTTGAACTCCTGACAGCTGACACAGTGATCATCGGTTGAACCGATGCTTGACCGTCGGTTAAACCGGTCACTCACAGGTCACAGCACTCCGTTGGCCTTCTTCTCTTCTGCTGACGTCATTACACCGATGGTATGCACCGATACTTCACCGGTTCAACCGGTGCTGAAGTATCTTTTCCTGGGCGCTTGACATTGTCTCTGGAACATAGTATGCCCAATGCACCGATGCCCCTTTTTGAACCATCGGTTCATCCGGTGCCTATAAGCTGACTTAGCTTTGATTCCCTTCTGCACCAAAATACCATGGCGTCGGTTCTTCCGACAACCATCGGATGCACTGATGCTTATGCGTCGGTTCTTCCGGTGCTACCGACCGAAGAGCCTAACTTTTTCTATCTTTTCTTTGTCATCACTTGAATCTAAAAGCTTGAGAATGGTCATCTTAACAATCATATTAGTCCCAATGATTGCGTTGTCAATCGATCACCAAAATCACTCAAAATGGCATAAATGATGCCATGTTCGTTTCAACGCGCAACAGTAGAGCAGGGGCTGGAGCTACGCATGCATGACGACCCCATGGCCATGGGTCGGTCAGTCACTCTCGCAATAATCGCAGACGACACCAAAAGAAGGCCGCCTAACTCTATCTCCAAAACGTACTTGTTGCATTGGACACAGTTTGGACTGACAGGGAGGCGGCCGGCCGTCTCATTAACGGTTTCCAACAATATGTTATCAAAAAAAAAAACGGTTTCCAACAATCAGGTCTCTCGCATGCCAACCATGTGAGGTGAGCTGGCTGTTAGACGAGACGTCGTCTGAGTCTGACGCGCGCGCGGTCATCGTCGGACGGCGAAGGGGGAGACTAATTTAGTCGACCGTACGGAAGGGGTACGTACGGTCGATTTCCGACCGCTACATTTCTTTTTCATTTTTAGTAATTTTTTTGAAAAAAAATTCAAGAAAAAATAAAAAAGTTGAAGAAAAATTTCTGGAGAGCGGAAAAAAAATTCAAGGGCGAATGGAGAGCAGCAGAAATTTTTTTAAAAAAATTGGCGACCACAAAGATTTTTCAAAGAAAAAATTAGGGGAGAAGGAAACTTTCAAAGAAAAAATTTGGAAGGCTGTACGGAAACAAATTAAAAAATCTCATGAGAAAAACTTTTACATCAAAAAAAATATCAGGTAAAAAATTGAAAAAAAAGAAAAAAAACATGCCGGTGCGCAGGAGGCGGCGCTGCCCCGTCGCCGCCGCCTCCCCGCCACCGCCACCCCGCCGTGGAGCCCGTTGCCGCCACCGCCACTCGAGGAGCTCAGCCCCAGGGGAGCCCGCTGCCGCCGTCGCCGCTCGCGAAGGTCTGCCCCGGGGAGGCCCGCCGCCGCACAACTGATTCGCCACCATGGAGCCTGGCCCCATGGAGCTTCAGCAGCTACAACATCGCCGCGCCGTGCCTACCCGCCGCCGGCGCGCCGCGCCGCGCCTCCCTGCTGCCGGTCTTCCGCGCCGCTCGCCAAGGAGGGCGGAGCTCGCACGACCAGATCCGGATCTGAGAGAAGAAGAAAGAGAGAGAAGATAGAGAAGGGAACGGGATTTGGGAAAGGGAAAGAGAGCGCGGGGCTGGGAGGGGTATTCACGTGGGTGTGGGCTCCACCACGTGGGTCAGCGCGTCGACCACGAGTTCTCGTGTGGACGGTCGACCGGAAAACCAGCATTGCGGACAGCGAAGTACATGTTCCAGCGAATCGCTGAACAGCATCTGTCCGCGGCGTGCGATTAACCGCTCTGAAGTACATGTTCCAGCGAATGTGTCATGAGCATCGCCCAGAATTTAAACACACTTTACGAGCACAACAGT
Organism: Panicum virgatum; assembly: GCF_016808335.1. Classification (NCBI taxonomy): domain Eukaryota; kingdom Viridiplantae; phylum Streptophyta; class Magnoliopsida; order Poales; family Poaceae; genus Panicum; species Panicum virgatum. Next base: position 68,696,736 of record NC_053153.1, read on the forward strand.
AATACCATTACATAGGCACGTCCAACACACGAGATTATATTACTGTTATCGCCAGAATTTGACCAGGATTGGTAGGCCAAATGTCAGAAGAAGCCCACGGTAAAGGAGCCCACTTAGCCAGGCTTATATCATAAGTTTGGCCAAATACAATGATAATTGGGCACTCAAGGGTCAAGCTGAGATGGGGTCACGGGCCTAATTCATATTGAAGCCCAGTCTATTCACGAAGCTGGATTGCAGAAAGAGACTGCACTCGTTGACACCTCCGACGTGCTACATGCGGCCATCAGCCGATCCCAGTCGACGTCTGCGTGGGAGGTCTGCCTCGCCCGACCCCACAGCAGGGGTTCCCGATGCTGCTGGAATCACGTCAAGATACGTTAGGAGTCGATGGGGATTGCCGAAACAATAAGATCTGCCACGATTGTTTCGGCTGATATCTGGAAGCTTCATGAAGATCTAGATTGACGGAAGGCAGGAGTCCAGATTTAGTTAGTTATTTAGATATTATATTTTGTTTCCTTTTGTTAGTTAGAGTTTGCCTTACGGGTCAAGTTATCTAAACTATAAATATATACCTATTCATTTAATGAAAAAGAAGAACGTCATCACGTCTCGCAACAATAATTCTCGGCGCACCGCCACCCCTAATCCTAGGGTTTCATCCAAGTAAGCGCCACGCTGCCCTGATCACTTCTTGCGATCAAGGCAGCATTGTTCTTGCTTTTACCTTGGTATTACTCGTACTGAAGTGTTTTTTATGGCGAGTAGTGCTAGTTATCCTGATGTTCGTAGCATGACCTTTAGTAGATTTATCATGCTTTTGTTGTTCATCATCTACGAATATCATGTTATCTCTGCGTGATCATGTATTAATCTTACGCTAATTCTCGTTGCATAGAGTTAGTCGCTTAGAGATAACACTATGCTTCTTTTCTATCTAATAGATCTAATCTATTATGGTTTGTTCTTATACTTAAGAATCGGCTTAATATCTATTAGGTTAGGTCTTGCAAACGGGTTGGACGATCCGGTGACGTATTAGATGTTTTGCCTTGATCTTAATAGTGATTGATCCGGGAATCGGCTTTCGCTTATTCTTAGGCCTCTATTCTGGTTAAGGTTTGGTTATCTATTACGCTCGTTAGGCCTAACTACGTGTAGGATGTTCCGATCTAGCAGTGAAGCTTTTACCGTCGTGGATTGGATTAGCTAGATCTAATTGAAGCAGTTTTTGCAGTTATTTGCTTTATCTATTAATATCCGGATATGCAGATCTAATCTGACACCGGGACTCGATCGGCTCTTTAAAGCCGATGCAAGAGTCATCCCGGGGAGCCGACCACGGCTCGGACTAATGTTTACACGTGTTTGTGCATGCAGGCAAATCGTCGAAAACACGTTTGCACCTTCCTGATCGGGTATAGGTCAGGTGGCACGCCCTGCATCTCCGGAAGCGTCGGCGTGTGCCAGGATCTGGGCCGTTGACCGAGGGACCGGTGCCAGCCAGCGCCCCGGCAGCCTCCCGGCTCTTCGTGTTGCCTGTCGCTACTCGCCGGTGGGTTTTGACCGACAACAATTACAAAGCGGTTCAAAGTTTAATACAACAAGTCTTCAGATTTTTTGCAGCGGAAATTCTACTACTAGCACTCCATACATAACGTAAAATAAGAAGGTAACACTATATGCCGATAGTGCCCTTCACATAGCTACCGGCCATCTACTCCTCACCCGCACCTCCGTCCGCGGGGTAGAAGTAGCCGAACACGGCCTCCGGCTGCGCATCACCTGCAACAATTTTAACGATAGCACCATGAGTACAAAAGGTACTCGCAGGGCTTATCCAATATGGGTATATACTATCCCGACCTCAAGGAGAATGCATTTGGTTAGTAGCAAGGATAGGGTACGGTATTTAACTTTTGCATAAAAGCATCTAACTTTGATCAAGTTGTAATAAGCAAAAGACAGAGCATCTATGATCTCTAAAGCATGCATCAAACAATTACATAAGTAAAGTGTTCATAAATCATAAACTCAATCTTCCATGAACTTCCTCGATAACTCTACGTTAAAGTCAAAGTACAAGAGCATGCTCAATGTCCGAGAGCGCGTCTATTGCAATAAATCAAAAACCCTGCAGGGGTGTACAACTTTTCCCACACGAGAACAAGACCAATGACCATACCCACGGCCAAGGATAAGTGTTGATTCATGCCTCAACCTTTCACACAAACACAACCGACTATGAGCGAACGGTCGAGAAGGACAAGTGCACCGAAAACGCCGATCACACTCCATCACAACTCGCACCGAATCCGATCAAGGCAAGGTGTGACTTATGCTAGTTGGCTTACTGTCTCATTTTATAGTATGTGGTTTGTACGAAAAGGTGCTCAAGTATCAAAGCGATTACGCATCGGTCCTTAATCAACTCAAGCAAGACTAACTATGTGAGCTCCATCCCAACATGGCACTATCATACTTGTCCAAGTCCGAATCATCTTTCATATTTGCTCAACTTTTATCCATTCTTGACTAATCATGTAAATTAATCAAACATCCTATAGCTCGCGAGTAGTGGTGACCTTGCCACCTCTCGTCTTGTACCGTAGCTAAGCATGGCTAAACATATAGTTCGTGACACCTATTCAAGCATACTCATCTAAGGATGATATCCTAATCAAGGTTGATAATGCATCAGATAGGTTCTACGCAATCAATGATATATATATAATAACTCATGCGCAAACGAGACACATATACTTCATTGATCTAAAATAGGGTGTAAGAAATGCTTAAGGGTCTGCCTTGAGTCTCAAAAGAAGCGTCGTCTCCCACGGGTTCCGGCTCACCCTCCTCTAGCTCCGGTGTCACGGTCTCTACATGAATGCAAATGATGTTTGAGAAATGATCATGCTATGAATGCGTGCAATGATTGCTAATGATAGGAGAATGCATGCTTTAACAAGGCTAAACTGTGGTATAGAGACTGGACATAAGGTACAAAGGTGGGTGGTACATGAATTAGTGAAAGGGTGCTGAACAGGTAATTGCGGACCGTCCGGGTTAGGGAAGCGGACCGTCCGGTCTGAACAGCGGACCGAGTGGTGGACTGTCCGCCAGTCAGTCGCGGACCGTGTTGGGTGGAAAATATGCTCTCTGACTAAATCGCGGACCGTCCGCGTGGGTTGAGCGGACTGTCCGCCTTTCAAATGTTGAAAGGCCAGAACTCGTGTAGAGGCTCTGTTGCATTTGGTCATGAGCTGGCGGACTGTCCGGCCATGTCGGGCGGATCGTCCGCGACACAGCCGAGGCTCACCGGCGAGTTCGTCGCCGGCGATTCCGGCCACGGGTTGGGGTGGGGTTTGTTCCTAGAGGTGCTTGGGAGTCTAGGGAGTTCACTTTGATAATTAAATCACACATGCATTAGGGTTTCGAAGCTCTAGGTCATCAATGGTGATTTGTGCTCTATGTGTGTTCTTGGCTTCGAATCCTAGGGCAATGCGGATGGATCGGGGAGGGGAAACACTCACCGGCGTCGAGTGGGTCACCGGTAAGGGCTTCAAGTCGTCGGGAAAGGCTTGGAGTAGCTCGGGGTCGTCCTCCTTGCTTAGGCTTGAGGAAGAGGATGAAGTAGAGGAAGAAGCTTGTTGGGGAAGCTCCTCCCCAAGGAAGAAGAGGAGATCGGGGTGGTGCAGCTCGTAGGCGTCGTTCTCCGGCGTTCTCCGGTGATGCTCCGGCGAGGTAGGGCTTCAATGGCAAGAGTGGAGGAAGGGGAGCTCCTCCATGGCTTTGCTAGAGAGAGAGGGTGTTTGGGGAGAGTGAGAGGGAGAGAGAGAGCAGAGGGGTGCTGGGGAGATGGAGAGCTCGGGCTGACGAGTGGACCCGAGGGTGGGACGTGGCGCCTAGACTCTGCGCGCGTGACACGCATCGGAGATGCGCTAGCGGACCGTCCGCGAGTAAGGTGCGGACTGTTCGCGGGTAGGGTGACGTGGCAGTGGATTCGATGTGCCCGAGGTGAACCGTGGTCGGCCACGTGGCATAGTCGCGGACCGTCCGCCGTATAGGGGCGGACTGTCCGCCACTACCAAACAGTGGATTAGCCTAAGGTTTAAGTCTCTCCTTAATTGCGAGCTAATTATACTTAATGCTTTAAGATGCACATGATGACATGTTTAACTAGTTAATCAACATAAGGCTGTTACAGTTTTGGGGCTCATGCGATCAGATATTCAGATATACCTTACTCCTCTTCGCCAAAGAAAAAAAGCATATGAATATCTCCTTTGAGAAATTCATGTTGGATAAATATCTAAGGAACATGTAAATATAATTGGATCAAGATGAAACTTTTTTGTAGACATAAAAAAAAACTAGGGACTATCCGATATCAACAGGTCGTAGTTCAGGATCACTTTTTTCCTATTTCAGAAGCCAAGAGCCCAAGAGTTGAAGCCTGTTAGGTGATTTGACAGGCCTTGTTGCAAAGAACTCCGACCACATAGATCAGGCCATCAACCGCCACGATCCATCAATTGGGTGATAGAACTGTGCCTTTTCAAGGCATAAATTCTTCCTGGCCAAGTGTTTTTCCCCTGACGCAAGAACGGAAAAGGGGTGGGCACCATCGTCTGGGCGCCCGGGCGGATGCCGGCATCTTCCCTTTTCCATCAGCTGGAGGATACGTTACATAAAGGCAATCGGTGACGTTCGTAAGCTTCCCACCGCACAGCTCGTTTCGATGTAGACCTGCCCATTTCTAGGTTCTTTGCAAATCTGTCCTCCTGGAACTTCAGTTTAGCACCTCAAGGATATGTAAATCCGTTTTTGCCTATTCTGAGAGTGCATATTGTTCAACGCAGGTAGAATGGGATTTCACATTTATAAGAGGGTATTTACGTCAGAAGTTTATAAGGATTAAAAATTGCTCCTTGGCTATGTCCATTGCCTTCTTCAACCACCAAAGGACATAAGAACGCGAAAAACAGGCAAAAGCTCTTCCTCCCCCTCCCTCCCACCATCAGACTTGCTTATCTTGACATTACTTCTGCCATGGTTCACATCAAGGAATTGTATCCTCCCTAAAGTTTTATGCTGACACTGCTTCCTGCCCATTTTTTTGTTTTCTGTATCTTTTAAAAAAAATGTTTGTGTTTTCTGTATGATTTTGGGCACACCTTGACTTCAATCTTGTGCAAAGTCGGATCGTCATGCCTATGTCCATGGAAGAGGTATAATGACAAAAGGAGCAGAAAAATGAAGCTTCGGCATTCCTGCGTTGAATTATGAACTGACCAAGCTCGATTCTTGTGTTACAGTATGAAATAGGCCTCAGCTACACCATCATGAAGATGGAGCAGGAAAACACAAACAGCAAGGAGGGCGTAGAGGTACTGCAGCCAGAATCACCCCGATTCCGACACGCGTGTCGGACACGATATGTGTCGGACACGGCGATTCGTCATTTTCCTAAAAATAGCGACACTGCGATACGTAAGATAAAATAAAATAAAAATAAAAAAATAGCAATCAACAGCACAAAAAGCAAAGTAAAATATGCTCCTTTCTCTCTTCCTATTTCTCCTCACCTCATTTTCTCTTCCCCGGCTCTCTCCTCCTTTACTCATTTTCTCCTCCCCTGCTCTGCTCTCTCCCTCTCCGCCGCGTGCCCCTCCCTCTCCCGTGGCGGCGTGCCCCCCTCCCTCTCCCTTCCCTCTCCCGCGCCCCTCCCTATCCCTTCCCTCTCCGGTGCGCGGCAGGGCAGCGGCCGTGGCAGGGCCAAGGTGCCGGCGGCGCCATGGGTGGAGGAGACGGAAACGGCGAGGAGGCAGGGGCGGAAAGCGGCCGTGGGCGCGGCGGAAAGCAGCCGTGGGCGCGGCGGAGGTGGAGGAAGCCGGCGGATCCCAACCTGCCCGCCTCCTCACGGCGGCGGCGGCGGAGGCCCGCGCGGCGGGCGCAGCATGACGGCACGGCACGGCGGAGGACACGGGGAGGCGGCGGCCTGAAGGGAGGCGGCGGTGTGTCGATTCGTGGAGGCGCGGCAAGCTGGCTCCCGGCAGCGCCGGCGTCGAGCTAGGGGAGGAGGCGAGGAGCGACGGCGGCGCGCGGAACATAGAGGAGGCGGCAGCTCGAGCGCTTATTGGGCCGGGCCGTGTCAGCGACGCGTCGGCGAGGTGTCGGAAATTGAAAATATTTTTTTAGATGTTTAATCCGCCGATACTCCTTCGATACGTATCGGAGACGTATCGGGGACGTATCGGTGTCGGACACGGTGTCCGACACCGACACGTGACTTCAGTGAAGTGTCGGGTAACAGAGACTGCAGTAGGTCCCATTTGAGGATGAGAAGCTTGGCAAGGGCCAACTCACCTCAAATGTCTATCATCTGCAGAGGTTGGAATTTATTTTAATTTTATCATCTACTTCTACTTGTTACTCTAGGTATACTTGGTGACCTTCACAAGTATTTCACGGTTAGCAAAGGTTTTTAAATTCAGAAACATGATTGTTAAGGCTTTATTTATAGATTTATGAATTACTTATTTTATGTACTACTCTTAAGTTTCTATGAACATTGTAAGACTGCCTTCCTTGGCAGGCATAACTGAATAGCTAGATGTCTGGGAAAAAAAACTAGGACAATAATTTTGGCCTGTTCAACATAGCTTCTTGTTCAACAATTACAACTAAATTATGTGCAGCAAAATTCCATCCTGGATGAAGGGCTTTGCTCCTGCCACTGCTCTCACGGTGCATGAGGATTCTTGGTGTGCGTTTCCAAAGAGCAGAACAGGTTAGCAATGGTCAGTTTAAAGCAGTCTGCAATGTAATGTTCAGTCCATGAGAATGTACGCTAAACTTGTTCTACTGTGCTTTGATGTATACTGTGAACTCCATCATCTCTGATGCTCACTAGTGATCAAGGTATTCGGAAGTGTTTCTCAAACCTTGACACTACATTGATAGCTGAATACTTCAGAACTAACTTGGTTGTCTTCATCATTTGTCGCCAGTGCCCACTTTTCAGCAAATGCTCATTGACCATCGACACCATAAACAGACCCGACAACGGCTGTTCCGAAAATGTTAGTACACTGAAATCATAATAATGCTTCAAAATCAGTCTTTCAGACAAAGTAAGAATACCAGGATATACTAATAAGAGAGTACTACTATACATCAGGCGCATAATCTGAACAGTGAACAATTAGCTGCGAGAGAAGTTGAGGTCATCGACATCGCATCTATATCCCGAGATTACTGGAGCAAGGTGATCAGTGCTCCAAATGTCGACCTGACAGCCTTCAAGTCGCAAAGAACAGAGCGAGGCCCTCTTCTGAAGGGATGGATGGTCTGCAGTCATGCAGACTTTTCCTCAACTAGTATGTTCAGAAGCTAGTGCTGCCATCGTCAAGAGACAAATCAGAAATCACATTACGCATGATGTTTGCTGTAGGATTCATGCCGTCCAGTCATGACCACATACAAGCTGGTGATCATGGATGCCCCAATCTGGGGCTTGGGCGAACGGCTCGAAGACTGCATCATTGCGGTACGCTCTGAATGTGCACAAGTTCAGAGCCTTTTTACTTCTTCTGGATTCAGAAGTCCAGAGCTAATAATGCAGCGTGCTTCGTCCATGCAGGGGGAGAGGGCGCTATTCTTGGCATGCCACCGGCTGTGCTTCGCGTGGATCGACGAGTGGTACGGCATGACCGTGGAGCAGATACGGGAGATGGAGCGGCAGACGGACATGCTGCTGAAGAAGGTCGGTGTCTCTAGGCCCTTATTCATCCGTTTGTCTGCCACAAATCTAATGTTGCTCGAGCGGAGCTTCTGAACATTGCCGGACTCTGACTGAATAATCTAATGCGTTGCTGCATTGCAGACGCTGAAAAAGCCTGGGAAGGCCGGGAGCAAGCACGAGGGCAAGAGGAAGACGCTCAAAGACGAGATCGCGGTGGTGGGGAGCTGCACGTAGTGCTAGTTCGGGTGATGGGCCATTTGATTCTGGTTCCCGTAGGCCTGATGGCATTGTCGCCTGAAGAAATGTAGAAAAAGTCTGCCAGGGCCCAGGGGACGGGGACGATTAGTTGTGGGTAGAATCTGGTGTACGCGTGTACATATCCATCCACCGACGATGCTGTATATATACACTCAGGGCATTCATGATCTGCACAAACCTAAAGTATCGAATGCTTAAATGATTCTTAAGATTCAGAATGAATCCTAGCTGGGTGAAGAAAGCTGTCTGTTTTAGTACGCGAGTTATTTCATCAGTCTGATGCTCTTTCATAATTGTGAAAATGGCCTTGAGGGAGTAGGCGGCAATTTGATATCCTTTACATGCCTTTCCTTACCTGATTGAACTGATTGGAATCTTGGATGACGAGGATGATCAAAGCAGGAATTTGTGAGAATCCCTTCCTTTGGCTCGCCTTCAATAGGTTTGTAAACTTCGAAAAGAAACAATTTAACCTCTGAAAAATGTCCTGAGCGCATCGAATTCGATCCAGAAATCCGCATATGTTGTTCAGTTCAGTCTGAATCAAAACCTCTGACCATAACAATTCAATCGGGGGAATGTACAACATTGGTTCTACATCAGGGGCCCTTCTGCAAAACAATTTTGTACCCCGAAGCCGCCTCGCCGTCTCGGTGGCCCGACGGCCTGTCTCCATGGCCATGCCCCGCCGGCCCCGGCCAGGGCACTCATTCCTCCGCCCGAAACCGCCGCGCCCATGGTGATGAATGACAGAGAGGAGGAGGAAGCGGCCATGGACTTCCGAGCCGCAAGCTTCAGTCGGTGCGCACCTGGAAGCTGCGCTGGGGTTGATGGGTGCGGCGACTTGGAAGCGGCGCGGCGGCGGAAGCCCATCTATAATTCCGAACGGTCAAGATGAAATTCCGAAGAAGATTACTAGCAACTGGACACCTTTTTCTGTACCAAGTGCAGCTGCTTTTTTTTTCTCCAAAAAAAGATCAAATTCTGAAGATTATTAACATATTTCCCAGACTTTCAATAAAGCAAAGGTGTGCTATATGGCGATTGATTCTGTTCAGACTGCCACTTTGGTTCTTTCAGATTTTATATCTTGTCCAGAAGGTTCAGCAATATATCATTGTGATGGTGTAACTATAATCTTGACCAGAAGATACAGCTAGTCCTGAAACAAAATACCCGGGTTAACTCTAAAAACATAACACCCGGGAAATAAGATGGTGCAATCCTCTGATAGGTTGCATAATGAGGATGGCGGATGCACAGCCGATCTTCTTGGCAGCACAACGACCCTTCCGAAGTACGAGTTACACACCATCTCTGCAATTTTCTGAAACTTTCACACGTCAACTTGTATGGCTCAGAAGGCCACACACAAACAGCTTGATTTTGTCTACTGTAAGTAACTAAGTATCATACCATGTATCATGGTGTACTTTTTGTGCCAACCGTGCGTCCAGCAGCAGGATTTGGCCTCGTGCAGGGAGCAAAAAATAGTACTTATGCAATTCTACAAATGGTTTTGTTTGCAGTTCTCAGGCCTGCGAACAAAACTTCAGAGCTCTGAATAATCCTGAATGCATCAGCTTGAGTCCAAAATCTGCACATGCTCGTTCACTGCGCTTTGTTGCATGAATCTTCGACCTAGACGACTTTGTGCAGGCAAGAGGCTGCTCATAATACAGAGGACTTATGCAGTACAGCTGAATCTGTAAACGAGTAATCCACCATATCAAGTGTGAAGATCACTTTGCCTGATCTTCTAATATCAACACAAGCAGCGTACCCTGACCAAACTTCCACTGTCAATCGGAGTATCTGACCAAACTTTGTTCTTCTTGTTTAATCTTCTTTTTTTATGAAGTTTTGGAAATTAGCTGCTGACAGTAATATGTGCTTTTCCTCTAACAAGGGCTGAAAGGGCACTAGAAAACTATACGCTAAGCTGAAGTCATGTTACTCTGGCGATCGCTTATGACCAGCATTCCTTGTTATGTTGTGCAGGCTAAAAGACTCAAGGCTATTATGTTGGTTGTTGGCTGCGCCTACCAGATCTACCAGACAGTGATGGGGGAACTGGCAACTGCAAGAACCTGGTTTTCTGTCAATTACTTGAAAAGAAGCTGCACACTATCGATAGCGTGGTGTCTCATGATCTCATCCATGCCTGCCACAAGGAGCTGGGTGACAAATTGCCTGTCAGCTGATCTGGAACTTATAACAATCTACCGAACCCAACCAGACCACAATGTTATTTTTGCTTAGCGTACTTATTCTACACCATTAAGTGGCCCCCACCACGAATTGTAAATACTCTCTCGAATGTACATGGCATTGCATGCAATTCAGAAAAGTTGTAGCTGTTTGTTGAGTTGTTGCTCAATCGAGAAATTAAGGGAAGCAATTATTGGTTAATGTATTTGGATTCCTTCGAAATAATCCGTCATCTTGGGTGTGCACTAGCAACTCCAATAGTTCCTTATTCCTCTTCCCTATACTTGTTTTTTAGAAAAAGGAAAAAAACATCACCAATAGTTCCCATATTCTAATTCTCCATCTCCTAACAATTGGCATATTTTCCATTTTGTGCTCAAAGATAGGCACCACATCGTGACTCACAATCCCTTTTCCCATCACCGTTTTTTTTGCCGACCCCTGTTCTCCCGCCCTTCTTGGCGCCGCGTCTGCTCCTCTTCGCAGCAAGATCGTCGAGGAAAGATCCAGGTATGGTTTTTTCCATCCGATTTGTAGGACTTGCGCCGGCATAGGGTTTGCGCCAGCCATGGGGACTTGGCAAAGGTGACCTGCAGTAGCTCTGGCCATTGCGCCGGCGTTTGGTGCCACAGAGGAGATGGCGGGAGAAATCTTGTGAGGCCAATTTTTTTCATTTATGGGAGGAAATAGGGAACTCTTGGAGATAGTTTTTTTTTCCTCCCTATATCTATTTGGGGACTTGGCAAATAACAAATTTTGTGAAGAACAAATAAAAAAACTATTGAAGATGCTTAGAACCTACCAGACTTGCACTTCCCCTTTCCATTAAACAAACTAGTGCCAAAAGACAATCTTGAATTGGATTTCCATAGTGACTCGGCTGAAGGTAGTATAACCTACTTGAAGCTCTTATAGTATCTCCAGTAACAGTCCTTATATTAGACTCTCTAAGTGTTAAATAGAGGTTGCTTCTATTTTTTAAAGACCTTCAAATTTGGTTCAACTCCAAGCTCTAGCAATAACCCTCAATTCTAACACATAATAGAGTCCTACCTAGAGACTCCTAAGGAATAGAGGGTGGATGGGTAAATTTGGAGGTCTCTCCAAAAATAGAGGGCTAAGCAGATAGTCTACTAGAGTGTATCTTTTTAGTCTAGTCCTCTAAATTTGAGATAGAGCTGTTTGGAGGGCTTGCTGAAGTTGCTCTTAGCTGGAGAAACAGAATGTCTGTGCTATTTGTAAAAATAAAAAAACTGCAAAAATTTCAAATTGCTGTTTGCATCATATTTAGGTATTTGGTAATTCGATCTGCTGATCTGCTCCCAACAAAGAGATAGACACGCCAGGGTTTTCTATTGGCTCATGAATCACGAGGGATGGGCTGTGCAGGCGAACCGCCAGCTGTCGCGACCGCAAAGGCATCGAGCCTAACTCTCAGTATTACGATATCCTCATCAGCCAGGCAAGCAGATGCTGACACCAAGATCAGAGGCGGATCGGCGAAGAAAGGCCCGCCCCCTTTCACGGAGAACACACCAGAAGAAGAGCCACCGAAAGCGTATAGTTTTACCCGCGTCCGGATCGCGCAGTTCGCCGCGGTGCCCGAGTCCCGCACGGAACAGCCGCCGGCCGGCGACGTGGTGCGAGGCCGCGCCCGCCGCGTGCCGCGGCGGCGGACACGTACGCCCCCTCTCTCGATGGGATCGGAGCAGTTGCTACGGAGTAGTACCACTTGTCCAACTAAAACCACCCTCTGAGTAGGCTTATTATATAAACAGGGTTGTGCGCCACTTCTGATCAGGCAGTTGCACAGTTCCAGGCGCATCTTCTTCTTCCTCGACTTCGACTCGGAGAGAAAGAGAGCGCCATCGGCAAGCGGATACTACGTACACGACGGTGTGCAGGGAGCCATGGGGACGGCGACGTTCGTGGAAGTGCTCCTCGCCATCTTCCTGCCGCCGGTCGGCGTCTTCCTGCGCTACGGCTGCGGCGTAAGTGACATGACATGACCCCGCTATGTGTGATACGAATACATTCTAGCTAGCATTCCCGCTTGATGACCTCGATTGGTTGGCTATCAAAATATGAACATGTAAGAATGTGGGTATACCAAAACTTGAACGTAAAATGTTGGTAATATTATAAATTGAGCTATTTTTTTATTCCAACCAAATAAGGGCTAGAACTTTAGCATACTCCATCCGTCCTAAAAAGAACGCAATTATGGGATTCGCGCCGGCCAAATTTGTTAAAGTTTGACCATGTCTATAATGATTAATATTAATATTTATGTATCGACCAAAATCTATTACGAAAATATATCACATCATTAATCTATTGATACTAATTTTGTATTATAAATGTTGATATCTTTTGCATAAATTTTGGTCAAACTTGAAAACCATTGACTCCTCGAGAAGCGAGAATTGTATTCTTTTTGGGACGGAGGGAGTACTCATATTTTGACATGGTAAATTTTGGTAGCCAACCAATTACATCCAACTGACTGTCATCATGGATGATGGATCGATCGATGATGCAGGTAGAGTTCTGGCTGGACCTGCTGCTGACCATACTGGGGTACATCCCGGGGATCATCTACGCGCTGTACGTGCTGGTGGCGTGAGGGCCGGGGGTGCCGAGGCAGCCTTGGGCCGGGGAACGGACCATGCCGCCGCCCGCCGGAGAGAGTACTACGAATGGTGTAGTGTAGCTTGTACCTGTGTCTCGGTGACGTGGATTCTGTCAGGGTGGCGACAAGCCTGGTGGTCCCTGGAGGGGTTCTGGGGGGTGTTCTGTATGCTCGAGCATTGTGCGTCGTTTCTTTCTTGGATCGCAACGCAGCATTGCAACTGCTGTAACGTAAAAATGGGGTGTATTGATTTATGTATTGTCGCCGTTGCTTATGGTGTGTTTACCGATGCCTCATGTCTGCTATCTGTGTGTGAGCTGAGCCCTGCCCCTGTGATTTACTAGGATTTTCCGGGCTAGTTTGGCTAGCAACGGGCCCGAAAAGTTTTCCTGGTTCTTTGGGCCTGCCCAACAAGGCCGCCGGAAAGACTCACGAAAAAGGAGAGGAAATTCCAGCCCAACTTACTCAACCGGGTCGTCTTCTTCTAGGGAAGAAGGGTGGTCTAACTCTAACGCGTCGGCGTCAAGCCGTCGTCCTCGCGAAGCACGTACGACGCTACGGCCAGGCCAGCTCGACAGAGGCCAAAATTTCCCCCGGGAACGACCAGGAAAAGCCAGAATTCTGTGAATCTCTGTTGTGCCATCTAGCGTCGTCGTCTTTGCCCGTCACGGTCCGCCCTGGGCGCGAACGCCTCTCCCGTCAGTCTCATCGGCAACAGCAACAGAAAGCCAATCGAAAACTTCCTCTTAACGCTACAGCATCAACGAAGTTGCAGCTGGAAAGTCGCCAATAAAATTAGGTGGAGCACCAAGGGAGGCATCAGCAATTCAGCACACAACGTTACAGTACACGCTATTAAAGATGAAGACGTAACAGATGGCACAACTGAATTCAGACGCTGAGTTCATTGGGCAAAGTTGCCAACCAGGATACTTGCTTGACTCAGAAGTCAGAACCTACAGGTGTACAGGTTACCGTGGACACCAACACCAGCGACTGCATTTCCAGATTATGCAGGGACAATGCATTGCCAGAGGCGAAACAACTAAAATACTGATTCTGAATGTTGCAGCACCAAGGAAAGCTTATGTACATACAGCACGGCCAAAACCGCAATTCAGGCTCAGCAAGAGCCAACATACAGTTCATAATTACACATGCTGGGAGCACAATTTATTTTACTACAACTATGTATATGACATTTGAGAAATTGAGTGTATCCAGTAAAGCTACAATAGAACAGACGAAGAGAAACGCTGCCACACTACCTATTTGAGCTTCTTAAGTATCCCGATCTATATTCCTCTGGGTGCATTGTAGGAGGCACATCCCGCAGCATAGCTTCTTATGTAAAACTGCAAACTAGGACTTGTGCAGTTTGCTCCAACATGAAGCCAGAGCCAGGCTGCAAAATTCTCCTGCTTTAGCTACGTCACAATGCATTCCCTGGGATCAGAGTTTTCCCTTTCGTCCCTTTCTGCATTTCCAAATCCAATGTAGAAAGCATCATCATCACTGGCGAAATCCGCAGCACCTGGCTCATTCTCCTGATGCAGTTCAGACTGTCTCCTATGCAACCTCAACACACGCATGATGACATCAGATGAAAGCGTCACTTCCGCTCGAGAAGCGTCAACCTCTCTCCCCCGTTCATTAGAGGCTATTATCTGTTACGAAATGATATAAAAAAACTCGACCTGCAAGGGGCTAGCCGCCCCCCGAGCATTCTTATAAGAAGGAGGCCTTCTAACGCAGGCCGAGAAACCCCCCGAACCCCGGCTCTTTCTGACCTTGGGTCTGGTGCCATTTCCTGGAACCGTTACCCGGGCCGGGACCGTTACCCACTGGGCCGGGAAACCGTGACGCCAGGCCGGGCCAGGCTGACTACACAGCCCAAGCTATCAGGAGCACAGCGAGGGGGTTTTTTCCCCACAGGCGGGGAAATTCGCCCCGGTGGGGGTTCGAACCCCCCACCTGTGGAGTGCCGCCGGTTGCTTCGCACCACTCGGGCTAACAACATTAGGCTTACGAAATGATATAACACATTGTAAGAAGTAAAATTGGAGGAAATGTAGCAAGTGCAAGCCCTAATCACTCGTATTTGCATAAGTAAAAACAACTTACTTCCTTTGCGTTTTTAGGCAGTGACATCACTTTTTTTGCGGAAGGTGTCCAAAGCTTGACAGTTTTGTCAATCCCACTAGTAGCCATGAAGGGAAAATGTGGGTGGGGTTCAATGCAGTTAACTACACTTTTGTCACCATTCATCATCCTCATCAATTCACCTCCTTTCTTTCTCCATATGAATACATTCCCACAATCTGATCCACTCACAACATATTCATCATTTGGTCCAAAGAAATTGACTCCCTTAACAGTTCGATAATTCCTGTGACCTGAGTATGCTTGTGGCTGATCGAGCATGTCAAAACACTCTGGCTGTGCTGCCACGGGATTTGGACCAAGACCCATATTGCTTTGGAACAAATAGACAAGTTCATCATTGTAGGAAACAAGTATCTCCCTTGCATAGGAATATGCAATACCTGTGATGCGGACCTTCCCGCCCTTAACAAGATGCTTAGGGCAGAAGGTATCTACAGGCTGGTTTATATTTCTTGAATCATCCAACTGGAATCTCCTCATGTCATACAATCGTACATACTCATCAGAACCACCAATTGAAAAATAGTAAGGGTTCTGTGGGTCAATGGCAATGCTATTCAGTCTTACACGACGTCTGCCATTCAAGAAAGAATAGCAGGTGAACAGCTTTGTTGCCGAATCACTTCTCAAGTCAAACTGTAAGGGAAAAAACGAGTTAAATCCCACTGCACTAATTGTGTACGTTACCAGATAATGGCTCAGTGACATACATGCTGTACCAAGCCATCCTCTCCACAACTGTAAAAAATATAAGGGCTTCCTGGTTCGATAGCCATCTTATGCACCCGGGAATCGTGCTCCCCAACTAATCTGGTTGTCACTTCACCGCCCTCCTTCAGTTGTCCCACTCTTACCTGTGTGGAAGAAGTGGTTCATTTGGTTGCAATGAAGAGAAGACTCTGCATGGTGTTTTAGCATGGAGTACAAGCAGCTGGCAGCCAGTAAAATCATTTCCAATATAATACCCAATAGGAAGGAAAAAAAAGAAAAGTAGGCAAATGCTTATATCAAAATAATATGCAGTGCAAGAAACACTGCTAGTTAAGCGAAGCAAATGCATCAGGACAAGGTCATAAAGATGCATGCAATCATTTGCTGGAATGGAGCCGTGTTGCCCTGTTTGCCAACAATTTCCACAATAACAAAGTTCTAATCATGTATATCCCTAACTTTGAAGGTAAATGCTCCAGTGAAGGCAAAAGGGATTGGAACGCTAAAAGCCTGAGACGGAAACAGAAGTATATGTGATTTGCCTTTTGTGTTCTTGCCTTCTTGGTTAAGGATCTTGGGCAATGCTGGTACAAGAATATAGATGCACTCTATGAATGGAATAAAAGTTGACATCATGCCACCTAGGTAAAAAAAACAAATAAGCTAGAACCATGGCAGAAGCTCAGCATGGTTTACAAATTTGTTGCCCAACTTGATGGCAAAGGGTTCGGTGTTCCACATACACCAGTATTTTTCATAATAATTGATTATGAGATTCTGTGCAATGACCTGAGTCTCTTTACACATGGTTCACATGCCAGAAAATAAATCATGATATAAGTTTCTTGAGCCGTTATGGTTTGTGCGACAGATAGAAAATGTATTGTATCCATTCAAATCATTGTTGGTAGAGACAAACCTGTCCATCAGCAGCGACAGTTACAATAGTGCTATCATCAGTAAACGGCATCACACGAGCATGGAAGACATTTTCATGGTGGCCAGAAGGGTAAACCAGCCTCTTAGTTTTAGCAAGCCAGTCCCATAGTATAATGTTGGTGTCATCTGAACTGGACACAAGGAGGTCACCAGCAGGGTTAAAGCTCACGGTATTAACACAGCCATCATGTCCACGCAACTTTCCATACTGAGTCATCCGCATCAGTATATGCTACACACAAGAAGAAAACGAAAATGACAAGCAATTAGCACTAAGAATGGTGGTTAATCTAGAAACCCAGAATTGTCGAAATAAATTATTAAATACCAAAGCTATGACAAAATTCATCAGCATAATCTGTAATACAGCTCGCCATTTCGGGTTGGACCATATTTGTAACGCATGTGATCCATTAAGACATTTATCAAGCTTGAAAATGAACAGTGACTAAAAGAAACTAGATAACAAGTAGAGATCAAACATGAACAAAACACATAAATCTTACCCTCCAGGTTACAAACAATACGCAGCATTTCATCAGTGTAACTATGTCTAGTATATAGGCTCTGGCATTGGCTAATTTTATAAAAACGATTAAAGATTTGATAATTATAGCACTAATTCCATAAATTTTGTAGATTTAAGTTTCTGAACTGATACAGACAAGCTCGCAACCACATCAAGAATACATAACCTACCGTCCTACCCTCCAGCCATCATATTCTACCGAACCGACAGATATATGAGCTCGTACACCTTCTCTAACAATGTGCACGCAGCAGATATGCTCGAATCATCTGCCGACTAATAGATATCGAAGATCGACGAAGTACTAGGATCGCATAGAACAATAATGGAGAAGAAAAGAACCTCGGAGCCGCTGATTCGGCGGGAGGAGGCGCGGGGAAAGGAGGAGCCGATCTCGCGCCGGCCGACCTCAAGGAAGCAACTGCCCTTCCGACCTCCAGCTGCTTTGACGGCGGCGGCCATGGTGAGCGGTGGAATGCGAGAAGCGAGCGCGGAGCAGCGGAAGGGATGGGGGATTTTGCGTGGGTTTTTTAAGCGGTAGAATCTGCTAGTCTAGTCGAGGGCTCGAGGCTCAGGGATGGTTCTGGCCTTTGGGGATTTGGAGTTTTGGACCCTCCATCATAAAAGCTTTTATTTTTCGTGTGCTTTCTTTTTCTTTCTTTCTTTCCGTTTTCATTTAGAGAAAAAGGAAAGATACTTCTAAGTTTTTTTATCTGATCAGATATGCCACGTCGAGCATCTCCAAAAAAACTCATTATATTAAGAAATAGAAATTTTGATTAAAAATTACCCTTCAATAGCCTCTTCAATTAGAGCAACTCCAAGAGACTCTCTATCCATACTAATTGTTAGGAATAGAGATTTTGATGGAAAAATAGCCTCCAAGAGCTTCTCTAAGTGGTTATCTAAATATAGACATTATCTATTCTGGATTTCTCACTAGTCAAAGATAGATAGCGAAAATGGCTCTCTAGAGTATAAGCAAAATATAAAAAAACTATTGGAGAGTGAAGATGTATAGAAAGTGATTTTTATGTACATGACTCTTCAAATGGTGATTTAAAGAGTGAAATTTAGAAAGACTCTTGGAGATGCTCATAGATGTCTAAATGTAGACCTCCGTTGCTCTGGATTTATGTTATTCTACTTTTCACATTATATAGAAAAGTTGTTGGAGAGTAAAGTGATTTTTACAAATGACTCTTTAAATATCATTTAGAGAGTAGATTTTAGAAAAAGTTTTGGAGATGCTCTTACTGATTTATGCAAAGTGTTTCACTCAAAAATTATACCATACTATAAGTGAAGTAAGTTTTAGATTCAATTTGCTAACTACACGGTATACTCGTATTATTCACTAGTTAGTTTTTTAATTGTACACCATGTTTTGAACTTGTCAATTTTCGAATCTATCGGTCCAATCCGTCAGAGTTGTAACAAAAACAGAGTAATTTTGCCCATCACAACAATAGTAAATAGATAAGACCCATTCCTTATTTCCTTAGCACCAAGAAGCACAATGAATGGGAGGTGGAATGATAGGCCTATTTTGAAGTATAAAATTTTGGTTTGTCAAGATATATAGATATAAACATCCATGCGGCTTCATCAAAAAATAATCATGTGAAAGGTAAGTGGGTTTTGTGTGCACGGCATGAGTATTTGTCTAATAGAGTAAAATGCAGCAAAATCGACGCTATGAATTTTATTGGTGCAGTGTCCTTGTCATTCGAAATAGAGACGGATGTGCCAAGGGTCTAAATAGAGGATTTCGTTGGCTGACCGTCTTGTCATGTATCGGGGGCATGGATTTTGATTGGATAGAGCCGTATTCGGGGCACCTAAACACATGTGTTTCGGGTGTAGCGTACCAAAGCGCGTCCGTAGGGAGCATGAGCAAAGCGACATGTCACGCTGCAATGCAGCCGCTGCTGGTCGATTCAGTCGTACTCACTACTGAAATATAATATAAGTCATTCTAGGAGTATGTTACTGTGTCCAAATTTATAGAATGTTCAATAAAATTAGACATACAATTTGTCTAGATTTAGAAAATATTCAATAAATTTTGTAAAATAGCCGTGTGTTTGGTTTGGGGGTGGGTTGGGTCCATTCTTGATTTTTAGGTCGAGTCCGACCCATCTAGTGTTTGGATGAGAAGGTTGGGTCCGACCCAATTTTTTGTTTGGTTAGAGGGTTATACAGGAATGGGTTGGGACTTGGGGCTTATTTTGACACCGTTAAAACAGTCCTCAATGGGGCCCACTTGTCATCCCCTCTATTTTTTCTTTCTCTTCCATCCTTTTCTTCCTCGTTGAGCTCGACGCTTGGCCCCGCCGGACCGGCGCCGGCTGCCATCGCCCTGCACTGCCGGCGGCCTCCTCGCCCACCCACCCTGCACCGCCGGCGGCCTCCTCCTCCGCGCCGCCTGCCCTGCACCGCGCCGGCCTCCTCCGCCCGCCCGCGCCCGCGCCGGCGCTGTCTCTCTCCGCCCGCTCCGCCACCACCATCGCGCCGGCCTCCTCCGCCCGCCCGCGCCCGCGCCGGCGCTGTCTCTCTCCGCCCGCTCCGCCACCACCATCGCGCCGGCGCTGGCCTCGCCCGCCCGCCCTGCACCGCCGGCGGCCTCCTCCGCGCCGCCCGCCCTGCACCGCGCCGGCCTCCTCCGCCCGCCCTGCACCGCGCCGGCCTCCTCCGCCCGCCCGCGCCCGCGCCGGCGCTGTCTCTCTCCGCCCGCTCCGCCACCACCATCGCGCCGGCGCTGGCCTCGCCTGCCCGCCCTGCACCGCCGGCGGCCTCCTCCGCCCGCTATGGCCGCCCAGCTCGAGCTCGCCCGCCATGGCCGCCTAGATCGAGGTCGGCCCCCATGGCCCCCAGCTCGAGGTCGGCCCCCATGGTCGCCATGGCGCCTCCTCCTCCTCTCCCACGGGCGCGCCGCACAGCCCCACCTCCTGCCAATGCCCACGGCTGCGCGCTCCGGAGCTCGGCTACGCCTCCCACGCGCTCACGGACTCACGGAGGAAGACGACGTCGATGTGGGTCGAGTTGCTCCGCTCGAATCGGACGGATCAACTCAACCCGCATCTAAGGAGTATATTCCTCTTCAGGGACCAACTCAACCCATACAACCCACCAACCAAACACGGGTCGATGTGGGTCGAACCCGTCCCAACACATTTCGACCCACCAACCAAACACACGGTAGCAGAATGGTTTATATTTCAGGACAGAGCGACCAGCTCGCACTCAAGTCGCAGGCGGAGCGGGTTCTTACATGAGCCCGCAAACCTTCCCCGCAAATTCATTGATTGCGATGCAAGCGGATCAGCTGCAATTTATTTGCGGCCCGCTACTGTCCGCATCACCAAGCCCGCGAGAACCTGCGAAGTCTCGCGAACCCTATCGCCAGTTCCGCCGCCATCGAACAACTCCACCCGCCGCCGCCCGCCGCCGTCTACTTCCGCTGCTGCTGTCCACGTGTTCCCGTCCCCGAGGCCGTTCATGGCGATGGCGCTGCCTCAGGTAGGGCTCCTGGACGGCTCCTCCGAGGGTCCCTCATCGGCCATGAGCCCCAACTCCATTCTCGAGACTAAGCAGTTCTGCTGCGTCGCCCCGTTCCTGTCGGAGCGGAGCCTCAGGCGCACACCACGTGAACGCGGCCGTCGCGCCAGAGCCGGCTGGCGTTGGCCTCGCTGACGTGCTCCGGGACCACGGGACGCCAAGCTCGGCGGCGGCAAGGTGGTGTTCAGGTCCCAGCTCCGGATCCAGTTCCCCTCCGGCAGGGCCGTCGAGCTGGTGTCCTCCCCGATTGAGTTCGGCTTCAAGAACCGGGACATGCAGCTGGCAGTGCTGTCGCCCGCCAGGAGGTTCCTGCCCAGGTGCATGCTGGATCTTCTCGTACAGATCCCCACCAATGTGATTGATCCATGGTTAAACACCTCAGGTGTTATTTTTCATTACCTGCACATTTCTGCTTCCCCTTGAGTTGCACTGGTCTGAATCTCATGGTCAGTGCAATTCAGACATTGCAATGTCAGGTGTCAATTCCCCAATTCAAGGTTTGGGATATCCTTCAGTACCAAAAAAAAAATTCTAATTACTTGTATTTTAGTAAGATTTGCCTATGAAAATGTAGGCTTTAGACTAGTAATAACTTCGGAAAAATGTTTCTGACTACTTTGATATAATTGCTATTTTGCCAAGTTCTTAGAACAGTAGATCTTGTTAGTAAGTAGTGCCTGTTTTGGCCTTCTTATTCACTATTGCTCTGAAATCAGAGTTATCAACTCTGCAAGAGTATCCAATACACTCTGATTGCTTGTTCAGCTAAGATTTCATATAATAGTCCGACTGCTCTAATCAAGATTTTTTCTTTTGATTTCAATGTACTCCCAGGTTGTGGTTGAAGGAAGAATGATCTGCAGCTACTCCTTTTTTTTTTACTTAAAATATTGTGAGATGCTGAGTTCTATTGCTGAACATGTTCATCTCAGATGTTGTAATCTATCCCAATTCTCGAGTTGTTAGTTTAATTAATTCGAATAGAACCATATGAGGATCCTGAATGTTAATGCATTTCTAAATCAGTGGTTTCTTCTAGATTTTTATTTACATTTTTTAGCACTAATACTCTGTTCTTAAATATATGACACCATTGATTTTTTTTCTTCATTTGACTATTCATTTTTTCTACAAATATTTATGCAAATAGCTAAATCTTCAAGTTAGATTCAAGAGACTCTTGATAATAGACATAAAGATACTTATTTTATTTTATTTAACTAACTAATTAATTAAATATTATTGGTCAAAGTTGAAGAAAAAAGTCAACAGTGTCGTATAAAAAAACGGAGGGAGTACTCGTGGCCTGGAAGCAAATAGATAAGTAGTGGGAAGCCAGCCAACCATGATGTACGCGTGGATCATGCGGGGTTGTGGGTTGTGCCACTATGCCCACGGAATACATATCAGCGGCATAGTTATAAATTTGTTATTTTTATAAATTATAAATGAAGTCGAGTTTGGACAAAATATTTTATAAGATTGTGTATTTTCATATTATCTATATATGTGATTTTTAGTGAATCTAGACGATTTTTTTACCGTGATTTGTACAGATTTTTACAAAAATTATAGTTTCCACCAGATATATTTGCTAATTAAATTTGCGGACGGTCGCAAACCCGCAAACTAATTTGGTGGCAAGCCTCGTCCCACGCCTGCAACGTGAGCTCGCACCGTCATTGCAAACTGAAGTGATCCCAACCCAAGATCCAAATATCTGACTGAGTTGGAATTGGAACCCGAGCGAAAAAAAATTGTTGCAGCGCGAGAGACTAGTCTGTTCGTCAGTCTCCAAGATATTGACAACTCTACCCGAGTGGGGAAAAAAAAACAGACTTGAGATATGCCATTGGCGGGCCACTACTCGACAGGCAAGTCCGACGTACCAGTTTACTTAAAGTGTCTGTGTCTTGTTTAGTTGCAAAATTCAAAATTCCAAAACTATTATATCGAAATAGAATCATATATGTATGAAATATTAAATCTATACAAAATAAAAAACGAATTGCATAATTTGCATGTAAATTGCGAGACGAATCTAATGAATCTAATTAGACTATGATTAGATATTAAATTGCTACAGTACATGTCGGCTCGAAATATGGCCGCCGTACAAACTACTCGATTGCTAGTGTGTCGTGCGTTGAATTGGAGTGATCTAACACACAATGACTCAAGAATTTAGACTGATTCGGGCCGGAAAATGCCCTACATCCAATTGGGGGTGATTCTCTTGTTGTATTGCTCGAGCCCAAGTGCTCAAAGTTGGAGGGGAGCTTACAAACATTCAAGCAGTGGTCTGCTCTCTCAAACTCCCTTGAATTCGAACCCCTCTCCTCCGCGGGGGCTTTTCCTTTTATCCTTCAAGGTGGGGCCCATTTACATAGTTCTATCGTGATATCTTGGTCCGCCCGGGGGTCCTTCGTCTTCGTCAGTCGGCGGGTCCCGCCCGGTCGGTCGGGAATGGAGATGTTGTGTCAGGTCGGTTTCCTTGGGCGACAGGTTGTCAAGCTGATGTCCCGTCTTGGTCAGTCCATGTGGCTTCGGTGCTCAGTCGGGGCTCGGCGGTCATCCTCTCCCCTGTCCGTCCGTATTGGCGCCGCACGTCCTTCCCCTCGTGGCTTCTGACCCAAGGACGACACGCTCGTTGAGGGCGCCTGACATGGTCAGGCAGCCTTGCCCTGTCGCAGTCCCTGGCGTAATGGCGTGGTGTCAGGGGGAGTCGTGATTATGGCGTGCAGGACGGAACTCGTTAACACCCTCTCTCATCCCCCATCCGTTAGGCCGAGTAGGTTGCACGGCCTGCACTGTGTTTATGTCAGGGGGCCATGTTGATCGTGCGTGCGTGGCGTGCTGCAGGATGGGGCAGCGCGTACGGGCGCACGAGGGCTGGCTTGACCGACACGCCTGTTGTACTGGGTGGCGTTCTTGGTGCGCACGGCACGGGGCGCGCGGTACGGCGCTGACCCGGCGGGTCCTCGGTCGGAAGGCCTCCACATGTTCCTCTTTGAGGGTCGGTAACCGACCGGGCCGGGCCCTGGAGGTTGGCATCTGCTCGTGCCCTTGGTTGGCTTTGCTGGTGTGCGCCTAATGGGATATTGGGTTGACGTTATTAAGGTGGGCACGCTGGGGACCCTGGGTCCGTGCCCCCATCACTACATATGTGCTAATGCCGAATTAATTAGTCTTAATAAATTCGTCTCGTAGTTTATAGACAAGTTCTGTAATTGATTTCGTAATTAATCTATATTTAATACTTCAAATGTGAAAAATTCTATTTCAAAAACTTTAACGCAACTAAACGAGGACTTTTATCCAGCACGACGACACAAACGGTTCCCGACTGAGAAAGATCCATTCTGCAGCAACCCCTCTTGTCGCCTGCAAAGATCACCAAATGTTCTGCCAATAACACTTGCTCGAAAAAGATTCTCAAACCTGAAGCGCTGCACAGAAGCCTCAGAGATTGATACATGATTTGCTACACTCAGGTTTAAACGATGGCAAGTATACGTCCATCAGTCCATGGAAGAGTGTGGTGTTCAGCCGTTCAGTCAGAAAAAAAAAGTCATGCAGCGAAAATTCATGCCATCAAACGAAATGGATTGGTAAGAGAAGGGCAGCGGAAATTATTGTTCAGTGCCCGGACTTTCCGAAAAGTTTCAAAGAAAAGGAACAGATACAATACCAGGTGAATTGCAGAGTAGCACTTGATAAAATCTCAGAGGTCCAAACTCGCTTCGCTAGCTTTGTTGATTGGGAACGTATCTAGTGCAAACCACAGTCTTCGTGAAAACTCATGCAAATCACGGTAAAAAAGTCGTCTAAATTCACCAAAAAAAATCACACATGTAGATGATATGATGATACACAAACGAAGTCGAGTTTGGATAAAATATTTTACAAAATTGTATATCATCATATCATCTACATGTGTGATTTTTTAATGAATTTAGACAACTTTTTTACCGTGGTTTGTATAGATTTTCACGAAATTATGGTTTGCACCAGATAGGTTCCTGATTTGATTGATTAGTTAGCTGAACAATACAGTCGTCAAAGATCTCCTTTGGCGCCAAAGTACTAGAAAATAGAAAGCGACCAGACACCGTTAGTTGGCCGGTCGGATCCGACTCAGTCCCTCTGGAGCTCACACGACTTGATCTGCACAGCCACAGTGGGAATCTACTAGCGAGTTGTGAGCTGACTAATCTCACTTGAAGGAAATGATGTGCACATTGACGCCAAATTCAGACAAGCCTTTTTATTTGACGCTACTCCTGCATTGCAGTGAGCGTGTCTTCAGGCAATCAGAGGAAGAAGATAGGTTCTTCAGTATGAACCGCAAGCCGGCCGTGCTGCCTCATCAGGGGAAAAACGAGAGCAAAACTCTCCCCAATTTAGTTCCGTAGTGCGAGAAGAGCAGTGGACAACCAGGCGATTCATCGCCGCACTGGCAGATGCCCGGCCGCCGTCCGTCTTCATGCGCATCTGAAGCCGCAGCCGCCGGGCCTTTTCCTCATCCACCTCCACCGTTGCTATCAATTTGTCGGGATCGGAGTAGCCCGCAGATCGATTTGGGTTCCGATGTAGGACGAATGGAGCGAAGCTCTCCTGTGACCTGTCCAGTCCTGGCCTACGTATTACCGATACGGCAAAGAGGCCGCCGTACCCGTATCCGATACGGCGGGATATGGAGATACGCCGCGATCCGCCTCTCTTGCACAGCCGCCGCTGGAAGGACCCCCTCTGCATGCACACGAAGCTGCTGGCCCCGTAGACAAGGAGAAAGGTCCTGCAGCCTCTAGGTTTCAAAGCTAAATCACAATTGCAACGCTAGCTATGATCGATGATAGGCTTGCCGTATCATTGGCATTGCTCTAAATGATAGCACATCCTTCAAATGCTTCATAATTAAGCTGCAAATGTTGATGATAATAGGATTTCTTCTTTTATGGGTAGGTATATCTTTCTAAAAAATGCTAAATAATTATTTTTTAAAATATATATATATGCCGTATCGGCATATTTTTATTTTTTGAGAGAAGCCATATCGCCGTATCCGTATTGGTATCGCCGTATCGCATATCGGTGACCCATAGGTCCTGGCTAGTCAGCACTTCAGCAACCGCCGCTTCTCCGCTGTGCATGCAGGCGGGGTCAGCAAGCTCGCCGTTGGATGAACGCACGATTCACATCGTAAACTTGGAGCGGCATGCTAGGTGTCTCCGGAAATCTTTCGTCCAACAGCAAAGGCGGCGGCGGCGGCGTTACATGTGGGCGAGAACGCGCCAGCGCGGCGAAGCCATCAAACGGCGGGGCGCCGGCGCGGCAATGCCATCCGGATTCTGGAGCCGCTCGAGGCGCCCAGCTCGAGGAATACTGAATACTGATGAGCGCGTTTTGCGACGGCAGGATTCAGTCAACCCCAGCGCCGCTCAACAGCCTGCCGGCGGCGGCGCGAAGGCGGTGGCCGCGGTCCGCAGCGGCGACGGGGAACGGGGTGGACGGCATGTTGTGTACCGACCGGGTGGACGGTATTTCATTTACCGTCCACCCTGAGTTGACGTAGGCCGTCAGATCAAGAACGGACGGCAGGATCCGAACAGGCGTAGGCGAGCAGGAGCGTCGTGTGGGCCGAAAGGCGGCCAGCACGGCCCAGTTTACTGCCGAGGCCCAGAAAACGAATACTAGGCTCGTCAGGTTTCGGCTCTTGTCACCGTGCCACGGGATGACGGCGGCCATACCGCCACACTCCACGGGTCCGTTCGTTCTGCGGGAGACGGCGATGAAGGTGGAGGCTGGTTCGGTCGCCGCAGGACGGCGCCGCCCCGGCTACCAGCTGCGCGCGCTATGAGCGCGGTCTTTTGGATCAGAGCGGACGGCCGGCCGGGTGCCGCAGACACGGCGACGCGGCGCTGCGCCACCCCAACAGCAGTGTGCGTTGCTTGTAGCGTGCGGATGGACCAGTTCGGAGCAGCTCGTGCCACCTGCTCGGCGGTGTCCGTGTGCAGAGGGCGGCGAGGCCATCGTCAGCATGCACGCTGTCAGTGGACGACGCGCGGCGCGGCAATGCCAGCCGAAGCCGCTCGAGGAGCACAGATCGAAAGATCCTGATGAGCGGGCCGTGCGACTGCAGGGTCCCGTCAACCCCAGCGCGGCAGCGCCTCTCAACAACCGGCGAACGGCGGCGCGAAGGCGGTGACCACGGCCAGACGGGTCACGGGGAACAAGCGGTGGACGGTATCTTGTTTACCGACCGGGTGGACGGTATTTCATTTCCCGTCCACCCGCTGGTCATGGAAGCCTCTCCGCGACAAGTCCCGCGTCGTCCCCTCCTTCACGGCCCGGTAGTCAAACAACAGAAGCGAGCCTGGCGCCCCCGTCACCATGCCCATGCCCCGCCGCCTCCGCAGAACCACAACCACCGGGGCGGTTATCACAAGACTTGCCAGGAGTGGAGCCGCTACCGGCTAGTCCGAGGATCGCCGTTGATTGACTTGCAAGTGTGGTGTGGACCGCTGTATGACTTGATCACTTGACAATCACAATTCATGCACATATTGGATCCTCAACTGGGCCGCTTGTAGGCCGGATGGACGAATGCCAGGATCTCCTCATCCTGGGCCAAGCTTCCCCGATTGCTATCGAGTTCATGGCCGGTTGGAGGCAGCACGCAGGTACGGGAGTTTTTTTAATTTTTATATTATTAATTTTTTGATTTCTCAAAAATATATGCCGCAATTTTTTTTTTTGTAAATCTGGCCTCCTGTCGCCAGTTCAACTGGCGGTAAGGACAGTACCCTATCGCCGGTTCATCCGGCGGTATTTTTTTTACCTAGGCAGCTCATTTTCAAAAAATCATAACTAATATATATGAACTTGGATGGAGATAAACTTTAAATGAAAATTGTAGATCTCGACGAGATCTACAACTTTGTAGTTCAAACTTTTTTCATTTGGAGCCATCTTGGTGCTCAAATAATCGATAAATGCTCCAGATCTAACATTTAATTTTGGATCTGAAACTTGTGACAATTATTTGAGCACCAAGATGGCTTCAAATGAAATAATTTTGAACTACAAAGTTGTAGATCTTGTTGATTTCTATAATTTCTATATAAAGTTTATCTCCATACGAGTTCATATAAATTAATTATGATTTTTTGAAGGTGTGCTGTCCAGTGTTGAGACCAAAATTTAAATTTTAGATCTAAAATTTGTGTCGATTATTTGAGCACCAAGATGGCTCCAAATGAAAAAAATTTGAACTACAAAGTTGTAGATCGCATCGAGATCTACAATTTTTGTATAAAGTTTATATCCATCCAAATTCATATAAATTAGTTATGATTTTTTGAAAGTGAGCTGCCCAAGTCAAAAGAAATTCCGCCGGATGAACCAGCGATAACACCGCTACAATACCCCTATCGCCCGTTCATCCGGCGGTATCTCCTTGCCGCCAGTTGAACTGGCGACAGGAGGCCAGATCTGCAAAAAAACAATTGCGGCATATATTTTTCAAAAATAAAAAAATTAAATAATATAAAAATTAAAAAAAGTCGGACGGACTGACGGAAGACGCTGTTGTTTTCCCGAAATTGAGAGACAGGGAGGGATGAGCCTCGAAGAGAAGAGAGAGAACCTATAGGAATTTCCACTCGATCGGGTACCGACAAGACGTCAAGAGGATCGGAACAGCCTGGTCCAACCGGCGGACACCCTGCAGCAAGCACATCGCGCCCTGCACCTGCACGCACGCAGCATACATGGCGACGCCGCGTCGCGGAAAAGGCCTCCCGACACGCTGTGACCTAGCAAGCTCGGAAACAGCGCAACCGAGCTGCTCGACGTCAGAACAGATCCCGAGTCCTGACGACCTCTCCACTCGGCGGCCGCTCAATCCCGCCCAAGCATGCACATGGAAGCCTCGTGTAGTCGCCTCATCGTCAGCTACTAGCGGATCCGTCGACGATGATGCTACGCCTAACGCCTCCCTCCAGTCTTCCGTCGGCGAGGCTTAACCGACACAGATCGCCGGTGACCTGGAATCGTGTACGGACAGCTTTTCGCCACTTCTTTCTTGGTTGTCCACTAATCAGCAGGCCATGCATGTACGGCGCGGTTGCAACGCCTTGATGTTTCTTTCTCGTCGATTTTAAGTGTCGTGGTGTGAAAACCCACAGTCGGGTGGCGTAGTGCACCCGCCTAAATCCAGAGGGTGGGTACTCGGGGGTTAGCTAAGATTAGCCCAATCTCAGAGGAAGAACACTATGAACACAGCTGGTTTAGAGTGGTTCGGGCCGCCGGAGCGTAATACCCTACGTCCATTGTGTGTTGTATTGCTTGCGCTCTCCAGCTGTGTCTCGAGAGAGTCTGAGGATCTGTGTGCATATGTGTTCTAGCGGGCGTGCTCTCCCTTTTATATGTTCAAGGGGAGCACGTACATTAAGCGGGGCCCCGACATGTGGACCCGGAGATGTATTATAAAGGAAAAAGCTATCCTACAATCAGTCGCGCTGAGATGCGAGCGCGCGACCGTGCGCAGGCCTGCCTACGGCCTAGTATGCATCCGCGGGCCGCGGCCCAGCAAATCCCATATACCAGACTGTGCTATACACCTATGGCCCAGCGATCCACGCACCTCTGCACGTTGTTGCTGTTGCATTTTTGTTTGTCCACGCACATAGCATTCATGGAAGGAAATGGACCCCTTTCTATATATGAAGATTTCCTAAAAAATATTTTATCTACTTCATAGTACCTCTGTTTCGAGAATCGATTGCACCAATGCGTTCTACGCGACAAGACGAACAAAACTAGACCTCATTTGCATATGTTTTAACGATGTTTTTCACTATAGCAACTTATGTGATCACTTGCTCTCTTTCTGTAACAACTTAAGTGTATGTTATATTAATGTAGTAACAACTTATGTGTATATCAACTATTATTTTGTGTTAACTCATATGTACCAATGTATGATTAATTCTATTTGCGGCAACTTGTACCTTATATGTGGGGAAACTCGTGTATGATAGATGTTGGTTTTGTGACAACTTTTATTTTTACATGTACGAATATTTTTATTTGTATAGCAATTTGTATATAAATTTATTTGTTTTAAATTTTATAGCAATTTGTATATAAATTTATGTGGACGACAAGTTACTCCTTTTTAACTACTTATGTGTACAACACTTTATCATTGTGACAACTTATTCATATTACATATATGACTGATTTTATTTTTGCGTATGACCGATTCTATTTTAACAAATTATGTTTTTTTGCCAACTTTATTCTTTCACAACTTATAATATTTCTTTTTGATAATTATTATCTTACATATACGATAACTCATATATTATATGCTTGGCAACTCATGTCATCATAAATTTTGTTTTTATGGCAACTTTCGTTTTACTTCTATGACAACTTTTATGTTTATGATAATTTATATATAAACTTATGAGTTTGATACTTACTTTTTTACTACTTATATGATTGTTCGTGGCAATTGATGTTTACAACATATTTTGCTTATGTGGCACTATTTTTGTGATAATTTATAAATATTTTTTATGACAATTTTTGTCATATATGTGTGGCAACTTATATCTTATATGTATGGCAACTCATGCGCATGAAATCTTCTGTTTTTGTGGCAACTTATTGTATAACATATAGCAACTTGCTACCTTTGCAAAATATCGTCAAAATATATACAAGTGAGATCTTGTTTTGACCGTCTCATCACATAGAACACAACGGTGCAATCGGTATTTAAAACGGTGCTCGCACGAAGGAGATAAAACATTTTTTAGAATGTCATTTTGTACTAAAAAAATTAGTGTAGTTTTAACTTAATATTGTACGTAGAAGTCAAAATAGAAGGGAGGGGTGTCGCGCGCTGCGCCTCCCGAGCGACTGGTCGCGCATTAACCTCCTCCTATTATAAACTACACTTTGGCCTTCAATGCCTCAGATCCGGAGATCTTGTCGTCGGTTTCCGTGCGTAGCTTCTGACCAGGGACGGTCTCGAGCTGTCAGAGTAGAGTCTAGCCTCTGCAGCCGCGCGTCGAGGTCCTGATGAAGCGCCGAACTACTGACTCAGTCCACTGTAGCAGCGTGCACTGTTGCTCCAGTCAGTAGCTGTTCATCATGACTCGTCGCCCATGCGCACGGCGCTAAGTCTTTAATGCTTGTCTTGGTAACTGATGAGCCGCCTCGGTAACTGGCGATCCACAGTGTGGACTGACAAAAGCTGCCTTGAGCCCAGAGGCAGCAGAGCTCGCCTCAATCACTCGCACTTAATGCGGGTAGGTGAGGGAGCTTCCAGCGGAAGGCTTGCGCCCGCGCCCGCGTCTGCGTGACATGTGGCGGCTCCGGACCCCTCCCGAGCAGCTAGCTGAGCCGAGAGCTCACGGGGTCCGGATAGGCACGTGGAGGTCCCGGACCCATCTGCGGGAATCCGGATGGCACGTGGAGGTCCCGGACCCACCTGCGGTGGTCCGGGTCCGCGGTCACAGGTGCTGAGCATTTCCACCTCTGGGACACGTGGTGACACAGGACCCGTCCCCGAGCAGGAAGCAGGTCCGGGACCGTTGGTCCGGTGAGATGGAGTCGGACCCCAGAGGTCCGGCTGCTCAGCTCATTAGGGCGTAGTTACGGATAACTACGCGAGTCTTGGCACAGTAGGAGTGGGTACCCAGCTGTACTGTACCGACATTAAGTTAAGGCCAGACGGGACTGGCTACTGACAGACAGGTTGATCATCAGACCGGGAGTACAAAACACTAAAACAAACTGACGCTGATCCACCGAGTTGAGTTCATCATGTAGCCCACACACACCGGACCGGAGCTGCTCGCCGGCTGGCGAACGGCAACAAGTGTCCGTGCTCATCAGCCAACCGAGATCGACACCCAGCATTGGCCTAGCACGCATCGCCGTCTCGGCCACTTGTTTTTTTTTATTATCCTTCTTTTTTCTCGTACCGGCCGGCCGCGTGAGAGCCCGCGCCGTTGCCAACTTGCCATCGCCGTCGTCGTGCACCCGCGCGCCAATGCCAATGCGTAGTAGCATATACGTACTGGCTGGTGGCGGATGGATCCACGGTCGCCGAACGTGGCAGGGGGTACTGCTGCAGTGGGTGGGGGGCCTCAAAGCGACACACCGCCGGCCCATCTTGAGTTGCATCCTCTCCAACGTGGTGGCATGACTCGATCGGAGCGGAGCAGAGAGACAAATGGTCTCCAGAGGGATGCCTGCCGCCTGCCGGCCAGCTCGCACGCGCATGTGCACCATCAGGACGTACGTGACCGATGGAGTTAAAAGGCTGGAGAGGCGGGAGCGCCTCGACGTGTGGCCATGCCCGTCATAGGCGTATTTTTTTTTAGACATTAGTTTAATTATTTGCGTCCATGGTATCTTAGCTTCATCTTCCTCGTCAAGCTTCCTTGTTCTTATTACTACCACATGGCACATGCAAGTGCATGCACCCTTGATTAGCATTTACGTACGTACTTATATTAAGCAGCAGGTAGTGGATGTACCTGTCAGAGACAAGTTTCTTCAGAGGCTCTGTACTTGAATTAATTGCCTGTGTTCACTTTGGAAATTTACTTTGGAGCTACAGCTTCTCAGCTGTATATGTACATGTAGCAGAATATATCGTTCAGAGAAAAACTATCTACACATGCAAACCGCAGCCTTTTTCAGGTTTCAGAAGCTTATTAGCAGTTAGCCGTACGCGTGAGCCATAGAAAAAGGCTACATCGCGGGCCAAATTGATGAGGAGCACAAAAGTTACTGCATGCACGGCCAGACAAGAACTACTAGCAGCACCCATCCATACATGGCCACATATGGGCCATCAACTGTCGTCCGTAGTATAATAGACGATAATGCAAAGTTGTGAAACACTGCCTGCTGCCCGGTGCCCGTCCTGGCAGCTTTTGTAAACCCCATCTGATGATGATCACCCCGGCGTTGTTTAGTGGGAACGACTCCCTCTCACTCCACTCCCCCCTCAGCCCTTTTCTTCCCACCAGCTCACTTCTCAGGTCTTACAGCTAGCTCCCATCCCGACCCTGTCCCTACCGCGTGCTCCACAGCTCCTCGCGCGAGCAGTCCCCTCCGGCCTCCGCTCCGATCCCCCGCCGGTCCAGTCAAACCTACCAACGTGATCCATCGATCCCTCTCCAGACTGCTCCAGCGCGGCAGTGCAGCGCAGTCCAGTAGTGCTGCAATGCCCCCTGCCTGCCGGAACGAGATCCGCTGCAGTTGAGTGCCCTGCAGTGGTGTCCCTGACACATGGGCCCCACACATACAGGCCCACCTGTCAGTGGCCCAACTGCAGGCTACCGAACTGCAGCGGATCCCTTTCCCTGCCTGCCTGCCGGTGGTGCCGGGCCACCGGTCGCCTCGTCCGGCCCGGGCATGTGGACAGGAGTTACAGTTGCCCACGTTGCGGCCACGCAGGGCGCGGCATGCAGTGGAATAGTGGATGACTGCCCGGGCGGAGGCCACAGGCCGGGCCGGGGGGACGGCGAGGAGAGGATCTCGCGGGCGGGGGAGCATGTGCCCCGCCCACCATCCGGCCCCGGCCACTGCGGGCTTGCGCCGTGCGCGTCGCGGCGGAGACGGGCGGCCGGATTCCCGCGATCCTGCCAATCCTTGCATTGGCGCGCCCGCCCGGCCATCGCGCCGGCCCGCCCGTCCCCTAGCTCGGTCGTGCATCGCCGCGCGCCGCCGGTGTAGATTGGAGCACGCGAGGAGCCAATGACGCGTCAGTGCGTCACGGTACTCGCGTAGTACGCCACGTGGGCTTTGGCCGCTGGGCTCCAATGGAGGGGGTGCTTTGTCCATGATTTTACTGCTAACTTTCTAATTTATAAGGTGGAAATTTAATGATTAGCATTGAGTTTTTGTTTCGGCGTGGGTGACTGGGCACCCCCAAACTCTACCTAGCTCCGCCCCTGGCTCGTGGATCTGGTCTGCTCATGCTCTGCGGTCTGCAGTCTGCGCTGGCAATTGGCGAGCAGGCGACGCGACGCTGGTGTTGCTGCGCTGATGTCGGGGGCCGTCAGCGGACGTGATGGGCTGTGTTCAGTTCCCACAAAAACCCCCACAAAAAACATCACATCTCCATCACATCGAAACATTAAATGTAGCAAATGACATATGCATGGAGTACTAAATGTAGGTAAATAAAAAACTAATTGCATAGTTTTGATGTACGTTGCGAGACGAATCTTTTGAGCCTAGTTAGGTCATGGTAGAATAATATCTATCACAAACAAACGAAAAGTGCCACAGTGTGCTACAGTGTATTTTCCCCACGCTACAGTGCATTTCAGGGAACTAAACACAGCCATGGTGTAAATTGGTGTTTGCCTGTTTGGGACTCTGGGTGCAGGCACGCATGGGACAGGAGACTTGCTGTTTTTTAGGAGACTAGGGGGTTGTTTGGTTAGGGATTTTTTTTAAGTCCCTGGAACTGTTTAGTATTTAGAAGTATTAAATAAAAGTTAATTATAAAACTAACTGCAGAACCCTGGGGTTAAATTGCGAGACGAATCTAATGAGGTATATTAATCTATGATTAGCGGATGGTTACTGTAGTATCATTGTAGCAAATTATGAATTAATTAGGCTCATTAGATTCGTCTCGCGAAAAAGCACTCAGCTGTAAAAAAACATTTATAAACAGATTTTATTTAATACTATAAAATAGTAAGATTCCTTTTGATGTGATAGGGATTTCTGAAAAAAGTTTGGTTCCAGGCCCTGTTTGGATCCGACCCGTAAACTCTTTAAACGCAAAAAAAAATGTCACATTAAATATTTCGACACATGTATAGAGTACTAAATGAAGTCTATTTATAAAACTTTTGGCATGTATGGCCGGTAAATCGCAAGACGAATAGCGTCATTAGATTCGTCTCGCGATTTACAACCCATCTGAGAAAAAAAAATTGTAAATAGACTTCATTTAGTACTTCAAATTAGTAAGATTCCTTTGGAAATTTTTTTGCAACAGAACTAAACACGCCTCAGTTGTTTTTGGGTTGCTGATGTTGCCTACGCGCCCCCGGTCCCCCCTACCTACTCGGTCAGAGTAACTCCACTGACCAATGAGTGCATCGGGAAGGGTAAACAGATGGATCAATGGCAATAGCTGATCAGATGGAAGAGATTCAAATGTACAATGCCACGGTGGCACTGGCATTGCACCCAGCAGCTACAGCGGCGTTAGATCGTGGCGACAGACGCCGATGGGACCACATGCCCTTCGCTGCCTGCTGATGACAGTCTGAATCAGCCACGTAGGTACGCGGTAGCCTCCTCCCCGCGTTGCGTCCAAAACCGTATCGTCGTATCTTTCTGATAGTACGATGTAACTCGCTCGATCATCTTTGCTCTGTAAAACAGCTGCTGTTGCCGCCCATCACAGTCACTGATTCACATGCTAGCATCCGGGCGCTGGCGCTGAAGAAAAGAAATTCGAGATTCCCATCTGAGCAACGGCATTTCTGCATGATCCCTTGGACAAATTGTCGGCTCTCTTGACTGGGCCTTTTAAGTTTTTTTGAGGGGTCAATTTGCTTTGCCAAAAGGATCGGGACGAATAGGTGCCGATCTTGCAAGCCCTAAAACAAACCTGTAAAGGAAAGGAGCCGATTGCTTTTTTATTTCTCACGAGGAAATAAATAAATGTTCAGTGCGTGCAACCGTGTCGCGTGACGGCGTACACGTACCATATATTTATACCCCCCGTGTACAGCATACATACATGTCCTTGAGGTATCTGCGCGCTCACGTACAGTGGTGGGGCCTATGCAGACTCCTTTCTTACCAGGCACGAATATCATGGAAGGAGTAGTCATCTTACATGAAACTATCTATGAACTGAAACTATCCATGAACTGCATACCAAAAACAAAATGGGGTCATTTTTAAAATTGACTTTAAAAAGGCCTATGACAAAGTAAAATGGTCATTCCTTCAACAAACGCTACGCATGAAAGGGTTTTCTCCTAAGTGGTGTAGATGGGTTGAAGGGATGATTTCTGGTGGAAATGTGGGGATCAAAGTTAATGACGAAATTGGTCCATATTTCCAAACTAAGAGAGGGCTCCGTCAAGGAGATCATATGTCACCCATTTTATTTAACATCATTGCAGATATGCTGGCTCTCATCATTAAGAGGGCGAAAGACGATGGTCAAATAAGGGGAGTCATACCTAACCTTTTGGATGATGATTTGTCTATCCTACAGTATGCCGATGACACCATCATCTTCATTTATCATGACCTGGAACAAGCTAAAAATCTTAAGCTGTTGCTTTGTGCTTTCGAACAGTTATCCGGGTTAAAGATGAACTTCCACAAGAGTGAATTTTTTTGCTACGGGACAACTAAAGAGATGCAGGATTTCTACACTGATCTCTTTGGTTGTAATGCTGGGGAATATCCTTTTAGATATTTGAGAATTCCAATGCACCATCGCAAGCTACTCAATTCTGAGTGGGGAAAGGTTGAAGAACGTTTTGAGAAAAAACTCTCTTGTTGGAAAGCTAAGTACCTGTCTTATGGGGGCCGTTTGGTCTTGTTAAATTCGATACTAAGTAGCCTTCCCATATTCATGATGTCCTTTTTTGAAATTCCAAAAGGGGTACTAAAAAATCTTGACCATTTTAGATCGAGATTTTTTTGGCAAGGCTCGTCGAATAAGCATAAATTTCGACTTGCCAAATTGGACATATTATGTCGTCCTAAAGATTAAGGAGGACTTGGCATCTTAAATCTGCAACTGCAGAATAAATGCTTGCTGGCAAAATGGTTAGTTAATTTGCTTAATACCAATGGTATTTGGCAAAGCTTACTAACGAACAAATATCTAGGTTTCAAATCCCTCACGCAAGTGAAGGCAAAGCCTTATGACTCTCATTTCTGGAGAGAGCTTATGAAGATCAAAGATGTGGTTTTTGCCCATAGCTCCTTCACTATTAAAGATGGGAGCAAGACTAGATTCTGGGATGATGTATGGGAAGGACAAGTGTCATTCAAAGATAAATATCCATCACTTTACAAGGTTGTGAGGAATCCTCATGCGACTGTGGCCAGTGTCATGGCCACAAGGCCACTCAATTTATATTTTAGGAGGGCTTTGGTGGATACCAAACTGGTTGAATGTCAAAACCTTGTAGCACAGATTGATCATGTTCAACTGGTGAGTGGGTCGGATACGTTTAGATGGAATTTGACCAAATCAGGGTCTTTTACTGTTCGATCTTTGTATCTGCACTGTTTAGATAGTCAACCACCCTTTAGACATAAGATGATATGGAAATTGAAGATTCCTCTAAAGATTAAGATTTTCCTCTGGTTTCTTCAAAGGGGATACTTTTAACTAAGGACAATCTTGCTAAGAAGAATTGGACAAGAAGCCAAAAATGTTGTGGATGTAATAGTAATGAGACTATACATCTTTTCTTGAATTGTCCTTATGCAAGAATGGTTAGGAGGATTATCTTTTATGCTACAGGTTTAACGCCACCAAGATCAATGCGCCATATGTTTAATTCTTTGCTGTCTAATCAATCTAAAAAGATTAGGAATGTCATCTGGGTGGGGGTTGCTGCTATTTGTTGGGCGATTTAGAGATGTCGCAATGATATTATTTTTAACAAAATCAAAGTTAACTCGATTTTGCAGGTCATCTTCAGGGGAACATACTGGTTTCGGTTCTGGGTTCAATAGCAGCGTGATGTGCACGCCAAGGACGCTCTCCAGCTTGAGCAGACATCTTGAGACAGTTGCTCTTGATTTAGTTAAAGGAGGGTGGAAGTATGTCTATCGCTTCCAATAGTTTTGGGTCTTTCTAGAGTTTGGTGTGCATTTTTTGTTTTTCAAACTTTGTTTCTTTGGCTGTGTATGCCTCGTCATAGAGACCGGATTGATTATTCTTTATCTAAAAATAATCTGCGCGCTCACGTGAGGCGTGCCTGGCAGGCTTCAGTCCATGCATTTGCGAGGCTCCCGTATGCGGCCAACCGAACCGGGGCAGCTCAGATCAGGTCTCCAGGCTGGCAAGGCAATGCCCCAAGCGGAGTCCTAAAGCACTGGACGTACGTACATGCGCGCGTACGTTGGCGAATGGGGCACCATACAACGACGACGGCGACCGGAGATGTATGTACCTGGCCGCGCGCGGGGCGCTGCCTCGCTGGCCAGATCGCCAGGGCCTGCTGGTGCTATAGCTTCACGAGAAAAGCGAGGAGACGAGGGAACGGGGCGCCGGCGATCGCGCGCGCGGTGGGCAGAGGGTACGACGACGGCGACGGGTCCGTCGTCGATCGGCCGAGGTAGAGGGAGGAGGCCGGGAGGACGGTCACGGCGCGATCGAGGTGTTCCGGCCCCCCTCTCACGTGCGATCTAGGAGGGGTTTGCCGGGACCGCGCTGCCCGCAGCCTCGCCGGGCCCGGCGTTGGCGTCACCCGCAGCCTCGATCTGCTTTTGCGCTGCCTTTGCCAATTGCCATGCCATGCCTCCTCGGCCGCGAGCTGAATAGCTGATGCGAGATCCCGTCCTGCCTATAGCTAGTACAAACAGAACGAAATGCTGGATCTGCCGAAAACGAAATGAACTTTCAAGTCTCGCGGGGAACGCTAGCTGACACGGCCGCCGGACGAGGATGCTCGGGATCTCTCTCGGAGGAGAAAGGCCAGCTGCCAGCACCCTTCTCGGTTTGAAAACATATATCTTTGCCTGGACCGCCTGGAGTAGTGGAGAGTTTACGTCAGCGCCAGCGGAGTGGCTGTTGCCAGCACCTGCGTACGTATAAAACCTGCGATGCGCGCGTATATACGTACACGAGTAACCGTACGCAGCGCTGCGGATCTAATACTCTGTGGTCACGGCCGTTTGTACTCCTGGTCGGGCGTGTCAGTCTCGTCGTGTTCTCCTGCCGAGGAACGACCATCAGACCGTCACGTGCGTTCTCCCCCTACCGATAAGATGTGTCTTTCTGGTGTAGTACTACCGTGTACGCTGCCCCCCCCCCCTCTCTCTCTTAAAAATACGCGTCGAACGCTTTAAAGACTGCTACTGTATACACAATATAATACTCACGCTTACTACGAAGCACTACTAGTATAAAAGGAAACGGAAAGGATTCCTTTTCAGAAGGGCTCGCCGGATCAACACGAATTGTTAATTGGGGGGGGGGGGGGGGGGGGGGTTGAAATACTAGGCGAGGAAAGCGGGGGAGAGGGAGGGAGGGAATGGAACGGGGTCAGCACGTTGTGTGGTTAAAGTCAGGCTCTGCAGACTGCAGCTGCGAGGCCAGCTGTTCCCCACCCGCTCTTACAGCTCGTCCACCTCGCTCGTTGCCGATCCGGTTCGGCTCGGCTGGCCACGCGCCCCAGCTGCTCCTGTCTCCGACCCGGCAGTCTGTACCGTAAACAAATGGATGGTCTCCTTATGAACTTGTATAATGACAAGGAGGAGAGGAGAAACAGATTGTAAACTTACAACTAGTTTTGACGTAACAACTAGGAAATTTTACAAGAGAGACACATGGATGATGTATTAATTTTGCTTTTTAACTAGAGAGTAGCGTGGTTAATCACGCACGACCTGGAGGGAGAAGAAGACATGCAGCCCTTTTCTGTTACAGTTGCAGAGCAGCAGGGGCAGAGGCCAATTGTTGCCAGGCTAGAGCCTAGAGGACCAGGAGTAGCCCTCTCTCCTGTTTCCGTTATCCGCCCGCCCAACCACGTCTCCCTCCCCCGGAATTACAAACTCCGCTCGATATAAAACCCCCGCACCCCGCCCAGTCGCCTCTCCTGCATTCGCATCCCCATTCCCCCCTCGCGCGCATCTCGTCGTCGAGCTCCGGTCCGCTCGAGGAAGGGAAGGAGCGGCAGCGCGCGGCCAGCCCGGCAATGACGATGATGGCGCCGCAGCCGCATCCCCTGCCGCTGGCGCAGCCGGCGCCGTTCGGGGACACCACGCTGACCAAGGTGTTCGTGGGCGGGCTGGCGTGGGAGACCCACAAGGACACGCTCCGCGAGCACTTCGAGCGCTACGGCGACATCCTCGAGGCCGTCATCATCTCCGACAAGCTCACCGGCCGCTCCAAGGGCTACGGCTTCGTCAGTGCCCCTCTCATCCACCCTCCCTCCCTAGTTTAATCTAGCCCGTTCGCCGGTCATGCATTGTCGCATGGAGTCGGTGGCGTTCCTCTTCTGAGTTCTGACGCCCGAGCGCTCGCGCGTGATCTAAACCTGGCTGCACGCATGGATACGACAGGTGACGTTCAAGGAGGCGGACGCGGCGAAGAAGGCGTGCGAGGACGCCACCCCCGTCATCAACGGCCGCCGCGCCAACTGCAACCTGGCCTCCCTCGGCGCCAAGCCGCGGCCCCAGCCGCTGCACCTCCTCCGCCCCTCGCTGCCGGCCACCCCGGCGCCGCACGCGCCCGCGCTCCCGTCCCCGCACCAGCCCGCGCCAGGTACGCTGCTGCCCCTGTCACTGCTCGGCTAATCACTGCCGGTTTAACGTGGGTACTGACGAGGGATCACATGCCTTTGGCTGCCGCGAATTCCACCTGAGTGCAGCCATCGCGGTGGGGTCCAGGGGCGTCTCGCCGGTGCCGTGGTACTACCACCCCTCCACGACGCCGCCGTCGGCCGCGCACTACGCCCACGCCGCGCACCAGCAGTACCACGGCGTGCTCCCGTTCTACCCCGCCGCCACCACCTACGGGTACGTTCCCGCACCCCCGCTCCTTGCCTCAAATTCCAATTCCCCCGCGCGCGACGTTTTGGATCGAGCCCAGAGAGAGAGAGACGCGCCTCGAGCGCCGCGAATTGTCTGCGCAGCCAGGTGCCGTGCCGGCTGGAACGGGACGGCATGCGGCGGCCAAGGGGCAGGAGGGCGCGGCGGGGACCGGACGACCGGTCACCGGTAGCGTGGGCGCGCGCACACACATGGTGTGGCAGTGGCAGCGGGCCGGTCCGGAGCGCGCGACGCGACGGGGCACGAGGCGCGGGCACAGGCTGGACCTGTGGGCCGCCGGACCGCGCGCCCGGCTGGGACAGCTGCTGCCTCGTCGTGCTCGCACGTGCCCACGTGCCGGCCTGCACGGCGGCAGGGAAAGGAGGGGCAGATTAATAATGCTACTGGCCATGTGTTAGGCCAAAGGACTCAGCTCAGCACCCTAGTTGAACGCTTTAAACAGTTACTAAACTAGTAGATTAACTACTACCAGACAATGGATCCGTCGTTTTTTTTCTGACATGTTTTACCGGTTTAAACTACGTGCTACCGGTACTGATCGATGTGTGGTTTTGGGCGACGTGTTTCTGTTCAGGTACTCGCCGAACTACGTCGCTGACCTGAGCTACAACGCGGTAAATGACCTGATCTCTCTCGGTTTTTTCTTCCCCTGCGCTGCACCGTTTCTCTCACTAACAATTATTACTGCCTGATTGGTGGGCAAAGTGCTAATCGCACTGTTTTTTCGGGTGCAGAAGCTAGGCCAGGCGGCGGCGGCCGCCGGCACGGCAGGGTCCTACCTGCAGGGGCACTTCACGTACCCGGCGGCGGCGCAGGGCGGCATGGTGGCGCCCAACGGCATGATGCCCGTGTACCCGTTCTATCACTACCAGTACCACGGCTCGCAGGGGCTGGGCGTCCCCGCCGCGCACTTCTTCCCGCCGGCCTCGGCTGCCGCCGTCGCCACCGTCCCGGCCATCATCTCCAAGCCCACCGTCATGGCGTCTCCCCCCAAAGGTAGCAAACACCGCCACACAACACCCAAATAAAATCAAATCAAATAACCGTGCCAAGTTGGCATGTGCGGCCGATCGGGCATCATGGCCGTCGCATGTGCGCGGCGCCATGACGCTCCCCTGCCGTGCCAAGTTGGCCCCGGCCGATCGGGCATCTCGTCCAGTCCAGCTGAGCTGATGGCCCCGGCCGCATCTTTTCGTACTGTGTGTACCCGCAGTGGAGCAGGTGACGGGTTGCAGCTGAAGGCGCACGCGCGCGCGGCGGTGACGGCTGGCTGGCGACGGTGAGCGGCGGTGCAACGGAAGGGGGAAGGAGGCCGAAGGTGCTCTGGTGGGTTTAACAAAGCTGCGCGTGAAGGCCGTCGCACTGCATTCGTTCAATTCCCTCTGTCTCTAACTCTCGTCGTGTGGGGGAGCGCGACCACCGGCAAGGAAGAAACCTCGCAAAAAAAAAACTGTAACAAATGATTCGATTCGTCTCTCGTTTACCACCGTATTTTTCCAATGGTAAACCCGTTACCAGTGTCTGTAGTAGTCCGATCGCTGCAGGGGGGCAGTGAACCTCGATCAGTAATAATGATGTCACAATCTTTCGTCGTCATCCTTTTGTCTGTTCGTGTGTGCTTGAAGAACAACCGTTTAATCGCAAA
This sequence comes from Panicum virgatum, assembly GCF_016808335.1. Classification (NCBI taxonomy): domain Eukaryota; kingdom Viridiplantae; phylum Streptophyta; class Magnoliopsida; order Poales; family Poaceae; genus Panicum; species Panicum virgatum. Next base: position 68,738,953 of record NC_053153.1, read on the forward strand.
CAGAGTCGCTGATTGAGCTCGTTGCTCGTAGTTCTGTAGACTTGTAAGGACAGCACAGCGTGGAGACAGATTTTGCGACGGTGAATCACTGAAGCTACAGCCTACAGGATGCAAGTGGCTAGATTGACCAGAAATGACAGAATCTTTCCTTATTCATTGAGGGGGTGTTTAGTTGGTGAAAAAGTTTGGATTTGGCTACTGTAGCACATTTCGTTGTTATTTGACAATTAATGTCCAATCATGAATTAATTAGCATCATTAGATTCATCTTGTAGGAATCAGATAGACTATGTAATTAGTTATTTTTTTCAACTGCATTTAATGCTCTATGCATGTGTCCAAAAATTCGATGTGACAGGTACTATACAATTTTTTTAGAAACTAAACGCATCCTGAGACTACAAATTATCATACGCTACAACAATTCAAATTGTCAGCAGGTATACCTCGGGAGTATGTAGCGACAGCAGGACGTTTACAGATTCCATAGGAGTGCAGTTGTAGACCCGCAGTTGAACTTTTTGTGCTTTCTTAACGAGTTGAAGGCTGGCAGGCACCAGGAATGCTCAGTCCATAGAATGACCAGAAATGACAGGTTCGCGCAGTCACGAATCATTCTCCATTTGCCGAGTTGGATCGACAGCAGATCACCAACCTCTGGAAATGAACTTGAGCATTCCAAATACAGATACGACTAAAATCAGAACATAAAAGCCTGAAACCAATGTCCTTGTAGAATTGTACTACCTTTATGTTCTTCCAAACCAATACATAAACCGACACTATCAGTAAAAACGCAGTACTTTAACATGCATTATCAATACACGGACGTGCTCTTTGCGCAGCTTCGGTTAGAGCAAAACTCATGCGTCCAAACATGCAGCATTTGACAGGGTTCATAGCAGTATAGCACCATCCCTGTGAGTCTACTGTACGCCCTAACTTTTAACGATTGCAATGATAAGAAAAATCCAACAGAAGAATTTTTCTTCATGCAAAAACGATACCAACTGTCGACAGTTGGATATAATCTTGAACCAACAATATAGACTGCATATTGGCAGTCATTTGATAAGGCAAACTACAACATAGCAGGAGAATACACCAACAGTCACACTAGTTGAGCTTAAATTCAGTGTCATAATATATTAGGAGGTCCTGGAGCAAAGTTTGGTACAGGCAGTCTTCAGAACAAAAGAAATGGAACTTACAACAGCAGACAAATAGAAGAGGACAATTTCCAAGAACTAAACGTATTAACCAATTCTGGCAGTGTGAGCCACAATTCTCTAACACAAAAAAATTATATTCTATCCATCATCACCATTAGCAAAACAAAATGCCTCCCAGATGCCAAGGGAACACTACAGGTATTATTGGACTTCTATCCTCAATGTCCAATCACTGAGGCGCCAAAGGGCATAGGATTTGTTGCAACCGCCCCGGTGTAGTTCCCCATCATATATTAGCTCTGGGCACTGACCGGACAAAGAAAGGATGGCCATATTTACTGTCTTCTAGGGTGCTCACGGCTTGTTGCTGCGCTTTTTGGACTCACTGTAAAGAATAACGCCTATAACTGTGAGAGTGTAACCAAGCATTCCTGTTATAGACACAGGATTCCTGAATATCATAATTGAGACGACAACTGCCACAGCACCCTTTGCATTTCCGAGAACCTGGAGAGACATCGATGTCAAATCTCTTTTAAACCATAATTTAAGGCAAACTATAACAGACATTATAGCATGTGGTAAATAAATCAATCTAGAGCAATATGATGTATACATCTAAAAGATGAGTAGAAAGCTTTACTTGTTTCACATGTCTTATTCGTAGGACAGTAAGGTACATATGTTACTTCTTTAAAATGGATTTTCGGAAGTGCAGTAGATCTCCAAAAAATTAAGACCAATAACATTCAATTCTGACAGATCTCTAATCAATTCAGTTTCCAAATATTTTCCAGTAAAAGACACTAAAAGCATTAGCTATTAGTGCAGCAAATCTATACTTTAGCCAATTACAGTCCCAATTTGAGTCATGTATAGTTCAGATTCAATGTTAAGTACTTCTAGCTATATACTTGCACAAGACAACAACTGTGTATTTCTAGCTCAGTGAAAACAGCAAATTAAAGGGGTTGAAAAAGGTCGAATATTACTCGATACTTGGGATGTAGGTAGATCTAAGTACCATTACCCAACACATCTTAAATAGCATTGATAAATTTTGAGATGTGTCAATGTGGATAAAAATTAAGATGTGTCTATGTGGCTCGTGAGTGATGCAGGATCATGGATAATTAACAGATGCAACTTCATTTTTAAACCCTAAAACTTTCAGCGAGAAAAGCCAAAGTCAAACATCTCGCACGCAACTAAACCCTAACTGAATTAAATTCTGCAGGAAAGATGAATTGATGGGTAATAAAGCATTTCGTACCTGTAGAGTCAGTGCACTAGTATGCTTGGTCACCAAGAAATTGGTCAGATTAACAAAATATGCCAAGCAGGAATTGAACAACAGCAACCAAACAATCGTGAAATCCTTTTTAGCCAGCTGAATTGTAACGCCAACAACATTGTCCTCCATAAAGATAGTTGCAGGAAGCAAGAGAATAACAGCTATTGGAGCCATGTACAATAACAAATTCATAGAATTAAGCTTCTCCCTGCGCGATATCAGCAAAAAGAAACACTCAGAATCCACACAATGTGCAAAATGAAACTAGTATATGAATACAAAGCAATGTAGCGAATTCATAAAAAAGGGAAAATGGAGTTACCCCTCAGAAGACAGAAGAATTCCTTGCAAAACCGTCTTCAACGCCCTTGCTGCAGTGGCTCCTATGCACATGATGAATCCAAACAGATGAAAGCTTGGCTCACCCTGGAAGTTCAATTTGTATGCTCCATATTAGTTGATGTAAAAAACTTAGGTCCAACAACAGCTTTACTTCGTACATACTAGCATGCATGAGTGATGCATACAAAGCTCTAGGATATCCACTTGATCAACATTTTGAGATATATATACTTGTGAGAATCATATACCTCCTAAAGATTTTTTGATAGCAAGAACTTCTATACTGAGATGCTACACATTAACACAAGATTCCCCACATTATTATAGGTAAGTGCCTCCAGTAGTCATCCGAGGCTTTGCTAATCTAGTATGCCGTATTGCACAAAGTAGCTATGATACAGTGTAGTTCATATTACATAGAACACAAAGGAATAAACCTAACAATGACACAATTAACGACACGATTCAGGTTCCATGAATATTAAAGCATTAACATTTCACAATTGCAATTTCACAGCTGTCCCTGTAGTATTTCCTGAGGGAACAAATATTAAAAAATGATCAGCTGATAAAGCTCAGTCAGCTGGATTATTCTCCAGCTGATCACATAGATAGTGAACAGCTGTTATGAAAGTTGACCACTTGGCCCTAACAAATAGCCAGCGCCTGAGATATAATCTACAGGCATCACGACACACAATGAATGGTTTCTATCTGATGATCCCAAAATCCTATTCCCAACGAAGGGAACACCATCCAATATTCCAATGAACTGAGGCTAGATGCTTGTCATTTTACTCCAATTATAGTTAGACGACAGATCCACCTCTCGCCGCCAGCTCGATCCCACTCTTACCGAGTTCCGAGCCAGGAAAACCAGAATTCCCCCCCAGATCCAACCCCAACTCCGATAGATCTACCGAACCGAGAGAGAAGGAAGCGGAGCAGGCGGTAACTTACGCCGCTGGCGATGATGACTCCGGTGACGACGGGCACGAGGGTGAGGTAGGTGACCCACGACTCGCGCTTGACGGTCATGACGTACGCGAACACGGCGGTGAAGAAGGGCGTGGTGGCGCCGACGGCCTGGTTGAAGGAGACCGGTAGGTACCGCAGCGAGACGTTCCCCGACACGACGGAGCCGCAGAAGACGAGGCTGAGCGCGGCGATCTTGGCGAGCTGGACGCGGGAGCGCACGAGCTGCATGGGCACGACGCGGAGCCAGGCGATGGCGGCGTAGGAGAGCAGGGCGCAGGCGGACATGTGGCACATGGTGAGGAAGATTGGGTACTTGAAGCCGTAGTTGCTGAGGAGGTACTTGTTGAGCAGGAGCACGCCGATGTTGGAGGAGTACCAGGCGGTGACGAGCCCCACGGTGAAGAGGCGCCCGGTCCCCGCCGCGGCCCCCGTGCCGCCGGGGGACGGCGCGGCGCCGCCCTTCGCCGTCATGGCGGTCCTCGGTCGTCGCCGCCGCCGGCGAAGGCAGCACCCCGGCGCGCGCGCGCAGGGGGGAGAGAGATCTGGGGGGAGGGAGGGAGGGAGGGAGGGAGGAGGTGGGAATGCGTGCGGGGGTCGGGTCGGGTCGCAGTTGAATTGGTGGTGGTGGACTGGTGGGTTTGGGCTTGGGCTTGGAGCGAGGCGGAGGCGTCCGCGTGAGCCTGCGTTTATGAGAGGAGCCGGGGAGGAGACGCCCGCGCGCGCCCCCTCTGTCGGTGGGTGGACGGAGCTCGCAGGGGAGATCCTCTCCGGCTTCTCTTTCTGCTGCGCTGTTCGCTCGCGTGTTCATGTAGGCTGGTTTTGTTTTGAGTAAATTCCCTATATGTTATTGGGAAATAGAAGTGATCATTTATATGTCATTGAAAATTATCTCATCTCTTCTATGTCATCATTTATAATTTTCCATCCCTTACATGCCATTGCCGTTAAATTCTAAGGTTAACACCGTCAATCTTTTTGTGCTGGGACGTTTTCACCCCTGCCTATTGCATGGCCCGACGCCCCTGCTGCCCATCCCCATCCGGAGCCCAGCGCCCCTGCTAAGCCCCCGCGAATAGACGTCGCTCGTCGAGAGGCTGCCGGCGCCGCCAATGCGCGAGCGGATGCTGCACTTCTCTGAGGGGTCGGTGTTGGGGCTCAAGGAACGCGCGCGGCAGGAGCTCCTGGCGGCGAGGGACGCGGCCGGCGTGTCCGCCGTGACGAAGTTCCAGGCGCTGGCGTTCTTCATGTTGCGGTGCTTCGCCCGCGCGTGGCACCTGGCGCCGGACGAGGAGATCGTCTTCGGCGCGGCCAGTGAGGGCCGTGGCGGTCGCGACGATCGGCAAGGAGCGCGAGCGCGGCGGCCGCGGCACCGGCGGGGAGCGCGCGCGGGGGCGAGGGCCCCGGCGGCCAGCAGCCAGTAGCCAGCATGACCGCTGGTGAGGGCCGCGGCAAGCACGGCGGCCGGCGGGGAGCGCGAGCGTGGCCGCCGCGGCGCCGGCGGGGAGCGCGAGCGTGGCGGCCGGCGGGGAGCGCGAGCGTGGCGGCCGCGGCGCCGACGGGGAGCGCGAGGGCGGGCGAGGGCCGCGACGGCCGGCGGCCAGCGCTGCCAAGGGCTGCGGCGGGAAGGGTGGCCGCGCGCCCCTTGGTGCGTTCGCGGAGTGCCACGGCGGCCGCGGTTAGCGTGGGCACGGAGGGCCACGTTATCGCGGCGGCCGGCGGCCGGCGGGGAACGCGGCGTCTGGAGCCCCGCGGGTCTGGCTGCTGCCGCGGGGGTAGGCTTGGAGCCGCTGCCGGTTCCAGCGAGACGCAAGGGCGCACGTTCCACCTGGCGGAGAGGGAGTCCGGCGACGGCTCGCCGCCAGCCGTCCGCGCTCGCCCGCCCGCCCTACTCCCGCGAGGCAGGCGGCCCTAGCGCCCGCCGCGCTTAGTGCCGCCCACGCTAGCGCCTGCGCGAGGGGGCACGCGGGGCCCGCGCGAGGGGCGCGCGGCGCGGGGCCTGCGCAAGGGAGGCGCGGCTCCTTCCCCTCCGGCACCGGCGCGCCCTCGCCCCACGGCGAGTCATGGGGACGCGGGATTGGCGTCGGGGATGGGAGGGGCGGGGCGCTCGGGGAAAAAAATGGCGGTGAGGAAACGGAGGGGTATTGTTGTCTTTTTCCCTGTACCTTTTAACGGATCTGTTAGAGAAATTAACGGCAATGACATGGAAGGGATGGAAAATTATAAATGATGGCATAGAAGGGATGAGGTAATTTTCAATGTCATATAAGGGATCACATCTATTTTCCAATGGCATATAGTGAATTTACTCTTTTCTTTTCATATTGTTTGGCAGCTCGGCGTTTAGGGTTGGGTGGTTTTCAAACGGGAAATGCATCATTTTATCCCTAGTGCATCGAGCTACAAGGTGGCTATAGGCGATATCTACCGGCCTATAGATATCTATAGTGGGGTTGGATATAAATTCGTCTACAGATCTTTAAATTTGTGCAGTGGAAGAAGATTGAGCTTTAGTGCTTTACCGAACTAATTGATGAAGAGTTCAGAAAAAAACATACTACTATGCATGCGGAGTAATGATTTGTTCAAAGGTTATACGGACTGGTATGAATCTATCAAGTAGTAGTGTTTTGTTTTCATACGTTTATCTGTGATGTAATTTGCGGACACATAAGTTTAAATGGCCACATCATATGTTTTACAAGATTAAATCAGTGCAAAAATTTGCGTTGAAGCTTCCTTTTGGCGACAATAGTCGTCATCAACTACAAGATTAGAGGACAATTCAGCCTCTTAAATTTAACACCAGTAGCCTCCCAGCGATCATGACTCCTAACTCCTAACTAGCACGCCCCACAAGGTCGACAGGTGCGTTTGGTCTGTAAAGTTCGGCAGGGAGGCGCAAATCGGCAACGACTTCGGAAGCTCGTTCGGCAGCCGAGCACAACAGCACCGGCCGCTCAGGAAACCCAGCCCAGCTCCGCACCCCGCTGATCGGGTCTCTCCCGCGAGTATAAAAAAAAAACTTTGACTTGCGGGGGTGAGACCGCCCCTACGATATTATTTGAGAGGTAGAATAACATTCTTACAGTAGGCCAAGCAAAAACCCCCGAACTCCTGCCCTACCCGCCCTACCCGTACACAGGGCCTATGCGAGCCGGGTATCGAACCCCCGACCTGGTGATTTTCGCTGCCGCACTCCACCAGCCGAGCTAGCGCTCGTTCGCCTCCCCCGCGAGTACAAAAATGATATACTAGCTACAGCCGGTGCGACGGCTACGTCTACGCTCTGCTCAGCACCGGCACGGGCCGAGCACGAGTGAGAGTGATTGCCTGCCTGCCTGCCTAATTCGTGGACCCGCCGACCCGGTCGCCCGGTCCGGTGGCACGGGTGCGCGTGCGTGTACGTGCTCGCTCATCTTCAACCAGCAGGAGCGGAGCAACGCGCCAAACTTGTGCTCGGCCTGATGATGACTCTCGGGTTGGCAATGGGCACAAACCCGCTGGATTTTGTCAACCCAAACCCGTGCCCGCGAACATGAAACCCGCCCGCGAAGAAACCCGTGACCCGTCACGGGCTCAGGTTTTTGCCCAAACCCGTGCCCGCTCGGGTCACGGGCGACCCACGGGTGACCCGTGCCCGATAATAGTAGGTTCCCCACCACGATATGGCAGCCGCACATTCACAGAATCACAAGAATCACAAGCCATATGCCCATATATTATCAGCAGCAAGCAAAAGAGATTAGCATGCAAGTAGTATTACAAGTCTACAAGTTCATTACAATTTGCTATTGACAAATCACAGTTCAATCAAAAGGAGAGAGGGCCATCAATAGTTCTTTGCAGGCTTGCATCTAGGGCTCTTGATTTGTTACTTGCTGCTTGAAGGTTCCCCCAAAAGAACAACACCACATGACTCGAACCAATTAAATTGAAAGCTCCTGCGTATGTACCAGATCGAGAGAGACAGAGTCAGAGAGAGAGAGATAGATCGAGAGTCAGAGAGAGAGAGAGATCGAGAGTGTATCAGAGAGAGAGAAGCACCATACAGCAAGCAGCGATGAGGAGCGGAGGGCGGGCGGCCGAGCGGCGCCGCATGGCCAGTCCTGCCGATGCGCCGTTGGGCGCTGCAAGGGGCTTGGCCGCTTGGGGCGTGTGGCTGCTGGGGGTGGGGAATAGGATTAGGGTTTGAGGGTGGCTGTGATATTTTATACCATCTATATTGGGTTGGGCTACTTGGGCCGTTTTGGGCCAGAATAAGAGATCTGATTTGTGGACCGGGTGGAAAAAACCCACGGGTTTACGGGTTCGGGTTCAATGTTCCCAGACCCATACCCGTAAACCCGATGGGTCTAACTTTTTACCCATTAGCAGACCCACGGGTCGAAAAATTGACCCAAACCCGTGCCCTAATGGAGCAAAAACCCATCGGGTTTCGGGTTTCGGGTACCCGTTGCCAACCCTACTCTCGCAGGGAGCAAGAGACAGAACGCCGCGCCGGATACGAACCCGGCCGACCTGGCGACGGCCAGGTGACGGTGTTTGGTGACACCTAGCCTCGTGGTTGGATCTATTGCGCGTGCCAGCCCAGCCATACACTCAACAGCGACGCGCTTGCTACCAGTGCTGTAAGGCCCTGTTTGGGACCGCTTTTCTGAAACTCGCTTATAAGCTGAGCAGGCTTATCTGATAAACTGCGGTCTGGAGAATCTGCTGTCTAGAATAAGCAAGGTGTTTGGCTGTCCTGATTATTGCTGGTAGATTATCTGTCCTGTATATAAAATGACTGCTATACCTCTAAGCAGCAGGGAGGAGGGGAGGCCGGCGGCGCCTCCTGGCGGGCGCAGCAGGGAGGAGGGGAGGCCGGCGTCGCCTCCCGGCGGGCGCAGCAGGGAGGAGGGGAGGCCGGTGGCGCCTCCCGGCGGGCGCAGCAGGGAGGAGGGGAGGCCGGTGGCGCCTCCCGGCGGGCGCAGCAGGGAGGCAGACTGGGACGGGGCCGGCGTCAGTGAGGAAGGAGAGGCCGGCGGCCGGCGCTAGGGTGGGAGAGGGGCGGCGGCCGGCGGTAGGGAGGGAGAGGGGCGGCGCCCCCCGATCCAGATCTGCTCGGGTGCGGGAGAAGGGGCCGAGGGTCTCTGAGGGAAAAAGCCTCGCGTTTCCAGAGAAGCGACGGTCGAGCCGCGTTTCAAAACGCAGTGCTACGGAGGATTTTTTGGCGTTGGCGTTGGAAATAAGCCAGTTGATAATCAGCACGTTTGGCGGGATTATTTTGTTTATTTCGCTTAAAATCTGAGTTGAGCGGTTCCAAACATGACCTAAGTTATCCGCGACCTCGACCGGTGGTGTGGACGTTCGCTGCCCGAACTGTGGGATGAGGATGGGGATGAGACCGGTCAGGTTCGGCATCGGAAAAAGGGCGACGAAGCTCGAGGGAGAAGAGGCGAGGCGCTGAGCGGGGAGGCATATTCCGAGCGCTCGGAGGAATGGGTTCTCTATCCTCTTCCCTCTACTCATCATCGCCCTTTGTGTGTGAAGTGGGGTCAGCTCGGGGCTCTGATCAACGAGGAAAATGCTACAAGCATGCTTACATCGTACGACGGTCAAGTGGGGGAAAGAGAGCACGAACTGTACGCGAACGGGCCCGAGACCGTTTCCTCACGAGATCCGAAGAAACTAGGCCACCAGGCCATGTGTACAAGCCCGTATTCGGCAGTAAGCCGAGCCGTTGACCTAGTTTTTCCCCAACTCCAACCTACCAAAGGTACCCAGTTCCCGTCGTCTCCACGCGTCCGTTCTCTTACTCGGTAAAACCTGACACTGACAGGATTGCTGATGCTTGATGATCCTGGAGAGAGAATAAGAGATGTTACACGAGGAGTGACGGCCAACACCGGTGCAGTCATTACGAGGCCGGTAATTCCTCGCATATTCTTTGACTGTCTCTTAAAGTTCCAGTTATTCAAAGGCAGAATAAACGGACGGAGACCGGAGAGCACATGGTAGAGCTCGGAGTGAAGAGCATAATCATATACTAAGCGAGAAGACCATGTGGGTTGCTCGAATGTTTCCTCCACAAAAGATTATTCTCCAGCTCCGCACCAATACTTAAACATCAGTTACAGAGTAGCAGGTTGTAAACTGGAGTCAACTTCCAGGCAATTACCTTGTAGACTATACAAAATTAACAACAGACCCATTTGACCTCGCACAGATAAAGGCAACGAACCAAACAGCCTTTCTTCCACGCACGGAAAGTTTGGCCATCGTCTGACCCGGAGGCATAGACTGAAAGAGCACCCATAGAGTCATCCAAATGAACAAGGAAACACAACAGTTCTTTGGAATTTTGCCATGATACTACAGTGCACATGACAGGATCATTGCTTGCCGCAATGACAAAACAGTTCAATTAAAACACATAAACTTTTTTAGGCAGCAGGAGGGTTTAAACAACCAAACTAACACACAAAACTATTCTGCTATAGCTGTTTTTCACAAATCAAATATCCAACCCTTGATCTATATATGCGTTCTAACAGGCTCCTGCATAATTGGAGATAAAAGAAATCATCTCTTTAAGGTATCCTCCTCGGTCCTTGCATAGAAGAACATCAGCAGCAAAAGATGTGATCTTCTTCCCAATATCATAACCAAATGCATGCCTCCCATGCTCTACAATTCTAATGCAGATAATCCATTTTGCCCCATCAAAATTACCAGTAGGCTGATAATTGCTCCTGTCTTTCCAACTGCCTGCCCATTTCACCCAGTTTCTGCAAATCCTGGATTAGAAGACAATTGTGAAATAGAATCCTTGAGGAAATAAATTATTAGTGTAGCGACAAAACTTTCCACATTCATAAATTATCAGATATATGCACACCCAGTACTCTCTCTCCATTTTTTCCATAAGGTGCAACAAGGTTTCTAGATTCAAACTTCATAATCTTTAACAAAAAAATTAGCCTATCAATTTAAATCTAATCACACAATCTCCACATGAAGCTCAGTATTCTACTTCAACTCGACCCAAGCAACTACAGGAACAGATATGATACACAAAAGCCTAGCACTCCCTCCATTTTTCCATAAGGTGCAACAAGATTTCGAGATTCAAACTTCATAATTTTAACCAAACAATAAGCCTACAATTTTGTAAATGTTTTCATGCAAATTGGTACCATTAAGATCTATCGTATTTTCTCTAGATCACGATAACCCCCCAAGGTAGTTGTTTGTTAAAAACTGAAAGCTGGCGGGATGTGGCTTGTGTATTGTAGGGTTAAGGAGGTTGGATTCTATCAATCTGATTAAAAAACACTGCATTTGTTAGCGTTTTAAAGCTGAATCCACAATCTGAAGCTAAAACAGATAGTTCCTGAGTTACTCAACTTCAATCACATTCAAATAGGTCTGGCATGTTTTTACCCATTTAAAATCGAAAAAATGCTCTACTTTCCTGACAAAACAGCAGACACAGGTATTCATTACTCACCAGCATGTGATCTGTAGATACTTGCTATCTAAGGTTCATTCACATCTGTAGGATAGCTTCCCAGGACTCTTAAAAAGGTTGCAAACTCCTGTGAATAAAGCAACATGAGCGCAGTTCTCTTTGACCAGATAGTACTAACCAAGAAAGAGCACCTTCAAATTTCCTAGAGCATTCTGAGTTTTTGGATCAGCCATTGAAGCCTCAAGGTCGACATAAAAGAGGTAATCGAAGTTCCTGATGCAACCAAGGATTGAATGGGTTAGTAGGATCTAAACATCAGAGGTAATGCTCGTAAACATGTATAATTGCAGGAAGTGAAATCGAATAATTTAGAAGGCCACAGGTTTGGCATCTAACTTTAATAGACAGTCATCGGATACACGAAGAGGCCTTTCCTTGTGTGGACGACTTTCAATCTGCAAATCCATTAAAAAAACGAGCATATAGTGAATCATTTCTACAACATGCATAAATGTGACAAGACAAAGTTATTGGGCAGACCTTTGTCAGATTGATTTGCCTCAGTGCGAATACAGCAAGAGCCTTGAAGAGCTGTCCAGGCCCTTCTTCTAGTGAAAAGACTATACTAGTCTGGTAAAACGACCATACAACAGATCAGCAGGGTTGTCATACAGCGCGGGTCGGGTCCAGGCAGCTAAATTGAAGATGAAAAAAAGTTTGCACAATGATTCGTACCTTGAATGGTTTATCAGTGCGAGGTATGATGGGTTCTCGAGCTAGCATCATAAAACGGGTGACATTATCTTTGTCATCCTAAAGGAAGTGATAGGGTAAATGTTGAGAACAAACAGAACATTCTCTCTTATTTTACTATTTTAACATGAGTTCACTATACCTGAATATTCTCAGCAAGAACATCTAGTCCATACAGTTTGGCAGCCAATGAACTAGCAATAGCACCAGTGTCCTGGAGCATTTCTTCTGCAACAAACTAGGAAGGAAGAGACATGTTATGATTGACGACAGAGAGTTCACTTGATGAGTAACTGAAATCACATTCTATCAAAAAATTCAAAAGATTTGCTAAACAATAATGAGAAAAAGAGAGATATGCGCATTAAAACATGACTCTTCCAGGTGAAGAAAACATCAGTCTACCTTTGCTGCGCCAGCAGTGTCATCAACAGCTTCTCTGTGCTCGATTCCTAACTCTGTCAATGTGTGCTCACATTGCGCAAGAGCCTAAGAATTAAAAGAAAATGATATGTTTGCATGATTACCTCCGCCAAATAAAAAGAATAAACGGTATTAATGCCAGATCAACCAAACAGTTCACCTGGGGATGACTCATAGCACTTTTCAGGTTTTCAATCTTCACGCCAGGATTGGCTAACAGGCAATGACGAACTGCAAGGCGAACTTCTCCAACAATGTGCAAACTATGCCGAAGCAAAAGGTCATAGTTACGATGAATGCTACCTCCCAATGAATTCTCAAGTGGCAGTACAGCCCTATCAGCCACCCAGTTTTGAACAGCCTGTCAAAGGAACATGCACAAAAAAAAATCTTTCATATCTATTCCTTGACTACAATACCTCATTCTATGTGACTATACATTTAAACAAAATGACTACATAAGTGTCTGAAGGGAAAATAGAAAACCTGAGCTCCAATTCTTATAGTATTTACATTTGCTACTAACCTCTCTTGACAAAACAACAATTGGTTTCAGGAAAAAGAAAGAGATTCTGTTACATGCTACAATGGCAGTAAAAGAGGTGCTCCCCTAGTAGCCTATTCCAGGAAATTAACAATTTAACATGCCAAGTGACTTAGTCTTATCTACCTCAATTAATAAATAATATATAAGCAGATACCCAGGTTTGGGCCATTTTCAGAACTACGATTAAATCTGCATGAACAACTATTGCTGCCAAGAGAATTTTTTCCCAGCACAACGGTGTTTAAATAAGGCAACAGTTTATGTATATCATGTGCTAGTGATAGGTTATTTGGACGAATTACTATCAACGAAAGCAACATGTATATCATCTGCATGAACAATTGCTTGATATATTTCATAAATCAAAATATCTAACCACTCCAATTTGACGTCCTTCTTCCAAAACTACAATATGAATTAGGTAAACTAACTAGGATATGTGTTTCAACAAGCAACACACTTAGCTACCTGAAATGCAGTATCGAAGTGCTCGCAGGGCACAGTCTCACAATTCGGGTATGCCTTTTTTGCTGCTGCCTCGCTGTACGCCCCAGGGCAACCCTGAATCAGACACCATAAGTCCATAACCAGACTCAAAGTCTCAAAGTCCCATTAAGATAATTCGAAACACACAAGCACAGACGATGTAAAAACTGAAACAGAAGACGCGTTTCGTCGAGCACCTGGTAAGCAACCTTGAGTCCCTTCCCATTCGCATCCAAGACGTCCGCACTAGTGAGCGGCCCTGAACACATTTGAAAAATAAAAAAGAAATAAATCCACACGCAGCTACCGCGGAATCAAGTGATTAACAAACCGGAATCATCTAACGGGAGCGTCGCCGAGCCCGCGCGACTTACGAGGCAACCAGTGGGAATCGCGGGCGCCAGGGACGGTGAGGCCGGAGACGGGCGCGGGCGGGCGGCGCAGCCCGTTGGCATCCGCCGACTCAACGCCGTCCGCCACCGTCGCCCGCGGTGGCGAGATCGGGGAGATGGAGATGGAATTGGGGCTGGAGATGGAGCTGTCGCCGTTGGCGGCGCTGCATTTCAGGGAGGGGCGGTGGGGCGACGGGTAGGTGGCGGCCGGGTTGGCGGAGCGGGCCGGGGCTCGAGCCGGGAGATAGGGGAACCGGAGGCAGGCCGTGGGCGCCATTGCCGCCGCCGCGCTGCGCGCGCAGGGCGTTTATGCCTGGTCGCCTGCTCCGCAGCTGGTCACACGAGACGAGAGGGACGCATACGCAGCGGAGGAGCAGAGGCGTGGAGAAGCGGAGATTTTCTTCTTTTCCCGGCTCGGCAAATGCTCTAGGCTGCTGTGTAGCCTGTGTGTGTCGCGTGTGGGCGTGCGGCCGCGTGAAGCACGTGCTGAACCAGATTTTCGTCGTTCTCGGGCTCACGCGGTCACGCCGACGACACCGGCCGGGAGGAACTCCGGAAGGAAGCTGCGGGCCTGTCGGCAGCCGTCTCTCTTACAAGGGGCCCGAGGGAGAACTGGGCTGTCCATTAACTCAAGTCTTGGGCAGGCCCAACATTTCGAGAGTTAGCTTCCAGCAAGTGTTAGTTTAGTGTTTGCTGATGCAGGGATCAGGCTCTCAATACTATCGCGATGTCACACCACCGAGGCACCGACGCCCCCTCTGCGAACATCGGCGCCAGCAGGTGGGCTTGGGCTGCCCTCGCCTCAACCTGTATACTTTATACAAGTTGTTGACCTCTACAACAACAATAACAACAACATAGCTTTTTATCCCAAGTGAATTAGAGTAGGCTAGAGATGAAACCCAAAAGACACAAAGATCACGGTTCAGTCACATTGATATCTAGTCTCCAAGCGCTCATATCCAAAGCTACTTCCTCAGAGATATCCCAATCTTTCAGGTCTCTCTTAACCGACTCGTCCCAAGTCAGTTTAGGTCTACCTCTACCCCTCTTTACCTTATCGACACGTTTTAGCACCCCACTACGGACCGGCACCTCCGGAGTCCTCCGTTGGAGATGTCCAAACCATCTCAACCGATGTTGGGTAAGTTTTCCTCAATTGGTGCCACTCCTACCCTTTTCCCGAATAACTTCGTTCCGGACTCTATCCCTCCTTGTGTGCCCGCAAAACCACCGCAACATCCGCATCTCTGCTACACTCAGTTGTTGGACATGTCGCTTTTTTGTAGGCTAATATTCAACACCGTATAACATCGCCGGACGAATCGTTGTCCTATAAAACTTACCTTTTAGTTTTTGTGGCACCTTCTTGTCACAGAGGACACCAGAAGTTTGATGTCATTTCAACCAACCAGCTGAGATTCAATGCCTAATATCTTCATCAATGTCGCCATCCTTTTGTAGCATCAAACATAAATACCGAAAAGTGTCATTCTGGGCCACCACTTGCCCACCGAGACTAACATCACCACCCTCATGCCTAGATGCGCTAAAATCGCACATCATGTACTCGGTCTTGGTCCTACTGAGTCTGAACCCTTTTGACTCTAACGTGCGTCTCCACAGCTCTAACTTCCTATTAAACCCTACTCTACTCTCGTCAACTAACACCACATCATCAGCAAAGATCATACACCAAGGGATATCACCTTGTATGCCCTTTGTGACCTTATTCATCACGAAAGCAAATAAATAAGGGCTCAATACCGATCCCTGATGTAGACCTATGTTAATAGAAAAGTCAGTCGCCACCACATATCCGGACAAACATCATCATATTTTTGTACATATCCTTGACGAGGGTAATATACTTAGTTTGGACTTTGTGTTTCTCCAAATTGTTGACCTCTGTATCTCTAAAAAATTTGGTCGCACATGGGTGCCCTCGCGCGAATTTTTTTACCCTTATACTCTTTTGGACGGAATGGAGACTAACAGTGGCGGCTGATGGAGGTGGATAAAGACGGTTGTACCCTTCTTATCTTCTTCCTTCCCCAGCTCCTCTCCTCGCGCTCCCGATGGCGAGCTGCCGCGTCGCCGCTTCCTACTACCTGTCGCCCTCCTCCTCAACCAACGTCGCAGCTGGCACAACGAGGGCGCCCAGGCTCTGCATAGGCTCCTGCTACCCCTCGCCTGCTCCCAGGGCGGCGGCCATGGCGGGCGGCAGCACCGCTCGGGCGCAAGGGAGAGAGGCCGGCCGGCGGAGGCAGCGGCCACCGTGGCAGGGCGGGGCCGGCGCGCCCGACGGCGTGGTGCAGGCCCCCGCAGGGGCGCCATGCGACGAGCGGGCGACGACGGCAGGCTGACCGGCGGCAGCGCGGCCGTGTTCCTAGCGACCAGGGCAAGGATGCCCAAAACCAGAGGGAGCACCACGAGGAGGATGACGAGGCGAACCCATTTTTGTGGTTAGCTCATGTAGAGGAGGTCGGGAGGTAGATGCTCACCGTGGAGGTCAAGTTGGCGGCCATGGTGGTCTAGGTTTCGTTGGCGGGAAGCTCCTTCGTCACTTGGCTGGCATGGCCGGTGGGTTGGGATGGTTGGGGAGCTCACAGGCTAGCTGATGGTGCCAGCAATCGAAGGATGGTGGCTTCAATAGGGTGAATTTGGGAAGGGGGCGGAGCTCGACCATGGGGCTGCCATGGCGGCCGCATGCACTCTGCGCGGGCATGGGAGGAGGACGAGGCGCGGGAAGCGGGGCGCACACGTGAGAAGGCTGATGCCGAGGGTGTGGAGGAACTCGGCTGCCCTGGCCGGTCGCGCTCTGGCCGAGCGGCGACAGCTGCGCGACCGGCGGACCTGCCCCGGCCGGCCTCGCCGCAGCTGCCGGCACACGGCGGCCAATGATAGCAGCACACGGGCCGTCCTCTTCAACCTCTGGACGCCGCCGCGAGCTAGGGTTTGGGGGAGGGGGTGGCCAGGGAGGGTGGGAGGTCGGCAGAGTGGCCGCTGGCGGCTGGGGTGGTGGCAGGAGGCGGCGGCCTTAGAGTCCGGGTTGCTTGGGGTGGGGGCGGCTCCATGTCTGCCGGCCATAGAGGAGGGTCCGGGTTGCTGGGGAGCGCCGCCAGCCGGGCGGAGCCGGACAATCGGTGGGCGGTGGCCGACGGCGGGGGCGACGGGATGGCGTGACGATGGCGGGCTCGGTTAGGCGGCGGAGGCCGCCGGTGTCGGAGGAGGTGGTCGGTGGTGGGGGCGACGGAAAGAACAAAGAAGGAAGAAGAAGGAAGAAAGAATGAGGGAGGAGGAAGATGAACAGTAGTATGAGGGAGTACCTATTCGTCGCGATGCTCTTGTGGCGTGAGAGCGTTGTCCAGTGTCCCCCGGGGGCGGGGGGAGCGAGGGAAAGGGCTGCCCTGGCCGCGCGGCGAGTGAACGAGCGAGGGAGGAGGCGAGGGGACAAGCGAGTGGGGGGCTGCCATGCCGCACGGCGGCCTCGCCGCGGCAGCCCAGGCGCGCGTCGCCGGGATCCCAGGGAGGGGATGGAGGGCGACCCCGAGGGCAATATTGACATTTTACATAGTGGGTCCCACATGTCAGGGAACCTTAACCATAGATACTAACGGCAGGTGGATGGAAGAATATAGGGGTAAAAAAAAGTTCGCAGCAGGATACACAGGTGATGGTAAACTTTTTAGGGGTATCGGAGTCAAGAGCAATTTTTATAAGGGTATACAGGTTAAAGACTCCGTCTCCCATGCAGTGCCTCAATGAACTTGGTAGAAGTGCCGCAGACTCCTCGCCATGATTTTTCCGATTTCCTCGTTCTCTCCTCACCCACGCCGCAACTACCTCGCCGAGCTACGCATCCATTGACTCCTAATCCACCTCCTGGTTAGGATACCCTATCGCCGCAACTCCTCACCGAGCTCCGCATCCATCGACTCCTGATCCGCCACCACGACCTATCTCGACAAGTAAACCAAGGAAGCCTCTCGGAACCGCCCAGTTGATCCAACTGCTCATAGCCTCCAGCAGATCCGGCGGCGCCCGTGCGGCTCCTACTCCTCCCCAGCCACAGGGATCGTGGAGCCGTGCAACTCCACCAGCAGCCAATTCCCCCGATTCGCCCGGCCTTTCCTTTTCTGCAACAATCGATTTGAGCCGTCCATTCGTTGCCTCATCCTCTAGGTGTCGTCCGTGCTCACCCCACGTCCCACGCCCTCACAAACCGCACCGAGGCAGATTGACGGTTGCTTTGCTCGCATGGTTAAGCATTTGCTTGCGCCTGACTAAGTTGAAGTGAAGAGTATGTATTATTGTAGCAACAGGAGTGTCATCCAGGAAAATAACAAGGAAGAAAACACAACACAATGTCATTATTTAAATTAAAAAAAAACACGGTGGAGAAAGATTCCCAACTAAAAGAAGCAACACACACCTTTATTTGGACGGAGCCCTGCCAGCCATGTTGAGCAGAGACCATACCGTTTTCTCTCTAAAGGAGTGAGGCTTGATACAATGCTAACAGTCAAGTGTATCTGATTTGGATAGGCCAGTGGGGATGATGATATGGAAAAGGCTCTTTTCTTTATAGGAGGCGTTAATTGCACCAACCATTCGAAAGGCATTTGCACCGAAGGAAAACCCTGCAATACCTAAAACCAGCACAAATCCATGTTAATGTCACTACTAGCATGCTAACATATGCACGGCAGGAAAATTGTTATAAATCTATGGTGAAGGCATTACTTCTAGAACAGTCCTCTTCTCCTTCTGATTGTACCAGCTGAGGTCATCCTCTTCTCCTTCTGATTCGAAAGGCATTCCTTCAGGAGAAGCAAGATACTTGAGTCTCCTCTTTTCGCACTCAGCTGTTGCAAAATAGCTCATGATCTGCAAAACAACATTTGTCAGAGTGGGCATATTAGTCATTGGCATCGACATATAAGAGCTATTGATAATTGATAATATATCAAACAACTGGAGAATGTGTACGAGATGAAGCATTCATCAATGAGGCAAAAGGATGTCAGGGCAATCAATCTTGCCTCAAAGAAATATCGACGAGGTGAAGCTGATGCAACATCCATTGTCAAAGCAACAAAGGTCTTCGGCTTGATGCGATCTGTCGAACTGTTCATAATCGAACAATTGGGAATACCAATCCTGCCTTTTGCTTCAATCTGGGTACAAAAAAGATTAAATCTCTTTGGTTAGCTGGATAATTACAATTGGTTGACCAGATAAAAAGCACCACCACCTGATGTATCCCTTTTAATGAACAATCCTAGGAGCGTTTGTTAAAAAAATATGGGTGTATTGTCTAAAGCAAAAATATGTTGATTTGGCAACCAATAATGTGCATACAGCTGCCAATATGGATGCAAAGTGTTGAGAAACTAAAGTTGAAACCACAACAGAGAAACACACAAAGAAACAACAAGGCTAAATCCGCAAGACAACAAAACAGATCAACATACCGTTATGTAACAATCTGGATCCAATTTACAGCATTCAATAAAAACATCAACAGCTGCTGGATTCTGAGTTGGTAGAATTTCTAGAGAATCACCAACTTGATAATTGATGCCCTAATATAAAAAGAAGGAAACAATCTTTCAATCTCGTTCAGCAGATAATTGCAAGTGAATATCATCTAGCCAAAGGAGAACAAAGAGCATACATAGCATGGATCTTCCAATTCGAAGTGGCGGACATCTCTTTCAGAGTCCTCCATAGTCAAACGTTGATTTGTTACCTACAGAGTTTAACAGAAAATAAATAAATAAAGATGGACACACTAAATTAGAACACAACTGTTGCACCATCCAATTTCAGTGGAGGATACCCACAATGAACCATTATATGTTATAGCAGTACAGATACAACCCAGCTATTATTTAGTAATTCTTCTTTTTCCTTGCTGGAAACTGTGGGGGTAAGTCCCCATAGTGAGAGCCATTTCTAATTTATACAGATCAAAAGCCAGTCCATAATATATACATAGGGAAAAAAGAAGAAGGAAAAAACAGATGATGCTAGGGAGTCAAAACCAAATTATGTCAAGAGCCACAATCCAAATCACGGCAAAGAGTCAAAACCATAAGTTAACTCATTTTAGGCAGGGCTGGTCATCCTAAAACCAAGTAGCATGGCATCATTCCTGAAGCACTGTTTCCACTGTGCCAACCTTGGAATTTTGACCTCGAAGGTTATTGCATTGTGTTGTTTTTAGATGCTTTAGGCAGTATTGGGGAAAAAATTCCATGAAGGGGGTTGAAAGTCAGACTTGGCATGGTGAATCATATAGAAGAAATTAGAAATTCAGATAAAAATGTAACATGTTAACATTGGACCAGAGATGGACCATACTGTAATGGCAGCTGAAAAAGAGATAAAAGGCATTGGCGGACACTTTTTAATATTTCCAGCATTGTAATATCCTTGTTGAAAGATGTTCTTTTGTGTTTAGGCTATCCATGAACCATATCAGCAAAACACCTTGAGCTTCATTGTGCAATAGCTTTTCCAGAGCCATTTGAATGGGAGTGGAGGGTTCTGTTTTTCGCAGCTCAGCATGTACAATTTCCTTGAGGTGTATGCGCCCCTGCCCATATATATTGATCATCATATCTCATGATGTCACACCACCAGAAGGATCCATCTTCTTTACCAGCATGTGGAGCAGCATGTCCTTCGTGTTATGAATCATATACGAGCTTCACCAGTTCACCAAAAGGTGATCATGTTTACTTAGTGATTCGCTGATTTTAGACTTTCTTTGTGTATGGTACTGAGCAAAACAGCATCACAATCATGACAGAAAAATAGAATGGACTATTTAGGTGTCTATAAAAGAAGCAACTGCATCGTACTCAAAGCTTGCCTATGGAGGAAATTGCCAAGTGAAAAAAAAAAGTTGCAAACTAAGCTATATCCAGCATAATATGCCACAATAGTCAATAGGAAATGAGAAAATTCCCCATTTGACACTGGTAAAATGGGCGGATCCTTGGCCCTCGAAAGTTCGAACTTCCCTATTTGACACAAAGCCTGAGTTTGGTTCCTAAAATGACACTACCGCCAATTATGTTAGTAATTTCCGTAACATGAGCTTCTCCCTTGTCAGTTTTGATATGTGTAGACAAAATTCTCCTGGTTACTTGATTCTGAAGAGGAAGAAAAAGATTGGCTACCCCTTTGGGGCTGCATCTCCCATTGTGTATGAATTTGTAACTTTCCTCATTATGTTCTAACACAATATTACTGCTACACAGCATGCTTGCATAAACAAAAATGATACTGCCTTTATGATATGATGTCCAAAATGGTGCTCAAACAAAGCCCTTATATACAAATACACTTTTCTGAAATTATGGATGGCAAAACTGCATCAGTTATGCTCAGGGGCAAAATGATGTATTCAACTGCCACTTAACACCATTTCTACTCAAAATGGATGGCAGTATCAATTTGGGAACAAAACTCAGACATAGTGTCAGATAGGGAACTTTAAACTTTCAAGGCCAAAGGAAGGAACCACTCATTTTACCAGGGTCAAATAGGAGATTTTCTTTCTATAAATCTACTCTGCATGGGCTTATGCATAATAAAATTTTACCACAAGGCCAGTGCAAAATAGCCTACTAAACTGTAGGTATGGAAACCTACTACTATACAGATTAGTTCAAACCCGTTCAACTACTGATGAATATGGTGCGTACAGGAGATGAAAGGTTCTGAGGAGCAAACAATTCAGCAAACTAATACATACAACAATATTTATGATGCAAAATATTTTCTAGACGAATGTATATCCATATCTAGAATTGCTAGATCGGCTAAACATGTATAAATGGGTGATAAGAATACAACAACAACATAGCCTTTTGTCCCAAGCAAGTTGGGGTAGGCTAGAGATGAAACCCAAAAGAAATAAGGATGAGAGAAACACAAAAAGAACACAAGACAGAAGGTAGAGTTAAGGATATGAAACCCATAAGAAATGGTGATAAGAATAAAATAAAAATATCTTATCTGTAAGCTCATGGAGAGGATACAGAACATACTATTCGTAGCATGTAGTGTGGCTCTCCATCATTGTAGAACTTAAGAGTAGGGGACATCGAGCGTGTGTAAGGATCGATGGACCAAGAGGGGGGGTGAATTGGGCCTTTTTCAATTTCTAAAGCAAAGTAAGGCAACCTTAACCTATGCAAAGCTAGTAGGGCACCAATTCACCAACCGGATAACTAAGCTACCTACACAAGCTAAGAGAGATAAAAACAAAGTAAAGCCTAGCAAGGTAGAGCTAAGTTATGATCTCTAAGTCAAGCACATGAGTAAATTGCATGAAGGAAAATGCTTGAATAAAAGGAATGGACAAGAGACAACCGGATTTTTTCCCGTGGTATCGATGTGTTGGCACACACCCCTAATCCACGTTGTGACACTCTCAAAGAGTCTTGTCACCTCCCAAGTCACCGAGACGAGGGCGCTCACTAAGAGTCTCCGTTCACCATCCCGGCGTGGTGGAGATCAAGCCACGTACAATCTTCTTCTCCGGGCTCCCACAATCCTTGGCAAGCTCCGCGAGAAACACCTCGATCACCAAGATCGCCTAGGTGATGCCAATCACCAAGAGTAACAAGCTAAGGCCTTCACTTGAGCAAGAACCGATCACCAAGAACGGATGCACACTAGCTTCTCTCTACTCAAGTCCTTAATCTTGCTTCTTGATTGATTGAATGCACAAGTATGTGAATGATGAAGCTCAAGGTGGCTCTTGACTATGGTATGAGTGTTTGGATGTTGCCTGGTGTCAAGAGTGGGCGAAATGACCCATTGGAGGGGTATATATAGGCAGCTCACACAAATAGAGCCGTTGGAGAAAAGCTGCCAGAAAACTGCGTAGCGCCGGTTAATCCGACGTACCCCCCATTGTCATCGTCGGTTTAACCGGTGAATGTAAACTGCCTCTTCTGAAAACTAGCCGTTACAACTGGGGCAGATTAACCGACGTAGCATCGGTTTAACCGGTGAGTGTAGTTGTCCACTGAACCACTGAAAAACCAAGTCTCTGGACAACTGCACCGACGTTAACTCAAACCTATCGTCGGTTTAACCGGTGAGTACAACTTTTAAATTCCTCTGAAAAACCATCTCACTGGTCAATTGCACCGACGTCTTGATTCAAACAGCGTCGGTTAATCCGGTGAATAGAACTTGAATTTCCCTGGAAAAACCAACTCTGGACCAATGCACCGACGTTAAATTCAAACACGTCGGTTTAACCGGTGTATTGAATTTGTCCAGACTCTGCTGACTTCGTTTAACCGACGTATAGAAAATTGAGAGCGTCGGTTAAACCGGTGTATAGACTTTTTCTGATTTTGTCTTTTCTGATTTGAGTCTTGAATGAAATCCAAATATTCTTGAGATATAGTTTGAGAACCACTTATTTGAACTTCTAGAAACCTGAGTGACCATAGTGTGCATCCATTTTCAAATGACCATGTCCATGCTCAAGTTACTAAGCCTTAACCCCTCTTAATAGTGCGATCACTACAAAACTATAAAACCTATACTAACCTAAGTGTCCTTCTCAACCTTGTGACACTTAGGACTAGAAAGATCCTTAGCCTTGACATATATAAGTTGAAAACCGAGATCGCCTTTTAGAATAACCGAAATTGAGGGGCCTCTTTTGACATATGACCAAATGAGCGATAATGATCTATTAAGCTGCACAAACTCATTAGTCACAATAATGGTTGTCATTAATCACCGAAACATACCTTGAGGGCCTAGATGCTTACAATCTCCCCCTTTTTGGTGATTGATGACAACACAAACATAAATAGCGAGAGAGTGAGAAAGATAAAACAGGATAAACACAAGCAAACTCGAAAGCAGGACCAAAGAGCTCAACGGCTCAAACGAAATCCATAGATATGTCTCAAAGAACGGCAAACTCAAGCGACAAATGTACATATCCATGAATTAACACCAAATGTGATACAAAGAATCAAAGTCCTGATAACTACGAGTTCTCTCTAGCTCTACCCTCCCCCTAACTCTGGTGCTCCCCCTAACTCCTCTCCCCCTTTGGCATCAAAGCACCAAAAGGCGAGCTACGGGTCGTGCTGTCGTGGTACGGCGACGAAGCGGTCCGGGTCGTCGTCGTCGGACGGAGAACTCTCACCCTCGGTGACAGACGGAAGCTGCTGGTCTGGGTCTGAGCTCACTGGGGGAGTAACTGTCGTGGAGGCTCTCGTGCTGGCACTGCCTGGTAGAGGATCCGTAGAAGTCGTAACCGGGTCAGCAGAAGAAGTATCAATATCTGAAGAAGTGACTGCTGAAGCTGCCGGCTGCGTCGACTGTGGAAGCAGGGACTCCTCTACTGCTCCTCCCCCTGAAGGTGCTGCCTGAAGTGAGGAGGGGAGGGCGACCGACTGAACCGCTGACGGTGAGTCCTGAAAGAGTGTGGTCGCCGGCAGTGGTGAAAAGAGCGGACGACCGGCAGACCCAAAGAGAGCTGACATCGAGAACGTGGTCTCCGGTGTCGCTGAGGTGGCTGGAGCTGCAGTAGGAGCTGGAGGAGGAGGAGCTGGTGTGACGGCAAGCTGAGGTGCTCCAACACCCTGAAGGCCTGGCTGTCCTGGCTGCTGCGGGGCGAGTCCGGTGTGAGAGTAAAGCTGTGAGATCATCCCGAACATCGCCATCATCCCCTGCTGCATCTGCTGAAACTGAGCGTCTGTCCTCTGTGAAACTCTGTCGATAAGCCCGACAAAACGCTCCTCGGTCGCAGCACGCTCTCGGGCTGCCTCTCTCTGAATAGCAGCAATCTGAGCCTCATGGGCTCTCCTGGCCTCCTCCTGAGCAAGTCTGTCCTCCCTCTGCTGGGTCACGAGCTGCTGTAGAAGTGAAGTGAGCTCGGACGGCTGAGTCACCTGAGACTCAGAGACTGTAGCAGCTGCTGGTGACTCTGGAGCTGGCTCTCTAGACCCCCCTGCCTCGTGGTCGTGACTAGCTGGGGCTGCTGCAGGGAAGTACTCTACGTCCTCGGAGGAGTCTGACTCAAGCTCAGACCAGTGTATCTCATCCTCTCCTCCGGGAAGCTGTGCCTCGGCGGCAAGCAGTGCCTCGTCCTCCTGTGCTACACGGGCCTGTGCCTCTGGTGACAACTGTGCCATGGCAGCTCTCTCTGCCTGTCTGCCCCTCCTCCGGTCCTGTGGAGCTGTCGGTCGGTAAACTGGGAACCGGGGAGCCTCGTCGTGACGGTAGGGAGCGCTGATGGGTGACTCTGCTGGCACAATCATAGAACAAATATAACTGATCCAGTGTGCAAAGGGAAACTGTCGCACCACACCCATCCCGTCTGTGATCACATCCTCTATCTCAGCCAGAATAAAGTCAACTATGTCAAACGGCTCGTGAGTGAGGATGTGTAAAAGCAGGAGCTGCTGCAGTCCTGTAAACCCCTCTGGGTAGCCACTCCTCGGTAGCAAAGTCCTCCGGAGTGCCATGTGTACTGCGTATGCCTCTGGGGTCAGCAGGCTGGGAACTCTGGCGTAGGAGGCAGGGAACGGCTGGCGGAAACACTGAGAGATCGCCTCATGAGAGGGTGCAATCCCGCCAATCATCGCTCTGCGCGGTGGATCTGCATCTCCGTAAACCATCTCGTGCAGCGAGACGTCAACTAAGTCAACTCCGAGAATCCCTGCTATCGTCGCTCTCGACAAACCAAAGACCTGGCCTCCATAAACAAAGTGTACTGCTCGACGCTCGGGAGCAATCCAGGCCGTGGCATAGAAGACTCTGACCCAGTCCTCAATATATCTGTTCTGCTCAATCTGGAGTAACCTGGGCAGGCCCCTGAAGTGAGCGAAGTGCTCTCTGACATCTGCTCCCCCTGCGGCTGTCCTCAGAGACACCCAGTCAAGCACTCTGTGTGGGAAGATCCTGTGACCCCGCCTCTGGTAGGTCTCGTAGAAACTGGCCTGAAGAAGCGTCCAGAACCTACGGTCGACCCGGCTGTCACGGGTCACGGGGAACCAGTCCTCCTCCTGAACACTCCACCTGAACCTCTTGACCTTCGCCGCATTGGCCTTGGTCAAGTTCTGGAGCAGCACGCCTGGCTCCAGACGCACAACAGTGTCCATACGGAACACTGCGCGCTCGGCCTCTAGGGCCTCGGCTCTGCGAGCTGCTGCTGCTGCAGCTGTGGACCTGCGAGGCTCCTGTGGCTGGTGACCTCCTCGCGTCCTCGGTCCAGTGCGACGCTCGGTCGCTGGTGAAGTCTCTGCTGCTGGGGATGTCTGCCGAGTGCGGCCAGACCGTCGTAGAGTCGGTGACTCCTGTGTGCTCTGCCCCTGAGACTGCTCGGACTGCTCTGCCTCTGTATCTGAATCTGCAGCTGTATCTGACTGATCTGACTCTGCTGCTGCTGCTGCTGCGGCTCTGGTGGCCCTGGCACCTCTGACTCTACCCATACCCCTGCCTCTGCCTCTGCCTCTGCCTCTGGGGTCCTCCCTGATCTGGAACGGACGAGCACGGCCTGATGCCTGCTCCTCGGCGGCCTTGGCCACCATCTCGGCCCTCTCAGCCTCCTTCTCTGCACGAGTCCGCTTACGAGCGGGCTTCTCGACCACAACCTCCTTCCCCTTCCTCTTCTCACGACCCATCTCGACAACTGGGAGCGACAAGGACGCGGCGCTGCGAGCTAGGGCGAGCGCGATGGTTCGGGCAAAACACCGAACACTTGGCGTGCGAGGCGAGGATGCGCGAGTAGGGTTTCGCGTGCGGCGAACTTGCGTTGTGTGGGTGATGTGGCTTGGTTTGCTTGGCTTGGGTGCGGAGAGGTGGAGCTGTGCGCTGGTGGCGGCAATGGCGGGGCGCAGGCGGCGGCGTCGCGGCGCGGTGGCGGTTGCGCGCGCGGGGCGGCGCAGAAAACACGCGGGCGGCACAAGGCAGCGGCGCGGGCGAACGAGGACAGCGTACTGCGGCGGCGGAGGCCTGCAGTGGCGGCGTACGGCGGCGGCGAGGTGGAACGGCGGCGGCGCGAGCGAGTCGGGTGCGGGAGCGGAGCGGCGGCGGCGAGAAGAATAAACTGAGAGAACAGAGGCCGCGGGCAAGGGACATATATGACAGGCGGGACCCGCGATTTTCCTTTACGCCGGTCGATCCGACGCCTAGGGTATGAGCGCCGGTTGATTGCGTCGGTGTAGTTCACCCGAGACTCTACCAGATCTGTTTTTGAACGCCGGTTGAACCGATGCTGTCAAAAATGAACTCGTCGGTTGATTGATCAAAGCACCGGTTGATTGCTAGGTCTGATTTGCATTTACTGTCATCGGTTGATCCGATGCTCTGACTTTTGTATACGCCGGTTGAATGCCTGAAAACTTGACAGAGCTGAGACAAACTTAGTAACGCCGGTTAAACCGATGATGAGGCTCCATTGAACGTCGGTTTAACCGGTGAACCCAAAAACCACACTCAGCTCACTCTTCTATGCTAAGTCCAATAAACTTATAAAATTCAAATAAACTCAAGTTAATGGACTTGCATAGGCGACTTTACCCCTCAAAATAAATAGGATAGCACACTTGCTTAAATAAATTTCTTTTTAAACACAAGGAAAAGCCGTAAGAGAGACAAAGCGCCAAATAAAATGTATGAGCCATGTCATAGGAATATTGAAGATAGAAAGCTTCAAACTCATCATGACATTGCTCACTAGGCAATAACGCACCTAACACTTTGCTCTTTTCACTTTTCATGAATTAAGATCTTGTATATGAAAACAAGTCTCATTTTCATCAAGTGATCTCCTTTGTGACCCTTACGCATGCAATGATGATGCAAACTATAACCACATGCGAAAGTATAGTAAACATGAAGTGCACACCTATATGACAAGAAATGCATAACAAGAAATTAAGATCTACTTGTCAAGTTTGAACCCACGGGAAGCTTCTTCATGATGAGCCTTTCTACAAGCCTAGAGGAAAACAAGTGGACCACCACCTCTAGCTAAACCCTTGCTCATCACTATCTTACCATGGTTAGACAAGTGTCCTATATGTATGCATTTTTCTATATGACATGGCAACTTACATGACGTTTGCCGCATCTAACACATTAAGCTCATTCCTTAGCCTAACAAAGGTACTCTCGTCTAAAGGTTTTGTGAATATATCCGCCAATTGCTCCTCGGATCTCACACCTTGAAGGGAAATGTCCCCCTTGGCTTCGTGATCACGCAAGAAGTGATGGCGAATATCAATGTGCTTTGTGCGAGAGTGTTGAACTGGATTCTTGGCAATTTTTACGGCACTTTCATTGTCACAAAGGAGTGGGATCCTATCTAGTTTCACACCAAAGTCCAAAAGGGTTTGCTTCATATATAGGATTTGGGCACAACATGCACCGGCCGCTATATATTCCGCTTCCGCGGTGGACAAAGCCACGGAATTTTGCTTCTTACTCGACCAAGAAACTAGAGAACGCCCAAGCAAGTGGCAACCCCCGGAGGTACTCTTGCGATCCACACGGCTTCCGGCAAAATCCGAATCCGAGTATCCCAAGAGATCTAAACTAGCGCCTTTGGGGTACCACAAGCCTATGCTAGGAGTGTGCTTGAGATACCGAAGGATC
Organism: Panicum virgatum; assembly: GCF_016808335.1. Classification (NCBI taxonomy): domain Eukaryota; kingdom Viridiplantae; phylum Streptophyta; class Magnoliopsida; order Poales; family Poaceae; genus Panicum; species Panicum virgatum. The sequence continues at coordinate 68,767,451 of NC_053153.1, forward strand.
CTATTCACAGCTGAAAGGTGTGACTCCTTTGGGTTAGCTTGAAAGCGGGCACACAAGCACACACTAAACATTATATCGGGCCTAGATGCGGTAAGGTAAAGCAAAGACCCTATCATAGAACGATAGAGGGATTGATCAACCGGTTTACCGTCCACATCCAAGTCGAGATGCCCATTGGTTGCCATGGGTGTCTTGATTGGCTTGCACTCATCCATCTTGAACTTCTTCAAGATATCTTTGGTATATTTTTCTTGATGGATGAATGTCCCTTCCTTCATTTGTTTGACTTGAAAACCAAGGAAGAAGGTCAATTCGCCAATCATGGACATCTCGAATTCCCTAGACATCATGGTAGCAAACTCATGGCTTAGTAAATCATTAGTTGAGCCAAAGATAATATCGTCAACATAAATTTGACAAATGAAAAGATCCCCGTTGACGTCTTTTGTGAACAACGTGGTGTCCACCCTCCCGATCTTGAAGCCTTGCATGATTAGGAAGTCACGAAGCCTCTCATACCAAGCCCTTGGAGCTTGTTTTAGCCCATAGAGTGCCTTGTGCAACCTATAAACATGGTTAGGATTCCTCGGATCTTCAAACCCGGGAGGTTGCTCAACATAAACAAGTTCGTTAATAACGCCATTTAAGAATGCACTTTTCACATCCATTTGATACAACTTAATGTTATGATGTGAAGAGTAAGCAAGAAGGATACGGATAGCTTCAAGTCTTGCGACCGGAGCAAAAGTTTCACCAAAATCCAAACCTTCGACTTGAGAGAACCCTTTTGCCACAAGTCTTGCTTTGTTGCGTATCACCACCCCATGTTCATCTTGCTTGTTTCGAAAGACCCACTTGGTGCCGATGATGTTCTTGTCTTTCGGAGGAGCTTCGAGGACCCAAACTTCATTGCGGGTGAAGTTGTTCAACTCATCTTGCATGGCCATCACCCAATCCGAGTCCTCAAGCGCTTCCTCTATGCTAGTGGGTTCAATACAAGAAACAAACGAGTAATGTTCGCAAAATGAAGCATGTTTAGAGCGAGTTCTTACTCCCTTGGAAGGACTACCAATGATTTGATCAATTGGATGATCCTTGGAGATGCGACCATGCTTTACTAGCGGTACTTGTGTTGATGCTTGTTGGGGTGGATCATGAGTGACTTGTGCTTGTGGTGGAACACTTTGCTCTTCTTGTTCTTGAACTTGGGGTGTTGGTGTTGGCACATCTTCTTGAGGTTGTGAATCATCTTTTTCTTGATCTTTATCCACTTGGGGCGCCGTGGAGGTGCTTGGTGTAGATGAGGAAGGTCCTCCCCCTTGATCATTGTCTTCATGCATCTCTTCTGGCTTGATATCCCCAATGGACATCTTCTTCAAAGCTTCATCAATCTCCTCATCACCTACATTCTCATAGCCAACAACCTCCTCTTGGGAGCCATTAGATTCATCAAACTCCACATCACATGTTTCTTCAACTAACCCGGAGGTTTGATTGAATACTCTATATGCTTTGGAGTTTGATGCATAACCAAGAAAGAAACCTTCATCACATCTACTTTCAAACTTACCGAGCCTTTTCTTCTTATAGATGAAGCATTTGCAACCAAAGACCCGAAAGTATGATATATTGGGTTTCTTCCCGGTGATGAGCTCATATGGAGTTTTCTTGAGGAGTCGGTGAGGATATACTCGGTTGGATGCATGACACGCCGTGTTGATTGCTTCCGCCCAAAACTTCTCGGACGTGCCATAATCATCTAACATTGCTCTAGCTAGGGTGATGAGAGTCTTGTTCTTTCTTTCCACCACTCCATTTTGTTGAGGCGTGTAGGTGGCGGAAAACTCATGCTTGATGCCCTCTTCATCGCACCATTCTTCAATCTTCATGTTCTTGAATTCGGTGCCGTTGTCACTCCGGATCTTCACAATTGGGGAGTTGTACTCCCTTTGAGCTCTTCTTGCAAATGTCTTGAAGAGTTCCGGAGTTTCACCCTTATCGCCTAGAAACATAACCCAAGTGTAACGTGAAAAATCATCAACAATTACTAGGCAATAGAGGTTACCACCAATGCTCTTGTATGTAGTTGGACCAAAGAGATCCATGTGAAGTAGCTCGAGCGGCTTGGAGGTAGACAACATCGTCTTGATGGGATGATGTGTTGCAACTTGCTTCCCGGCTTGACATGCTTTACATAGCTTGTTCTTGTCAAAGGTGACGTCCTTCAAGCCGGTGATCATCCCTCTCTTGTGGGCTTTCTTGAGATTGCTCATGCCAATATGAGCAATTCTTCTATGCCAAAGCCACCCAAGAGAAGACTTGGTGAAGAGGCATGTCATGGTGCTTGTTTGCTTTGAAGAGAAATCCACCAAGTAAATGTTGCCATGCCTAAACCCCGTGAATACCAATGACTTGTCTTTTTCATGAGTTACTACAACACCATTCTTGTCAAAGGCACACGTTAGTCCAAGATCACACAATTGAGCAATTGAAATAAGATTAAAACTAAGTGCTTCTACAAACAAAACATTAGAAATAGATAAATCTTTAGAGATTGCTATTCTACCCAAACCTAAAACTTTTCCCCTTGAGTTATCACCATAGGTGACATGTTCATGATCGCCGGGGTCTTCAAGGGAGGTGAACATGCTATCATTGCCGGTCATATGTTGAGAGCAACCGCTATCAAGTACCCAATGTTTTCCACCGGCTTTGTAGTTCACCTACACACATGAGAGTTCACTTTTGAGTTTTAGGAACCCAAACAAGCTTTGGGCCTTGCACATGTGTGACAAGAGCTTTTGGGACCCAAAGTTGCTTGGGGAGCTTTTTCTTTGACTCCTTAGTGAGTTTGCCAATGAATTTGGCCTTCACCTTGCCCTTCACTTTACTCAAGAGAAAATGGTTATTTTCAAACATTGATGAGTAATTCTTAGGTAAAGTGGGAAGAGGACGTGATGGTAAGGTGCACTCCCTAGTGTGGTGCCCGGTGACTTGACAATGTTGGCAATATGATCCAACTTCCTTGATGAAGCTAATCTTGATCTCCGGAGAAGGAGTAGTAGCTATGTTTGGCTCCGGAAATGAACCAAGACCTCTCTTGCCATAGTCACGGGCATTGTTGAAGAGAATCTCTTTGTGGATGTATTCTCCTCTTGAGAGCTTCTCCACACTACTCTTGAGGCTTGCAACTTGATCCATCAATTCCTTTTCCCTAGAAGGTGCAAGCTCGGGCAAAGCATTAGTAGCATTTGCATTAATGAGTAGGTCATCACATGAAGTAGAAGCATTGACCTTCTCAATAGTTTCATGAGCAAAGTTCTCAAGACTTGGATCAATTGCTTCATAGGCAAATTCAAGTTCTTGATACTTGTGAGCCAACTCCCTATGCTCTTGTTTAAGCTTTTTGTGGCTCTCTTCAACTTGCTTAGCAAGTACAAGTGACTCATTGTGCTTTTTGAGCAAGTCATTGTACTTGCCAAGCAAATCGGAGTGGGCAAGCTCTAACTTTGCACGAGTGCTCTCAAGAATCTTGACTTTGCCCTTTTCCCTCTTGATGACGGATGTATACTCATTAATGAGGTTAGCAAACTCATTAGGGTCAAGCTCATCATCACTATCATCTTCACTCTCACATACCTTAGAGTTACCTTTGGCCATGAGGCACATTGGAGGTGGAGGTAGTGATGGTTCTTCATTTGTGAGGGCGATGGTGACTATGTCTTCTTCATCACTTGAATCTTCGCTTGATGAGACATCGGTCACCCACTCTTGTTTTTCCACCAAGAAGCTTCTCTTGGTGTGCCCTTTCTTCTTTGGGAAGAGCTTGGTCTTCTTGTCATGGCTCTTTTTCTTCCCAAGTCTCTTGTTTTTGTTCTTCCTTTCTTCTTCATCATCATCGCTTGAATCATGGCGATGCTTGCTCTTGTGATCCTTGTTTCTTTTGTCCGGCTTGGGGCAATTTGGACGGATGTGACCTTTTTCTCCACAATTGTAGCAAATTTTGTTCTTGACATCCATTGGCCGGAACATTCCCTTCTTAGAGTCAAAGTTGAACCCCTTCTTGTTGATCTTGTCATTCAAGCGGGTGAACTTTCTCATCATAAGAGCAAGCTCTCCATCATCTTCAACATCGGATGAGCTTTCATGATGATCATCTTCTTCATTGCTTGAGCTAGAATCTTGCTTGATCATCTTGAGCTTGCGGGCTTTGTTTGCCTTGGTCTTTAGAGCAATTGATTTGCTTGAAGTTGGCTCTTCGGACATACCAAGGATACTCATCTCATGAGCGCGAATTTCGCCCACAAGTTCTCCTACTTCCATTGTGTCAAGATTCTCCTTTTGAAGCATAGCATTGATGATGTTATACTTGGGCTTCGGGAGGAGCATGAGAATCTTGCGATTGATGGAGGCACTGTCAATTTTGGATATTTCAAGTGCATTAATGTCCTTGACAATGACATTCAAGCGAGAGTACATATCATTGCAATTTTCATGAGCTAGCATTTTAAAAGAATCATACTTAGCTCTAAACAAGTGATATTTTTGTTCACGGACTTTTGTGGAGCCTTCATGAATTTCAATTAGTTCTTTCCATATATCACTTGCTAAGTCCATGCCATTAACTCTAGCAAAGACTTCCTCACTAATGGCTTCGAAAATTGCATTTCTAGCCTTAGCATTCCATTTTAATTGTTCGGTGGTGGGACATCGAGCGTGTGTAAGGATCGATGGACCAAGAGGGGGGGTGAATTGGGCCTTTTTCAATTTCTAAAGCAAAGTAAGGCAACCTTAACCTATGCAAAGCTAGTAGGGCACCAATTCACCAACCGGATAACTAAGCTACCTACACAAGCTAAGAGAGATAAAAACAAAGTAAAGCCTAGCAAGGTAGAGCTAAGTTATGATCTCTAAGTCAAGCACATGAGTAAATTGCATGAAGGAAAATGCTTGAATAAAAGGAATGGACAAGAGACAACCGGATTTTTTCCCGTGGTATCGATGTGTTGGCACACACCCCTAATCCACGTTGTGACACTCTCAAAGAGTCTTGTCACCTCCCAAGTCACCGAGACGAGGGCGCTCACTAAGAGTCTCCGTTCACCATCCCGGCGTGGTGGAGATCAAGCCACGTACAATCTTCTTCTCCGGGCTCCCACAATCCTTGGCAAGCTCCGCGAGAAACACCTCGATCACCAAGATCGCCTAGGTGATGCCAATCACCAAGAGTAACAAGCTAAGGCCTTCACTTGAGCAAGAACCGATCACCAAGAACGGATGCACACTAGCTTCTCTCTACTCAAGTCCTTAATCTTGCTTCTTGATTGATTGAATGCACAAGTATGTGAATGATGAAGCTCAAGGTGGCTCTTGACTATGGTATGAGTGTTTGGATGTTGCCTGGTGTCAAGAGTGGGCGAAATGACCCATTGGAGGGGTATATATAGGCAGCTCACACAAATAGAGCCGTTGGAGAAAAGCTGCCAGAAAACTGCGTAGCGCCGGTTAATCCGACGTACCCCCCATTGTCATCGTCGGTTTAACCGGTGAATGTAAACTGCCTCTTCTGAAAACTAGCCGTTACAACTGGGGCAGATTAACCGACGTAGCATCGGTTTAACCGGTGAGTGTAGTTGTCCACTGAACCACTGAAAAACCAAGTCTCTGGACAACTGCACCGACGTTAACTCAAACCTATCGTCGGTTTAACCGGTGAGTACAACTTTTAAATTCCTCTGAAAAACCATCTCACTGGTCAATTGCACCGACGTCTTGATTCAAACAGCGTCGGTTAATCCGGTGAATAGAACTTGAATTTCCCTGGAAAAACCAACTCTGGACCAATGCACCGACGTTAAATTCAAACACGTCGGTTTAACCGGTGTATTGAATTTGTCCAGACTCTGCTGACTTCGTTTAACCGACGTATAGAAAATTGAGAGCGTCGGTTAAACCGGTGTATAGACTTTTTCTGATTTTGTCTTTTCTGATTTGAGTCTTGAATGAAATCCAAATATTCTTGAGATATAGTTTGAGAACCACTTATTTGAACTTCTAGAAACCTGAGTGACCATAGTGTGCATCCATTTTCAAATGACCATGTCCATGCTCAAGTTACTAAGCCTTAACCCCTCTTAATAGTGCGATCACTACAAAACTATAAAACCTATACTAACCTAAGTGTCCTTCTCAACCTTGTGACACTTAGGACTAGAAAGATCCTTAGCCTTGACATATATAAGTTGAAAACCGAGATCGCCTTTTAGAATAACCGAAATTGAGGGGCCTCTTTTGACATATGACCAAATGAGCGATAATGATCTATTAAGCTGCACAAACTCATTAGTCACAATAATGGTTGTCATTAATCACCGAAACATACCTTGAGGGCCTAGATGCTTACAGCGTGCTCTCTCAATCAATCTTTTGGTGCCTGCTGAATAGATACATAGAACCTTTAAGAACAAACATTACTCGATAGCTCACAGATTGTCGGCAAATTATCAAAACGTCACACCTGAAATGTTACCATCCTCTGGAGCCAAGAAATATCTGACTTCAACCTTTGCATCCCCCAAAATATCCAAATTAGGTTGAATAATATCTGTTATTTTTGGTAACAGTAGAGGATTTGTTTCATGCAGTGATGTCCACAAAGACTGCAACCACGGATCTAGAGCTCCTTCATATCTGGTATACAACAACAAATATCTTAGTATAGTTTTGGTAAATTCATTTCCAGCACAAAGAAAAAAAATCTTGAATTTTAGTAAAAAAACATATAGCATTTGACTTCTCCTAAGCTTACTTATGAACATAGAAACAATAGCGAATGAAAAAAAATGATAGATATTAAAATCAAACCCTGCAGGGTGTTGATCATCCCCTAAGCCTTTCTCTATAATTTGTTTTGCACCAAGATCGAGAAGCCTTTGATCAAGCTTCTTTGCAGGAAACTGCATCGAAGAGGTAATTAGAAACAAGGTGGCTGTATGATTTTGCTAACCAGAATAGTCATGATTTGTTAGTAACAAAGGACAACCTACTAGCCAAGACTTTCTTGAAAAAAATTATGAGCACAAAAAACATGGACTACAGCTGAATAATGACGAGAAATCATCATGGTTTAGCATGAAGCTAAATGCATGTTCAGAACATATGAAAACTGTGAATTTCTGAACAGGCCATAACTCCAGCAAGCTTTGCAATGTTTGCTCAATGTCTGAATCAGTTATTGCTACTCAAAAGAGGCAATAATGCATGTGAAGATTCTTTTCTAACCCTGTGCACCATTATGTATCGCTAGAACTGTTGAACGTCATATCCACAATTAATTCGCAAAACTAGTAGGAAAAAAAGCACAGTGCTGTACTAAAAGCAGCACATAGCGCAATAGCATCTTATAAAGTCATGGTTAGAAGACTCACGTTGTATTTCTGATATCCTGAATCACCAAGTCCAAACACAGCATAATGTAATCCTTCCAGCCACCATGCACCCAGATGCTTTTGGAGAAGGTATTTCCAGAAACCCTACCACGTGCAAAACCCATATCAAAGTTGTAGCTAACAAATGGATAATCCAAAAACTGCTATGTAAAAATAAATTTCCAATGTCCCTACCTTCATGGAATCAGGGGGATCACCCTGCCCCATGGTGGACTCGACAAAGATCATAAATCCTTCATCTGGCAAGCAACTCTACACAAACAAGTAGAAGCAGCAAGTGATATTTCACATGAAATCCAAGGGAAAGATCGTGAGGGTGGGTTTTGAGGGTTCGGATCTTACAGGATTGAATATGTCCATTGAGAGGACGTCAACGGCCAGACAGCCACCACGCTCAGCTTCACGGCATACATGTTCCGCGACGTCCATGGCGTTACCGGTTTGTGATGCGTATAGTATGATGAGGCAGCCATTCGACACTGGCAGCGGCGATGGTGGGGATGATGGAGGTGCCATGGAGTGGTGTGGCCACGAAAGGGACCAACAGAGTCTAGCATGCATGTTCCAAGTTTAGTTCATCTAGTGTACACATATAAATTCCCTTTGAAATAGATGTGAGCTTATTATGTTTTTCTTTTCATCTAGTTCAATTGTGATAACTTCAACAGGGATAGCCCACTACAAATTTATCAGCATTAGAAACCACATTCAAAAGCATGACCTCAGAAAGAATGTGTTGTGCAGCCCCTCTAGGGCATGACGGCCATAATCACCCAATACAATGTAAATCCAACTATAATCTTGTACTGACATTATTAATGTGATAAGAACAAACTAAAACAATTGGAAAGATCTGGACTAATTAACAAGACGTATACAACAACTAATGGCATCTCAATTTTGGCAAATATCCATTGAAAGCCAATCTAATAGGTTTCTAGGACAAGGGAGGAGGAGACTGATAATATTGTAGAAATTAATAAGAGCTCCCTATATTATGATTATAGTACATGCTTAACATTTTTTACAATGTGAAGTAGGACTTAACAATCACCCAAACCATGATGAAGATCCCAAGCTATTTTGTTTCGCAACGTATTGTATGCTAGTTTCTTTCTTTCTACCTGTTTATATATGTCATGATCATTAGTTTGATGATTTCAAAGGTGAGGTACTTAAAATTATATAGCTTGGGGTCCATGAGGTACCTAAATTACATACCTCAATAACCGATTAAATATTTCAGATATCCATTGCCTAGCTATATCATTAGGTGAGCCAGCAGCATTAGTATCCACCAACTGCAATTCTGGTGTTTGCCTCCCCAAAATTGATTTCAAAGGTGAGGTACATCATTGATTGTTTGGTTTTGTAATGATTGATGTTGGGTGGGAATCATATTCGCGACAGCCAAGGTTTTTAAGGCGTCGCCTAGTCGTCCAGGCGGGAAAAAAGTTGTGGCGTCCAGGGCGCCATGAATCCTCTGCATATGGCATCGGTAGTTCTCGGGGACCACGATCAGGGACACCCTAATCGGGGTACTAAAATCACCCTAAAACGGAAACACATATTAGGCAACTGGGCCCACAAAGGTCTACGGTCTCCTTCCAATCTGGAAGAAAGGAAAGGACTCAAAGAAACCCAGCATGCGCCCCATCCGCACCCCCCTTGGACTCGCGGGGTGATCTCCGACTCGCTCGAGACCTCCCATCGAGACCCTCGACCGCGCCCCGCGTCTCTGCCTCGCTCGAGGGTAGCGAACCTACCCTCGAGGAGGCAAATCATCTCCGCCCCGTTCGAAGGTAGCGAACCTACCCTCGAGCAGGGTGAATCATCTCCGTCTCGCTCGAGGCCACCCCTCGACGTAAAAGACAAACGGCCCTTCCGCTTACCCGCCCGTCGTACGGAGGCATTAAATGCCAAACCACTCCTCACAGCGCCCAAGACAGACGGCGTCAGGCCGCCATTCCCCACAGTGGCTGTGACCGGAGTCCCGTCCGCTAACTCCGGTCACTGCTCCGCCATCCCGGACGCTGTGGCAGCACTGTGGGAACCTGCGACGCGGGACGAGACGTGATCGGCACAGCTCCCGTTACTATTCTGCCAACTCCTACTGTCCGAACTCCACCTCACCACATCTATGGCCCCGGACCCGTCCCCTGCTCGGGAAGGGGTCCGGCGTCGCCACGTGCCCCCCGAGGAGGGATGCTCAACACTAGCAGCCGGAGGCCCGGACCTCCCCCTCGAGGGGTCCGGGACCTCCACGTGACTCCCGGACCCCCTTAGTGCACGCGCTAGCACCCCGCCCAGGGGGGTCCGGGACCGCCACGTGCCCCACTACCGCTGGCGCACATATATATGCAAGACCCTGACCTGCAGGGCCCACGAAACGCCACCACGCCACATCTGGAGGATTGTACACCCTACAGCAATGACCACGCCGCCTGCTGGGGCTGGCAGGACGCCGGTGCGATCTCCGCAAGACCAAGGACGATACCCAGGACGACTGCCACGCCCGACGCCACGCCCCACAGTGTACTTCCCACAGTGCTCGACCACTGCACCTCCGCGATTCGGGGGAAAGACGACGACTTCCGCGATCCCCTGTGCATGTACACCATCCCTCCTTGCGTCTATAAAAGGAGGAGGCGGGCTTCCTTTAAGGCGGTCGACGACGTCGCGCGATCAGACCCACTCGATAGAACGCAACACTCAGCACCACTGAGCACCCGATATTGGCACTCGCCTCAATCAACTTCTCCTCTAGCAGAGACTTGGGAGCCTCCCTCCCTTTCTCGCCTCACATGTACCTTCTACTACAGGCACCTCCGGTGCAAGATAATACAGTGCCCTCGCACACCCCCTTGCTGGACGTACGGCCCCGCGGCCGAAACCAGGATAAACCCGTGCGTTACTGTGTTGCCTCTTGCATCAACATCTGGGACGAGGAAACATGCAACATTATTAGTTGGGTCCGGACTGCCGGGTCGGGACACCGACAATAGTCGTCGCCTAGGCGGTCATGGCGTCGATTTTCAGCAAGGCGGGCGCCGCGCGGTGATTTGTGCGAGAGCGCGCGGGGAAAACGAGCGGGAATCCGCGCGCCTACACTTCCCGCCGCGATGTATCAGGTTGACGGCGTGGATTCAGAAGGAGAGAGGGAAAGAGAGAGGGGAAGAGAGGGCGCAGGCCGCTAGCACCTGGAATCCTCGGCGGCAGTGCTCTGCTCCATCTCTACCTCCCTGTCGGCACCCCTTCCTAGAGCGGCGGCGCTAGTGCTCCATCTAGGGGTGGCCGCAGCAGGGAGGAGGACCGGCACCGCTGGGATTGAGATCCTCTGCAGTACTTTGAAAGTACTGCAGAGAGAGGTGAAAGGGGTGAGAGCCGTCCGATCTGGAATGGATGGATGGGATTGCATGCTACAATCACATCGAATGTTTTGATACATGCATGGAGTACTAAATAAAGTCTATTTACAAAACTTTTTGTATGGATGGGCTGTAAATCATGAGACGAATCTAATGAGCCTACTTAATCCATGATTTGCAACAGTTATGCTACAGTAACCATCCGCTAATTATGGATTAATTAGCATCGTTAGATTTGTCTCGCGATTTACAACCCATCTGTGCAAAAAGTTTTGTAAATAGACTTCATTTAGTACTTCAAATTAGCAAGATTCCGTCGCAAAAAATTTTGCGCTCTATCTAAACACGGCCTCATTTTACTATTCTGATTTGAGTACTGCAGAGGATCCGGTTCCGCAGCGCTGGTGCTCCATCTAGGGTGGCCGCGAAGGGAGGAGCAGGCGAGCGGTGGCGCACGACGATATAGGGTAGCGAGGAGAGGGTGGGCTGACGGGAGGACTCGATGATTAGTTTATGGGCTGGTAGTGACTTGGTGGGCTGGGCCTTGCATTTTTCTTGGGCTTTTTCTCTTTTCTTTCTTGTTTTCTCATTTCTTTTCCCCTTTATACTGCTAATTATACTGCTAACATGCGTCAAATGGTTGAATTGTTTCTGACTAATGTTATTTAATTTTTAATCATATAGAATCCTTCAGGTTGGCACTCCTGTAGGCTTTGAGGCCTCTCCTGTGTAAGAATGTATCAGAGATTGTATGTAGTTCTTTCATTAATTTTCTTGCAAAAAGAGATCACTAAATTACTGGTTTCTTGGAAAGACCAACCAGGTAACTGGTGGTTCAGATTATTTTGTTCCCTGCATACTATAACTTGTTTTCATCCACAGTATCCTTTGGCAATCCTACATTTTACAAGCTGTTAACATTCTCATGATCGATGTATCTTGATTGTTCTACTTACCATTTACTATAACCCCCCAACCCCATGTCTCCACCCCACACACACACACACACTCACCCCCAAAAAGAGTTCTTTCATATCTGTGCTTGATCCTGCTCTTGCACTAACTTTCATTTCACAACTATGAGAGTAGTTATCATATTGGATGTTATGTGTCAGTACTTAAACTATTAGCAAGGCAATTTGTTATCACGACACTCCATTACAAACCCTGCATATTTTGAAGCGCGGATGTAGGAAACTGTGTTTATCTCTATATATTTTTTAGACGAACAGCACGTTGGGGGGCTACTGAAAAGTTTGCAGAGATTGTTGTGCTGGTTAACATATTTTAAGTTTATTAACAGATTTGCTTATTAGAACGAATTTTTAGTGATTAGAAATATTTAGTGATTGATGAACAAACCCAAATAGTTTGATTAGATGCTATTTTGCTCCAGACCTTGACTGCCATTGGCCTATACAGTTTTGGGGTTTCGACCAACATTGGCCTATACCGTTTTTATCATCAAGGGTATGATACTAAATATGTTCCAATAAGCCAAACCATCCAGTGAGTGTAATGTCCTTGTACTATGATGCTCGAATTTATGCATGCTTTTCTAATGTACTGTCATGTTAAGTGGAACAAGCATCCATTGTATTATGTATTTGTTTCTTTCAGCACCAAGGACCCTGGGCAACAGCAATTCTATTTCATCATTGGTAGTAATTTTTTGGGCAGTGTTAATCTGTTGTGACCACGGGTCCTTTTTTCAACAATCAAATATCGGTGGATGAAATTTTGTGGCGGCTGAATATTGTACTGCATATTAGGGAACTTCGGTAGGCAGAACATAAAAAAATGTATAGATCACTTCAAGTAATAACTCAAGGTGTTAAACCTGTATACCAAGAAGAACAAAAGTTTATTTACATATCTTCCTGCCAAATAAATTTTCATCTGGTATACTTGTGATGATTTCCCTTTTTCCCCTTGCCCAATAGGTTGTTTATGTTCAGATAATTTTTATTATAATGTTGATATAATGTTTAGGGCCACAGCGGTGGTGCGGCGATGGTAGAAAATATTGGAAGTAGCGTTCGAAGATGAAAAGTAGTGGACTGCGGTGCAAATTTTCAGTAGCTTTATTGGAGTTTAACATTCTTTGTATCATTGACATCATCAATCTATTTTAGGACATGGTGATTAGGATTTAGAAGTATCCTCGCTCTGATCTAGATTTGAGTACAGCAGGGAAGGAGTGGTTGTACCAAGGATAGATGTACCTATTTATGCATTTAAATTTTTGAGATATTTGAACCTTCATTTGGTGTACATCACTAACAAAATTTATATTGTTTTGTTCCTATGTTCAGATACACGCCGCACAAGTAGGGATTTTTTTAATGATGTTTTTACTATTCCTAATTTTTTAAATGACTTGTGGCAAACCAAGTACTCCTTTAAGAATGATCTGTCAAAATAAAAAATTACAATACCCCATTGTATTTGGCTTTTCATTTTGTGTTTGCAAGCAAAGCTAGAATAAAAAAGATAGATGTGGAAGTTTTTTTTGTTGTTGAATAATTTAATCCATATGATGCTAAATAATTATTTAAAACAAGTGGCTACTATTTTTAAGAAAAACTTGTCGACATCAAAAGTTACAATACCTAATTATATTTGGGTCCCAGTTTTGTGCTTGCAAGCAAAGCTAGAATAAAGAGATATCCTGCGATGCTATGTGTTTATTTATAAATCAGTTTTTATTAATTATATTAAATTTCTAAAACACGTGCCGCAGCCTCTCTACTAGTTACTATAAAGGTATCTAAAATATATTAAGATGTATCCACACCATTTTCTTTATCTATGTCTCGGTACTAATCAAAGCTGAGTGGTTCTTTTAAGTTATTTACTTGTTTAAAAAGTACATTTCCAACAGTTTACGGGTGCCCTAATCGCAAGGGAGAAATAACAACAAACCTACTTTGAAATTAGGTATTTCATATACAGCACTTGGTCTTGTGCTTATTGCTAAAATGGAACCCTAACACCATAACATCACGCATCTCGAGTTCTATGAAATTTAGAACTGAAAAACTAATTTATTTAGATAGTGCAAAACAGCTGAGCCTCACGCTAAACTCGTTAAACCAACCCCTGCGCGACGGCGACATTCACCTCATCACCCTGCCCAGCGTGGCACTATTGCCTTAGAGGTTGATGTGTTGTTGTTGCTCACCCTTATATACTTTGGGGGGACATGTTATATTTAAAGTCTTAGTTGAATACTATTGGAGTCCTACTCAACTGTGTCGGGTAGTTTCCTTGTGTTACAGCTAGTTCTACGTCTATTCGGGTAATTACAAAAGAGATAAGGTACATCCATGCACTATCCATTATTCTAGAACATTCTACACCTATAAGCAGTCCTGGTGCCCCGGGTCTGACACTTCGTACTCAATGTTTGTGCTGTGTGTGTTCAGCTACAGTGGGAGGAGCTCAGGAGTTCGGATCTCAAGGCCTAGAGGGTATGTTGAGTCCATATACCTCTAAAAGATCTGGAAATTTTTTGTGATAACGTCAGTTTGACAATCAAACCCTACGACTGCAGGGTCTACATTTGAAACTCTATAGATTTGCGTTGCCCTAAGTTTTGTGCTTATTGTGTAATAACTTTCATCTTGTTTTTATGATATAGATTCAGCTAGTGTGTGTAATATCTGATACTCCAATACAAAACGATCATGTAATCATGACTATGGAATTGTCGTATGGAGAAGGTTCGGGTGAAGCCCGACGGACTACCGAATTTATTCTATTTTAAGAGTGTTGCCTGGATTATATACTTGTAAATGATGATCGGGCGCTCTTAAGCCGGTATAAATTAAACGGTTCCGCCACAGCATTATCCGTGGTCCCTATTATTCATCGACTGGCCACTCAATCCGCCTCGATGTCATCACAGCAGACGTATCATGTACCTATCACAAACCAAAACGTCTTCGCGTGACGATCGTACTAGCAACGCGCAATTCAACTCTGATCTTGTTAATCGTACTGGCACGCCGAGTACGATATCTTATGAGACCTTTCAAACTAAAATACCCGGCAGAATCATAGAGATTTCGGCTTCGCAATCATGCATGGCCTCGGTTTCTTAGCCGCCCTCGTTCCAATCGGCCGGGCGATACACTACTGCTGGCAGCCTAGCACCAGTCCGCATCAATCAGTTGCCGGTGTTCCTCATCCGTTCGCCCATTTTTCCGGGAAAATTTAGGGCCAGGGGGTGCGGTACTGTGCCATCAGCTTGCCGTAAACTAATCTGCAACAGCAGCCCTTGCATCGAGCCGCCATGCCCCGACCTTGTCCTTTTGCAGGGCTGTCATGCTTAACGGTAAGAGTTTCCCCTTCGGCACTAATTAAGGTATCTCATGCTTGTGGATCAATTGGTGGCTGCGAGCATACTAGTAAAATAATAAGTTAACAATGTGATCACGATGTCTAATTTTGATCGGCAGTACACGCAGATGAGTTCGGATTTCTTCTGGTTTTCTGAACTGTTCCATAGCCTGAATTCGAATTGATTGGATATCCCGCACAAGGAATTCGATGGAAGATGCGACATTTTATTCCAGGGAATCGATCATTTTCACAATTGGATGACAGACCGGCCGTGCCTTCCTCGCTTCAGATCATTTTGCGAGTAAGCATGGGTGGGACGGCCGGTTCCACTTTCTCGGAACTTTTTCCGGGCACTGGATCGAGCTTCTCCACTGTCCCACAATCTTTCAGTCATTGTCGCTCGCCATCGCCGTCTTGGTGATCGCAATTACTGTCCAGAAGGAAGATCGCGGTGGGCACAACAAAATGGTTAATTCTAGGAACCTTCAGTCCCTGTCTCTATCCGTGTTTCAGATCTATTCTTTGTTTTTTATTTTTTTTGAGGGAACAGGAGGGGCAAAGCCCCTACTGGTTTATTCTTTGTTATTTTTCAATCTCTCTTTTCTGTATCTATACTTTTATCGTTGTGCTTTTCTAATCCGTGTTTTCACAACCAGTGTCTACTCTAGCCTACTAGATTTTGTTCGGTTCAGCGTAGACGGGTGCAGGAACACCGTAGCTTCGCAGGCGACAGAGCAGACGAGCTCACGACGGGGCACCCAAGAGACGGGCCCGGGAATCCCACAGCCCCCCGAGCTCAACTCAACAACCACCAGCTAGCTTCGGAGTCGAGTCGGCACCCGACACGCAGGGCTTCCAAGTTCCCCTTTCCACACGTCGCCGCGGCTCGAACCAGGAGGACGACGACGACGCCGCGGCCGGCCGGCCGGTCAAACGCCACCGCGCCCAGGCCACGGCCGGCCACGCAGACCGCATCATCAGCCCTGGCCCAACGGCCACCACCACCACCTCTCGCCCGTCCCCGTCCAACGCAGCCGCTAACGCCAACCAAACAACGCGTCGGCGGCTATCGCCTATCGGCCAATCCCATTCTGGACCGTGGACCCCTCTCACGCAGCCGCGCTCCGTCCCCATCGCCATCGGGGTCCACGACCGGGGCCACCCTGGCACGGCAGCCCCACCCGTCAGCCGAGCCGCGTGCCAGTGCCACGCCAGCACCCGACCGGGTAGGGGCGCCCTCGTTTGACCGTTGAAACGCCCCGCCCGCCGTTGGATCCGGCGCGGCCTCCCATCGGCGGCGCCCCGCCCTCGCTCCTCTCGTGTCGAGACGGGGCGCGGTCGTGCCGCGCCGGCCGTCTCGTCATGCAGGAGTGTGGAAAAACTTACCGGCGGTAAATCATTTACCGGACGTTACCGGTAACGGTAAAACACCGAAAACCGCCGGTTTACCGGATTTACCGTTCGGTAAACCAATTCAAATTTGAAACCACCGAATTTCGTATTTTTCGACCGGTTTTCGTTGTAATTTCAGTGGTATTCTCTGAGTAAGTACCGAAAAATGTTGACCAAGATAGAAAATAACAAATTGTGTTAAGAGAAGTGTAATATTTTCAGAGAATTATATCTAATTGTTATATATAATAGTTCAATATGCATAATGATTTTCTTACAAAGCAAATATTAATAGAATTGACGTAAAACATATGTATATCAAATTATCAATACAAACCACAATCCAAATGCAATAAAATATAGGTGCAACTTGTTAACACAATTTATAGGTTCAAATTTTTATTTCGGTGTTTTCCCATAGGAAAACCTTACGACCGACTGGAAATTGTTGTGGTTTTCCATATAGAGGACGCGGAGGGACAGCCATCGGATGTGGTTGTGGTGGCCACTGAAAGGAGGGTGCCGACGGGTAGCTGTAGGTGGAACTGACAGAGATAGAGCTACCATCATCCTCACCGTCGTACGGGGCCTAATGGACGAGTATTGCTTCTTGTGCGACGTTGAGAGCTGGGTGCTCCATGATCTTGATCTTGTGTGGCATGGGTGAAGGCAGTCTCTCTCGTAAATCTCATAGCACCAGTAACAACACCACTAGTAGAAGCACCACCACGATCATCCCCATCATCATCGTCATTGTCATCACCACCCTCATTGCCATCATCATCGTCGTCGTCGTCGTCGTCATCATATTCCAAGTCAACATATTGAGTACTTCGAGCTGCAGCATCTCTCCTACGCCTATCTTGCTGTCTTTCATACTTCTTCGCCTTTATCTTGTCCAACTCGCTAATGAAAAAGTTCTTCACTGCGGGGGGGACCGAAGGGCAATCAATAACATCATGACCTCTATGTGCCTAGTGGTCCTTGAACCGTGTTGCCCCTCCACCGCTCTTTGATGTGCCACAATACTTGCACTTGAAACCCGCTCCCCTTTTTTCTCCATGCTCCCAAACAGGGTCAACCATTTACCTGCAACGGTGCAACATTCATACACATACACATGCATATTCACATACCAAAAATACATGCACATTCTCAATTTGTCATACACATGCATATTAATTTTCACATTTGTACTCATACACATACATAACAAAACATGAATAACAAATACATGCACATTCTCGTTTTCTAATCCATAAAAACATTGTATACTTCTACTAATACTTATATTACACTACTTGCTACGATAAAAAAATTCAAACAAAAAAAAGCCTTACCCACAGCAGCCGGATCCGGTCGGGAGGGAGAAAAAAACCGGTCGGAATCAGAGGTTTACCGGCCGGAACGTCCGGAAAACCGCAAAAACCGGAGCAGGCGGAGGCTACGCGCGACCGGCGACGAAATCCGGCCGAAACACCCCGATTTCCGCTCGGGAAATGGCGGGAGCGGCCGGCAGCGGCACCGGCGCCCGCGCCCGCCCGGAAACCGCTTCTGCCGGTCGGAAACCGCCTCCACGAGCGCAGAAACCGGTGGGATCCGGTCGGAAATCGCCGGGAGACAAGGAGGGAGCAGCTCAGGTGTGGGAGGACTGGAGGAGGAGAAATGGGGAGGATGGCCAGCTGCTCGGGGCGTGCGAATGGATAAGGTGAGTGCTTCAACATTAAAAGCTCAGTTTCTTTTTTTTACACAACATATGAGGTTACATTTCAAAAAAAATATTAGTCCAAAATGCTCATAAAAATGTCTAATTTTTTATCAGATTTTTATCCTATTTTATATAATTTTTTTGAATTTTTCAAATTTAAAACCGGTAAATACGAAATCACACCGAAATTGGTTTCTCGGACACCACCTGTAACGGTAAATTTTCCGGTAAACCGGATTTACCGTTAGAAATTTTTTTCCTTGCGCAGGAGTCTCCTCGCGCTCGCTTTCTCGTAACCTTCCTTGGCTGTGGCTGCTGCCTGCTGGAGTCAGTCCATCTCTGGGCAGCGGGGCCAACAGCAGCGCCAGCTCCAGCCGCCCCTCTTTATATAAATCCTCGCCTGCGCTTCCTCTTTTGACAAATCAGTCGAGAGGGGGGAGAAGACGGTCGATAAAGTCAATCTGCTTGGTTGGCTTCGTGCTTGGGCCTGCGAAGAGGAGTGAGCCTGAGCCAGCCGCCTCCTCCTCCTCCTTCGACGAGGGGAGGGAATTAGGCTAGCAAGGGGGAAGGGGAAGCGAGGATGAGCGGAGGAGGCATGGACGGGGCTCCGGCCGCCGAATTCCGGCCGACGGTGACGCACGGCGGCCGGTTCCTCCAGTACAACATCTTCGGCAACCTGTTCGAGATCACCAGCAAGTACCAGCCGCCCATCATGCCCATCGGCCGCGGCGCCTACGGGATCGTCTGGTACGTTCTGTGCCACCTCGCCCGGCTCATCGATTTCTTGCGAGTTGCAGATGATTGGCTAGCAATTGGGTTAATTCATACTAGGTCATAGGAGGATGGTCATGGATTGGTAGGGCCAATCAGTTCATTTTTCTTTTTCTGTTTTTGTAAAAAAAATTACTAGAGTACTGCAATTGAACAACAAGTTTGGTTAAATTTAGTACTGCAGTGGTTGGTGAGCTTTTTCGAATCAAATGAAACGCTCCCAGCTTTTAAGAGTGGTTGAATGATTTTGTTCTGAAAATTCTGTACGGGCCCGCGCAGCTCGGTGATGAACTTCGAGACGAGGGAGATGGTGGCCATCAAGAAGATCGCCAACGCCTTCGACAACCACATGGACGCCAAGCGCACGCTCCGGGAGATCAAGCTGCTCAGGCACCTCGAGCACGAGAACGTAAGCGCAAGGACGCGGTTTGCGTTTCAGTTACATGTATGATGATGATTTGCGTTAGTTGCGCGCCTGAACCTGCTGACGCCGGCTGCTGCTACCATTTGGGCTCTGAACAAACAACAGATCGTTGGCATCAGGGACGTGATCCCGCCGCCGATCCCGCAGGCGTTCAACGACGTGTACATCGGCACGGAGCTCATGGACACGGACCTCCACCACATCATCCGCTCCAACCAGGAGCTCTCGGAGGAGCACTGCCAGGTAATGTAACTGAAAAACTCTGATGGCACCCAAGCTGTTCCTGACGACAGAGTCAGTCAGAAAAAAAGACGACGCCATCGATGGCCGGTGTCGCCGTCAGATTTTACACGGTCTGATCTGACGGGGGTAATCTCTGTACGTGTCGGCCGTCGCCGTCGCAGTACTTCCTGTACCAGATCCTGCGCGGGCTCAAGTACATCCACTCGGCGAACGTGATCCACCGGGACCTGAAGCCCAGCAACCTGCTGCTGAACGCCAACTGCGACCTCAAGATCTGCGACTTCGGGCTGGCGCGCCCCTCGTCGGAGAGCGACATGATGACGGAGTACGTGGTGACGCGGTGGTACCGCGCGCCCGAGCTGCTGCTCAACTCCACCGACTACTCCGCCGCCATCGACGTCTGGTCCGTCGGCTGCATCTTCATGGAGCTCATCAACCGCCAGCCCCTCTTCCCCGGCCGCGACCACATGCACCAGATGCGCCTCATCACCGAGGTAATTACCCTGCCCTCGCCGACCCCGCACGCACCGATCACTTGTTCTTGGGTTGCGCGACGCCATTCCCCCGACACTGATCGTCGTCGTCGTCGGCAGGTGATCGGGACGCCGACGGACGAGGAGCTGGGGTTCATCCGGAACGAGGACGCGCGCAAGTACATGCGGCACCTGCCGCAGTTCCCGCGGCGGCCGTTCGCGACCATGTTCCCGAGGGTGCAGCCCGTGGCGCTGGACCTCATCGAGCGCATGCTCACCTTCAACCCGCTGCAGAGGATCACAGGTCAGTCGCCGCCCGGCCGCCGCCGCGGTTTTAGCTTTTCTTTTTCTTTTCTTTCCTCCTTGTGCAACTCGTGCGGCTGCTGAAACTAGAGTACTACTACTACTACACGTGTGGTTTTCTGTTCCTGCGCGTGTTGACCAATGGTAGAATCACTACCATATTGACGTGTGAGGGGCACTCACTACAATGTGGTGGTGTGCATAGGCAAGGAAACACTGGCATATACTATTTCAAGAGAGGCGTCGAGTAGGGCATAGCAGTGTAGCACTGGCCTCCGGTCAAAGAATGAGGCGTGCCACGAGCTAAGTCTGATTGACTGGTCTGGTCTGGTCCAAATGCAATCTTCTTTGTCTGAAGTAGAAACTTTTACTAATCTGCAGCTACAAAACGGGAGGGTTTGGTCGGTTTCTTCGTTGAATTCAAACCATAACAGTCTAACACAATAGTTGGGGCGTCACTTCTGTCATTCTGTGATGAAACATAGTAGTGTTCTATTTAAGGTGCGCAGCTACTCTGCTAGAGTGAATCTTTTGTTTGTTCAGTTGTTGCCAACCGCCCAACTGGCACAACAGAACCACACTCGGATTGCAAATATGCAGCTAAAGGCCAAGAGACCTCAAAGGCTAAAGCTGATCCGTTCCAGGTTATCAAGTGGAGCATTGGACAAAGAGAATTACACAAACTTTCTATCTCCACAAGACAAAAACCCTGTCCAACTCTTCTTGTTTTTGGTTCTGTGTTTTTTCAAATATCACTCGTCGGAGTCATCAAAGTTCTACTTGCTGTGGAGTGTTCTCCATCTGCATCCAAGTGTGTGTCCCTACCTTTGCATTTCGACTTATATTCAATTTGCAGTGCTGCTGCTTTGACCCATCCTCGCTTATTTTCTGCCCTCTTTGTAGACCTCCGTATTGGTTTTGTCGAAGTGGCGATGACGACTATGTACAGAATAAACACGTTTAAGATGGGAAAAGTAAACGGTAGAGATAGTCTAATCTAAGGCTCTGTTTAGTTCCCAAAATTTTTTGCACAATATCCGTCACATCAAATCTTCGGACACATGCATGAAACATTAAATGCAATCGAAAAAAATAACTAATTATACAGTCTAACTGATTAGCACGAGTTGAATATTTTAAACCTAATTAGTCTATAATTAGACATTATTTGTCAAGTAACAACGAAATGTGCTACAATACCAAAACTCAAACTTTTTCACCAACTAAACACACCTAAAAGATGTAGATTAGATCCCCTGTACTGGCACCGGACTAGGAGGGTTTAACTTCAGAGATTACTCTATTGGCTTTAAACTATCACAGTTTGACTTCAGAGATTCCTGTGCTGGGTTCAGACTAGCAGAGTTTCAATTCAGAGTATTCGTCAGGGTCCAGGTCTGACTGATTTACTCCTGCTAATGGGGCGGGGTTTGATGGGTTTTTTGGGTGGGTTTTAATACGGGTACTATTGGATGGGTGGAAACGGGTGACACTATGAAATGGGTTGGGGCGGGTTGGGTTGACGAAATAGACGGGTTGGGACGGGTTGGGGCGCTATGGTAGTAGATCGGCACGTAAGTCGCATATCATCTTCCATCGTGACTTCGGGTTCGGGCGGGTTGGGACATTGGACCGACGGGATGGGTCGGGGCGGGTGGTAGTTAGGGCTCTTGAAATATGGGTAGGGGCGGATTTGGGGTGGGTTCAACCCCATTAGCAGGCGTAGACTGATTTCAGTTCTCACCGAAATTTCTTTTGCCGTGCAGTTGAAGAGGCGCTGGACCACCCGTACCTGGAGCGACTACACGACATCGCTGACGAGCCCATCTGCACGGAGCCCTTCTCGTTCGACTTCGAGCAGCAGGCTCTGACCGAGGACCAAATGAAGCAGCTAATCTTCAACGAGGCCATCGAGATGAACCCGAATTTCCGATACTAGATTCCGTCTACTTATGCATGTCGTTTGTAAATAGGCGTACGATTGAAGAGCCGGCTAGACTGAACATTGCATTTGTTTGTTTGATGAGATGTTCGAGCCCACCATCCTGTTAGTGTAAGGCTGTGCAAGCTGTTCCTGCGGGTTTCAGGCGTTGTTGTAATCGACTGTACCAAGAATAAAAGGTTTGGAGCATGGTTTTCGAGCATTTCGTATCTTAATTTTGCCTGCCAACTTAGCACATAACTTGTTAACAAGTGCAACCCAGATTCTGACTCCACGTAGAGAGGTATGAAGGGCTTGTTTGGAACTAGCTCGTGCAAGACACCTCAAGTGCCGATCTTTTTACAATTTCGTAGGAAGGGCATACCTATATACAGACCTTTCGAAAAGATTGGAACTCAGCACATCTACACTTGACCACGCAAAGTTTTTAATTCAAACCACGATCCTGTTCAATTCATTTGAAATGCAAAATGATAAGTTTCAGAAGCATATGCACTTCATGCCTATGGATTTGTGATGCTTGACAGCACGCCTTAGTGCCTATAGGTTGATGAGGCGAGTGATCACAACTGTTGAGATTAACTTGACGGGAAAGCAAGCGCATCAGACTATCAGTAGCTCAGAGGAAAATATGATCCAGATTGCCCGAAACCAACGTTCGAACCAATAATTCTCTTCTGGTCACAACAAAGAATCATTAGCCCTATAAGTAGCTCAAGCAGTCCCGCACACAAGTTTAACACCACACAAGCTAAGAATGATACCGAGGGAAGCCAGATCCAAGAACAGGGCAGAATAGCGCAATATCACAGGAATGCAACCATTCACACGGTTTGAGGTAACAGAACGTACTGCATTCATAAGGTAGATCATAGATCTTGTAGTTTCAGTGATACAGCATCAGAGTCTAGCCAAACACTGACTTGGTAACAAATTTATTACAGAGAAGATACTTAATCTGCTGGTTCACACTGACTCCAGATGCAAAACAAGATTACACGATCCCATACAAGCAGCAGCACGTAGTAGTCTAGGATACGCCATTTTATGCATCAGCGAACCTGAAATCCACAAGGGTATACAATCAGATTTGTTCTACTGACCAAGCACAAATTCTGAGTGGTGAATTGTTACTTACCCCAGTTCAGAGAGCTTGAGGTGGGCCTCCTTGTAGTCATCAAAGAAAGCCTTCTCATCCTAGAATGCAATCAACAATTAGCATGTCTCTTACAGATCTTCACAATCTGGATAATGTTAACTGGAGACATACCGCAGCATATTTCTCCACGAGAGGGCGGAAGACAGGGTCGCTCAGCAGGGCTTTGTCACTTGGGAGCTGAAGGAGGCCCTCTTTGTCACCACTCAGAAGTTCCCTACAGAAATAGTGAAGATATGGGGTGGTATTAATGCCTAATAACATTCAGCTGCCCAGGAATGATACAACAAAGGTAGACACTTTACATGCATCTCTTCATTAAATCTAATTGCTCTACCCCTCAAAAAAATTCTAATTATTTTTCTAAACAAGCTGTAGACTCACTTGAAGTAAGAGTTGTCAAAGACCAAAGGGTTTCTAGTCCAGGGCCCCTCAAAACCAGACCGCTCCTTGTGGCACCTTCCCTGAAGAAAAACTCAAGAAAACAACATCAATGCATGCATGCATGCATGCATATTAAATTGCTATGAAGTAAACATGAGTAGACAGCAACAAACCAAGGTGTGGCCACCAGAGAGGGCAACAATGTCCTGATCGCTCAAGCCCATCTGCTTGCCAAAGACTTGCCTCAGATGGTCAGAACCTGGTTAAAAAACAAAAAGCAAGCTGTAAGTGATGTTCCTCATGTCAATTTAAAAATAAGATTCAAGATAAATTTGACAACAAAGCCCCCGAGAAAAAATAATGAATATCAGCATTCATGGCAATAGTAGTGAAGATTGATATATACCCTTAGTAGCATCAGGAAGGCGGCCCTCAGGTGGGGGCTGAGGCTTGTCCTGAAAATGACAAATGAAAGATTACAATACACTGAGTATTGAAAAATATTGTCACAACAAAAAATAAGGACCAAACAAATAAAACTATCATTCAGTCATGTCTATCTCTATAGTAATTCGGAATTACACAAGGAAAAAGAAAGATTGAATAGAACAATGTTATCACCAAATGCTAATGTCACCTGTCACTCCATAAGAACAAATCATGGAAAATACTATCAGCTTTGGATGCCCTACAGAATTTGATGTCTTATAAGTGTATACTTTTACAACGTATCGACGGGGACCACATGTGTGCATAATGTACATCACCATCAGGACACAGCAATCATAACCATCAAGACATGATTTGAAGTTTATACTCGCACCTTTTATTTATTATACTCATACCCAATCCATAATGTGGCAAATTCAAAACATCCAAGAACACGACAAGTCCACATCTGGACCTCCCCTTCAAAGACTTGCGATATGGTATTGTATAGGCCAACACGTGTAGAAGGAAAAAATGGCCCCCGACACAACTGGACCAATACACCTACCATACTCACAATATATGCACAAGAATCCAACAAGTAACTGAGCATTCATAGATGGACAATACAAACAAATGTTTTTTTTTCCAAAATAAATCCAGCATTTCAATGGTACAATTCATAAGGAAGGCTATTTAGACATTATCTATATGCAAAACCAACACAAACAAACCATTAAAGTTGGATCTGGTTTTTTTAGAAACCTAAATTTGACGATAACTGATTAATTGCATCACCTCGCACTATTATAAGTATAAAACAATTAACAAACCATAGTCCTATACATACACTGAAAGCGGCATATCGTATAGTATAAACGAAGTTAGCATTATTTTACTTTTACAGAGGGCCCATTCCTAGCTGATACCATATTATATAAAAAAACTAAAGTACTAAATTAGTGGGCACATAAAAGACAAAAGCCCAAAGCATGAGCCTACCTGGAACATACACATTGTCAGGAGCAAGGCACGAACACAAACCAACAAACGATTTCAAGGGTGAAAAGGTACCCTTAAATGATAGGATAACGTGCCATGAATAAATAGAAGAACCCACCAAACCGATGATAATACGCTCATAAATCAGAAATCAGGGGCACTATTTGGAGTAAACAACCAGATCTCGCCCAACTACCTTCACACCCTCCTCTTGGGCATTTCGAATCAAGGCCTTAAACCCAGGGAAAACCCCAAAGGCAGTAGAAAAGGGATGAAAAGTCTCACCTCCCTACCGGGGTGGAAGGGGACCTCAGGTCCACCGGTCACCTCCACGGCCACAACTCCCGCAAGCTACAGCGGAACAGAAAGAAAAAAAAACGTTAGAAACAACATCCATTTTGGGGACAGTTCGAATCGCCCGACCAGATCGGGCGAACCTGGTACAGGTCGGCGTAGGAGAGGATGGGGAACTCCTCCTTGACGGGCTCGAGCAACCGCACGGCGATGTCCAGACCCGCGTTGGCGCCGTGCGCCTGCTCCGCCGGGTTCTTCATCGTACCGAAGGGGCCGCCGGTCCTCGAGGACACGTCGAACGTCCCCGCCGAGTGCCACCTGCGCAATCAAAACGAAAACCCAGATCAGGCCACCAAAACCTCCCCCAACGATCCGGAAGCACGCACGCGGACGGGGTTAGGTAGAGTGGAGACTTGAGAGAGGACTTACGCGAGACGGAGCATGAGGGGGGCGCAGCTCTTCTCGGCGATGAGGGCGCGGAGCTTGCGCCTGGCCTTCTCGACGGCCTCCTGGTACTCGGCGCTCACGGTCGGGTAGCTCTTCCCCATGGCTGCGAGCAGAGAGCTTCGGACCGGAGAATGCGATGCGGCGGTGGGAGAGGGAGGGATCGCAAAAGCTTATGGGTCGAATGGCAGCCACGCTCCCCTGACCGCAGGGGTTTATATGGCGAGGACGGAGGACTGGAGGAGGTGGGGAGGGTGCTCGGAGAAGGGTCGCTTCTCGTCTCGTCGTCGCAGGGCGGCGCAATCCTGGCCGCCGATCCGCGGTCGAACGATCGTGCGACCAGACGGGACGTGAGGTACATCTGGACGGGCGCCATTGGCCCCAGTGGCCTGCCATTTGGGCGCATGCGACTTTACGTATCTACCCCTGCACAGTAGGCATACGGTGGAAGGTAGGGATGGTGTTTCCGTCATTTCGTCCGTGGCCGCGTCCCCACGTCTGCGCAGTTAACGGCGACGGTTCACGGCTTCACGGGCGCGCGGGGCGCGTCAGCGGATGCGCGGCGGTTGGTGGGGTGGCCGCCTGGGCCGGTTGAAATATTGTATGCCTCGTGCAGTGTGCCGCCGGCCCGCCGCCCTCCATCCATCCTACCTGGGCTACTGGCAGATGGGCCCCATGTGTTTACTGCCCACCGGTGCCATGGGCCTTGGTTGTGATACAATTGTAGTGTGACAGGGCAGTCCCGATGCAGACTCCACTCATTGAGTCTAAGCCTCAAAGACTCCATCACAAGAAACTATATTTCTCAATGCAAAGTGTGTTACTTTAGTTATATGGCCCACTTGTCTCTCTCACATTCATTCTTGATTTGCGTGAAGACTTGGAGTCTAAATAAGACTTTGAGTCTTGATTTCTCTCCATCTCTTTTTCATAAATATACTGCCACATCAGCAAAACACAATAAATAGGAGGCTTAAACTCTATGTTAGAGTCTGGGTTGGGACTGCCCTTAGAAATAGTAATAATTTTGACCACTAATTATGTTGTCAAATAAAGTCAGTTTACAAAATCAACTTTAGAACCCCGCGCTAGTGACCTTGAAGAATCTAATGAGACTTTTGACCGCGCGATTAGATGATAGTTACTGTAGCATCACTGTAGTTAATTATCGATTAATTACCGTCGTTAAATTCGTCGCGAAAAGTTATACTCATCTCTAAAAACATTTTATAAATTGACTTCATTTAGTACACCATGCATATGAAATTATCTTCTCGAAAAATATGCGCGTTACGATTCTTGCGAAACCAAACAAGGCTATGAGCGGTGATGGAAACGATCAGACGGACGACCAGCAATGGGTACACCGGACCGCGCTCCCAGATCCGTTTCTGCTTCTTCACAAGTTTTGGTCCAAGTTTTCATCTCCTCCGTGTGATCCTTTTCTCACGCAGGACTCAGAAGCTCTAGAGTCATTTCTCATTTTTCTAATCCTGCGAATGGCACGAGCAGCCGGCGCTTGCAGAGGACTCAAGGAAACACTGCTCCGCGACACATTCCTCCACCGTCGCCCGAAAGCCAAAACCAGAGTGCACGACTTGCCATTGCGGCAGCCATTTTTTTCCGGTGCAGAATATGATGCCCCATACATAGGGGTGGTAAAGGGCCCAACATTTTGAACTAGAAAATCTAAGGATCGGGCCCTAAAAGGGCCGGGCTCTAAACATATGTATTTTTGAACTAAAAATTTTAAGGGCTTTATTGGGCTGTGAAGAGTCCCATACATCACTGGTTTGAAAAACCTTAGCTGCCGGGTCTGAAGCTGACCGTTTGGTCCTACCGGCCTTTCAAAAACCTTTTGTTGACGGGGAAGACGGGCGTGTGAACGGGAACTGCAAAGACATCTTTCTGGATGCAGCATTCAAGATTTCCAGTTTTAGTCAGGCTGAGTGGATCAGTGGCAGACCGCAGACGACCCCAAAGATGGGTTCAAGTTAACATTAAACCAAATGGAAGTTGCAAGTTTAGGTCCCAAAACTGCAGTTAGAAGGTGAAAGCACACGACCTCGAATCCATTCATCACCGCAGTTTGTTGTACAAAACAAAAAATAGTTAAAAAACGATACAAAAAAAGAAAGAAAGGCGTAGAGAAAGACGATAAAAAAACATGGTATCAGTGAAAGCCATGGACGAGGCTAGCGACGGAACGGAACGGAAGCATCTTCTTATCCGAGCCGCCCAAGGTGGCTAAAAAATAGCCCACCCCTCCTGCTGGTGGCCGTTGCCCGTTGCCATTGGAGCTGCGGGGAATCCACACCAACCGTATAAAAAAAACAAGCGCGCGCGGTGGTGATCGGCGCGAAACTGGCCATGGCCTATCGGCTTGCGCCCATGCCCGCGCGTCCGCGCCGCGGACGGCACAGCACTGGCGGCTGCCGGAAAATTATTTTTTGTCGTGGTATGTCAAATCACAGTCGGGTGGCGGAATACACTCGTCTAAGTTTAGAGGGTGAGTACTAAGGGATTAGTTAGGACTAATTCGATCTCGCTCAAGAACACAATGAACACAGCCAGTTTAGAGTGGTTCGGGCCACCGGAGCGTAATACCCTACATCCACTGTGTGATGTATTGTTTGAGTCTGGGTGAGCTCGGAGAGAGCTTGGTCTGTGTGTGCTTGAGAGAGGTTGTCCTGTGCAGCGAGCGCCTCCCTTTTATATCTCAAGGGAGGCGCGTACATGACCGTTGAGTCCCCGACAGGTGGGCCCCAAACGATGTAGTATAAGATAATGTATTGTTCATACATTATGGCGTTGCAGGTCAAGGAGATCTCATCCCCGGATTCCCCTGGTTTGTCCGTGAGAATCTTCCGACCGGCGTGCTTTGCCCCGTCTTGTCGAAACGGCGCCAGGGTGTAGCGTGCGGCGTTGCCTGCAGCGTAGCTGAACGGCCGTGTAGCTTGCGGCGTAGGCGGCATGAGGGAAAAGTGTCGTGTCGTCGTATCCATTTAATGCGGCAGACGGCTCTGCGCGGATGCGGCGCAAGCGAATGCACTGTGTATCTCGGTAATACGCGGTCTACAGTGTGACCTGACAAAGGCTGTCCGCGTGCCGTGGCGGCAGAGCGCGCCTCAACCACCCACATTAAATACGGTGGGTGGTCGAGCCTTCCAGTGGAAGACCCGCGCCCGCGCCCGCGTCTGCGGGACACGTGGAGCCTCCGGACCCCCTCCCGGCGGTATGCTAGCTCTACGCGCGTGGGAGGTCCGGACAGACGCGGGGAGGTTCTGAATCCCTATGAGGTCCGAGCCCTCGGCCGTTAGCTCGGAGCTTCCTCTCCTTAGAGACACATGGCGTCACCAGACCTGTCCCAGATTTGGGAGCGGATCCGGAGCCGTTAGTCCGATAAGGTAGGGGCCTCACCCATGGGGCCTGTCAGCCCCGCCCTTCATGGCGTAGTCGCGGATAACTAATTTTCCATTTTCCCCGGCAGCTCCACTTCGGTGGTGCTTTGCGGGATTCTCGGCGACGGCTCGCGCTGCACAAAATGATAAGCAGAAGTGTTCGTTGTCAGCAAGCAGGAAAGGAAGCAGATATGTAATGTTCGTGGCCCAACTGCACGCTTTTTTGGGCCTTTCTAAAGTTTGCCGACTAGAACAGTTACATCCGCAGGAGGACGGCCCATTCAGTTCTCCAAAGCAAAAAGTGCCGAAAGCAAACCTGGGCCTGCATCTCAAACCGAAGGCCCAAGGCATCCTAAACGCACGTAAATCAGACAATTCGCAAGCCCAAGATGTGATTAGTGACGACGACGAGTCGACGACCAACGAACCAGGGGGCTGGCTTTTGGCCCAAGTCCACTGAAAGTGAAAACCGGGCACGCACCACAGACGAACAAGCATGATCTGCATCCGGATTATCTTAGCGCCGAACCCATCTAGTGCGCGCGCGCAGGAATATTCGTCTTCTACTATAACCATGTGATATGATTCGGTTGTTGATTTCGAGTGAAGATCCCCAACCGTGCGAGTGGGCACTCGAACAAGTACGAAGTAGACAAGTCATCAGCATGCATGCGCACTCCCACCACACCGTGCGGAAAATCTCTAGAATTAGAGGGCCGGGTGAGGTCGCAGCCGACAGTGGGTTCAAGCAAGGTGACCCGAGACAGAAAAACAAAATTATTAGTCGAAGATCAATGCATTCACGCAAGAACCGCAACGTCGGAAGCGTGTATCAATGCAACACAGCGAACGGTTCGCTCGGATGCAGGTCCAAGCAGGCAGGCGCGGCCCCGTCCATTGATCCAGAGTTATTGAAGAACGCACACACCAGGTAGTGCTACTGCACAACCACAAGCAGAACAAACACACACACAAGACACAACCGTCCCCGCGCTCGTCCTCCACGGCCACGCATGACGTCGCACGCACAACACGACCCGCGGGCTTAATTAGCAACCGGCCGGCACTGCACCTGGCCTATAGCAGCTGCAAACCGGCGCCGCCCAAACACTTGATGATGAGAGCCACAACTAACGTACTCCGTACCAGAGACTACCATCTCCGGGGACTGCTCCCACGCCGCGCGCGCCATGCGTCAGTCGGCGCCGTACCCGGCTGCGGCCTGCGGCAGCGGCGGACGGGCGGAGCCGCCGCCTCCGCTGCCGTTGTTGCCTCCGCCGCCGGTCAGGTCCTTGATGATCTTCCTCTTCATGTCGCCCCTCCTGGGGTACGGTGAAAGTGATCGGATCGTATTCTAGTTTAGGAGGAAGAGGAAGTGAATTAGACAAGTTAAAATCTTAACATATAGTTCTAATTAATTTGTATAATATTAAACTAAAACATGCTATCTATATGTGCAATTACTGTTCTTTTAGTGTGAAATTTCTATCCCAAAAAAATTTAGCAACCTATAGTCTTTCCTATCAAAAAACTACTCTATAAAAGTGCACACAAGAATTGCTATTATGAAATGTGGAAACGTAAAAAGCAAGATAAGAAGAAGTAAACTCTCGACGCGGGTGTTTATCCCGTGATTCGGTTAGCCACAAAGGCACACCTACATCCACGTTGTTGAAGCACTCACTAAGATAATTGATTCTCAGTAATAAAGTCTCTTCCGCGGACTCAACCACGGTCACCTTGATCCTGATTTCCACTAAGGAGCTCCTCCACAAAGGATGGGGTCTCCACGTCCCCCGCACAAGGTCATCCACGCCGCTTCACACCAAGTCAGAGGGTCGTTGACGTTGCCGGCGAGCCTCCAAGCTCTAAGGGGCCGGCGCACCAAGATATCTTGTTGGTTCACTAAAGAACCACAACACAAAGACTCAAGACCTTACTCTCTCACTCACTAAAGAGCTAACCTAGCACTAACACTCTCAGATGTGTGCTAAGGACTAAAGATATGATCACTAAGTTCTTGAATGTCTTGGAGATGTTCTTAGGTGTGAGTGTGATGTTCCTGAACTTCAGCAATCTTCAAATGACCGACCGAGGGATCACACACACACACACACACACACACACACACACACACACACACACACACACACATATATATATATATATATATGCCTCCAAATCCATAGAGCCGTTGGGTCTTTTCTACGTAGGGCACCAATTAGACCGGTGGTAGGGCACCGGTATATCCGGTCACTCACAGCTCTGCACTATCCGTTGGCCTTCTGACAGCTGATGTGGCTGTCACCGGTTAGACCGGTCCATTGCACCGGTGGTCACCGGTTTAACCGTCCTGAAGGAATCTTCAGCTTCAGACGGAAATTACACCGGTGCCTTGCACTGGTGCACCACCGGTTCATCCGGTGCTGAAGAAACTTCTTCTCGGCTACTTGATATGCTCTCTGAAGGATAGCATAGTGTTTACACCAGTGCCACAATTTTGACATCATCGATGTATCCGGTGCCACTTGACTTTCTCTACGTGGTCTGGGCATTGTATGGCCCATTGCACCGGTGTATCCGGAGCCTACCGGTTAGACCGGTGCATAATCACCGGTGCAACCGATGCTACTGATTTCTGTAGAACTCATCCAATTCGACATTTTTTTGAGTTTTTTCTTCGTGTTTTGTTTTGCTTGACCTTTTTATTTCATCCCTGGGATATATTAAAATTTACTTGACAAACTTATTAATCTCATTAATTACATTATTGCTCAATCATCAAAATCACAAAACAATAGCTAATGGGCCATTTTCCTTTACATACGGGTTCCGTGGGGCTTCCTCGGCGGGTCGCCCCCGTCCATGGCGCCCACAGGAACGCTGGCGGGCGAGAAGAACCGCCGCCCTGAGGCTGGGAGTGGTTTTATGTGGGGGTGACAGCGCGAGTAATACTTGCGTAGTTGCGTGCACGGCTGGGACGGAGCTTTCTTGTAGAGGCAAGGGCCATTTGTTTAACGAGCGCTTTTGATTTTTGGGATTAGGGGTAAGACAATGACGCCGGCGACTAGTCTTTGTATCGAGCTCTCTGTATGACCATGTCTATTTCTCATTTGTCACAGGACCCCGGACAGCGCATCCAATCCCTGTCACCACTCACCACTCACGAAGTCACATGCTCACAGTTCGCGCGCGCACTCAGCTCAGGCCGCTAGCTGTAGCCTGTAATCACGTCGGGGGAAAAAGAAAAGCTAATCACCGTAGATTCTTGTCATTGGCGACGACATAAGTAGGCGAGCTCTCACCGATCGAGTCACCGTCGCATCGCGTCGTCAGAGACACCCACGGGCACACACGCTAAGTAATTTGTCATGCACACACGTAAATTTATTGTGCTGCTATTGGGCGGCAGATTTGCATGGGCGAAGAAATGCGTGAAACCATTGTCGTGTCGATCGGAGAACCGGATCGACTACGCCCTCCACGGTCAGATGCACGAACGAGCTCAGCAAGACAGAGGGGAGGCGCTGATCTGGAAATCAAAGGTCTACGACCACGCCGCAGGCGATGACGCAAGCCCCTGACGTGATGGGTGACGATCGACTACCAGCGAAGCGAGTGGCTGGCATGAGCTGTGTATCCGGACTGTCTTAACGCCGAATCCATCTAGTGCGCGCGTGCTCGTGAATATTCTACTAGGAACAGATCGAGAGCTAGTCCGAGCAGAAGATGCTCGAGCGGGATGCGAACCGGATGTGTTAGCTAGGTTTTATTTGTCCGCGATCCTATACGATTCGATCGGTTCTTGATTGGGATCCCTTCTTGATTTCCCGTGAAAGCCCCGCACGTGCGAGTGGGCAGCACGCCCGTGCGCACGTACCAAGTAGGATTTGTTAGAATGGAACGGATAAGATCGCCGCCGGCAATGGGTTTAGACTAAGGCGAACATGCATGCATGTCCCCCTGGATCTAACTCATTGTTCTTTTGGCGAAAATTAAAATAACTAAAGTGGCTGATTGCCAGCTAGTATTAGGGATCGGATGAGCAGGATTTTTAGTTTTCTAGCTAGCTCAGAGAGTAAGAGTGTTCTTTATTTGTCGAAAGTTCAACAGTATCAAATCGACACAGCAGCATCGACCAAATTAACCCATTTCCCAGTTGATACATGCGTATGCATGATTCGAGATGGCACAAACCCCCCTGAAAGATACGCACACGAATCCCATCGAGGAGATAACAGCAAAGACTAACGTAGATCCGGACGTTTATACAAGAAGATATATACCGATCGAGGCGATCATTCGGTGCAGCAAAAGTACACACTCGCAGAGATCCAAGAAGGTAGATAGGTGCGTGCGGCCCCATCGATCGATCCAGAGAAATATTTTTGGAAAAAGATGGTCCAGAGAATTATTAAAACTCAAGTTACACGACCAAGCAGCGGAAACACACACACACACACGGTCCACTTTGTACACCACCCCCACACACGATCCGCAGGCCTAATTATTAGGAACCGGAGCTGGCTAGCCTAGCAGCAATCCGGCCGGCCGGCGGCAGCCAAACTTGAGCAGCAAACGACTAACAGTAACTGACCATCACGGGGGCTCGCTCCCACGTACTAGGTTCAGTCGGCAGCGGTGGTGGAGCCACCGCCGGCGTCTCCGGCGCCGCCGTTGCCGTCGTCGCCGTTGCCGCCGCCGCCGATCCACCAGTCCTTGATGATCTGCTTCTTGACCGCTCCCCTCCTGGGGTACGGGTTCCCTTGGGGCTTCGTCTTCTTCTTGCTGTCGCCGTCCTGCCCGTCGTCCATGGCGAGCGAGCGCGCGGCACGGCCGGGACGTCGGTGGCGAGCGCGAGAGGCGGAGCCGCCCCAGGCCGAGTCCCGAGAGTGGGTTTGCGTGAAGTGACGGCCCGCGAGTGATGTGTGGAGCGAGGCTTGCACGGTTGTGGGTGGTCTATCTTATAGTAGGACTGTAGGACCAAAATAATTGGCCCGGCCGGCCGACGACTAGTCCTCATGGTGAGCTCTGCATCGAGCTGGGTATTACTAGCATCTGCATAATCATGATCGTTGGCTGGTGAGCGGTGGCAAGGCGCGCGGCCGGCGGCTCACTGCCACATGCATGTCACGGTTCGCACACTCTCTCAGCTCAGATCGCTAGCGCTCAAGTCGAGAGAAAGATAATCGCCTTTGCTGCTAAGTATTTCCTTTTTCTGTCCGTGCGTGCTAGAGTAGGCGTCATTGGCAAGGGCGTAGGTGAGTGCTCTTAGCCTCTTACGCTACGCC
This sequence comes from Panicum virgatum, assembly GCF_016808335.1. NCBI lineage: Eukaryota > Viridiplantae > Streptophyta > Magnoliopsida > Poales > Poaceae > Panicum > Panicum virgatum. Next base: position 68,802,271 of record NC_053153.1, read on the forward strand.
CACAGAGATGCACACACTCGCGAAGTTGTTTCATGTGCATACATGTGCTGTTTGTTCATTTGGTTCATGTGCTGTTTGGGCAGTTAATTTTACCGCAAAGAGATGCGTGAAATATAATCATCAGCCGGATCGGAGTACCTTGGTTATCCTCAGGTACACTCCGGCCGGTCCCCAATCTATCTATCTATTATCTTAATACAATAGTATTAAAAGAAGCCACCACGTTCGCCGAGAAAATCTAGAAATTCTCACGTTAATCCAAAAAAAAGAAGGATATATACCATTAGATTTTATGAAGATCCAATGATCTATATTACTCTAAAGAATCCATATCACATAAATATTGGATAAAAGGTTTGTATTTCCTATTTGACTCAGCACGTCAATTAGACTGGGACTCCAATTACAATTAGAGACTCAGCACATCAATTAGACTCGGACTCCATTAAGGAAACATCACATCATAGATACATGCATGTCCGTTTATGGATACAATAAAGTTTGAGCACCCTTTGTGTCCAGAATTTTTTTAAAAAAATAAGAAAACGTCACACGATAGCTTCCACTGCCAAACCTTTAGATAGATAAACTTGGAACTAGAAAATAAAAAAAATAGGATTTAATCCAATTATTAGTAAATAGCTAATTTAAGAATTAAAAAATTAGAAAAACATAAGACAGGATCAAAGAATTCATGTCAAATACAATTAGTAGATAACTAAATTAAATAAAAAATTAGAACTTAACACATTTGAAATTAAAAGATTAAGAAGCCACTATGTTCACCGAGTGGGTCTAGAAATTAGCTCGGTCTATAAATTACCATGTCAATTAAAAAAAAGGAAAGAGTTACACTATTGGATTTTTATGAAAATCTGTCGGGTCTACTCAACTAACATGTATCTGATACATCTAATAAATATATATAAATTCAAAATTTAACAAATAATCTTTCTCTTCCTAACTTAATTGGTGTCTTGATCAACCTGGATTTCGAAGTTTCCACATTAATTAAAAATATGACCATCTATTTTTAGAATCTTTTTAATCGTGTGATCAAGATTCAAAGCAGATGTATTATATAGTTTAATTCGGCCACCTCATCTTGCTGTTGCACCAAAACAACAAAAAAAGAAAGTACATGCATTATAAGCATCCACTATATGGATTGAAAGTTGCAAGGAAAGAGGAGAGTCAGGCCAGAGAAAAAGCAAATGCATTTGATTGCAAAAGCAAACCACGCCAAATAATTGAACTCAAATTTTGCAGCCGACTTGTACAAAAGACCAAGCACCCAAACTAAACTGTCGCTTCGATGGATCAGCCTTGAGCCCTTGAGCAAAAAGTTACCACATGATAACCTCATATTTATACATTTGACATAATTCAGCAAACCTGAATTACAACTAACAGTTTGACATTATAATTTGCCGAATGATGCTTTGATGTTAATTTATGGTTATGGTGTAACAAGTGATCCATGTTCGATTAGACATAGCATTACCATGGTGCCAGAAAGCAATTGCGGGATTTGACTAGCAAACAGTCACCCGTAAAGCTGCCCTCAACCAGGGATCCAACTAACCGAGAAAAAACCAGACTTTTATACTAGATGGATTGAATCAGCACCGTTATTCCTAAGAGAAACCTAGACTACGTCTAGCAATTTTTGACATAGCATACGAGACTAATCAAACGCTACCAGCGCTGATGGAAAGGCAACACATCATTTTGTACGTACCGGTGTGTAACTTAAAAATGTAATAGCTGATTATATGGGTAGCTGCAGTGCAGATCACATGATGCAATGATGGTTCACATACTCGAGCTATGATCTTAGATGATGCTTATAGCACATGTATGTGCTTCCTACGATAAAAAAGATTTATAGTTATAGCCTTCGTTGTCCTAGAGGAACACCCCAAGAGTATATAATTTTTGGAATCAAAACTTAAATATGGTTAAAATTTGTTGACTGTCTTACCTTCAAATTAAATTTTTTGAATTATTTTTAAACACTAGAGTCTATTTAGGTTGTTTGCCTTGCACATTACCATGCTCACTACGTTATGGATGTGTAATGGAGGAAAATAATTGCCAAGTTGGACAATGTGCATTGTGAAATAAAATTTGGGGTATGGCTATATTAGTAAGGATGCTACATAGAAGCAAAACTTAGTAGCAACAGTTTATACGGAACTATGATAAAAATAAAATAGAGAAAAAAATCAGCACGGTCCAATTACAAGATGGCCGGGTGATTACTATCATGGAGAAAAATAGTATTTTGTTAGCAAAAGTAAGTTTACGCAGATAACAACATATAGAGAATCAACTGTACAATCAGAAGATAGAAAAAAGAAGCACACAGTTAAAAATCGATTTCAATCTGGAAAGCAATGAACTGATAAGAGTGTATAGACTTGAAAAGCACAACAGTAATAAGAGTATGAAATTAGAGCATGGCAATAATAGCATGATGGTGACCCACAATATGATCTCAACCCATTCACTAGGTTGAGCATTACCTTGCGCAAACTACACTGTTGCTATTATTAAAGTATGGTATCACCACTAGCGACAATGAGAAGCATTGTGATTAGTTGATAGCTGAGATTTAAAAAATTAGGAGAGAAAAAATTGATGCAATCGTGGTAGAGGGCCAACGCGATCTAGAACAAAACATGTAAGGAAATTGATGTTTAACATGCATGCAGTATGTAGCAAGCCACAGGTAGGGTTCAACTAAAGGAAACGATGTGCTGCACCATAATGGTGCATCTTCCATGACCATTGTATAGCTATACCTAAGATAATATGGGAGTATGCATATATGGGGCTATATTAATGGGCGATTGAAGGACAAAAAAAGTATATTTTTACTTTTAGCACAAAATACCTAAATCTGTTTATAAAAATCTAGAGATAATTTATCATGCACAGTAACTAAAACATTTTACTCATGTCAAAAGTGTTTGCCAGCTTGGTCTTTAAAGATGCTCATAGGGGTAGGGTTTGCGTTCGTGCGTACATAAGGGTGAGTGTGCATGCATTTGTGAGTGTCTGAGTCGTATTATGTAATCTAGAAAAAGTAAATATTTAGCCTTACTTTCAGTAAATACCCAAAAAACATATTTCTGTATATAAGGTTCATTTCTCTTTTAAGTCATGTAAAAACATCACACCTATGTCTGTAATTTTAGTACAAAGGACTTATAATTATATATCTAAACAAATTATTTGCAACTATTACTTTGAAATAAAAAATCCTAAATATTAAAAGCAAGAACTAGGTACCCGCGCTATTTGCGCGGGGCACCTTGCTAGTTATCTTAATACAATAGTGTTAAAAGAAGCCACCACATTTGCTGAGAAGGTATAGAAATTCTCACATTAATCTAAAAAAGAGAAGAACCTACACCGTTGGATTTTATGAAGATCTAACGGTTAAGGCTAACTCAAAGAGTCCATATCTAATACAAATGTGACAATTTATTATTTCTATTTCTATACTGTAGCATTATTGTAGCAATTTAGCATCTAATTACAGCCTAATTAGATTCATTAGATTCGTCTCGCCATTTACAGACAGCAGTCGCAATGCGTTTTTTATTTCGTCTAGATTTAAGTCTCCATGCGGGTGCCGGAAATTTTTTTTTGAATTTGGAAGTTTGGAACTGAACACGGGCCTGGACAAGGACGGGAGGAGATGAAAGGTGGTTGGCTGTTAATATAAGGCACTGTTTGGTTCCAAACTTTTTTCAGAAGTCCCTATCACATCAAAAGAAATTTTACTATTTTATAGTATTAAATAAAATCTGTTTATAAATGTTTTTTGACAGCTGAGTGTTTTTTCGCGAGACGAATCTAATGAGCCTAATTAATTCACAATTTGCTACAGTGATGCTACAGTAACCATTCGTTATTCATGGATTAAGATACGTCATTAGATTCGTCTCGCAGTTTAGCCCCAGGGTTCTGCAGTTAGTTTTATAATTAATATTTATTTAACACTTCTAAATACTAAAAAGTCCCTGGGACTTTTTTTAGTCCCTATTCCAAAACACCCTCTAAGTCTCACGATCTAGTGTTCCGCTAAAAGGCATAGAGCGATGCAATAGTGGTTTTGGATGGCCTCCGCTAACTTCCCCGCGATTTCGTCATAGATGGATAGATAGAAGCAAAATATTGGATCAAAACAAGACAACGACGAGATTTAATCCGTTGGACCAATTATCACACATAGAAGGTTACCATGAACTCCAACAAAATTGATCCGCATGACCAGTTGTAAATTAACTCGGCTATTGTTTTAAAAGAAGATACCATGATCATCGAAAGGGTTTATAAATTACCATATTAACTTTTGGAAAAGAAATATATATACACTGCTGGATTTATGAAGATTAACGATCTAGACTAGCCTAAAAAGTCCATACTAAATAAGAACTATGGGTAACACTCATCCGGTAAATTAAAGTTCCTATGGTGGAACCTACCCATCGGATTTGAGTCATGGACTTGGTATGGATGCTCGCATTTTTCTGAATTTATTTTAGAATTTAATCGGTGCTATTCTTTCAGTGGTACGCGGTGTGCCCATTGACAACGAGACGCCTAAGATGACTTTGTTAATCTCAAAAATTTGCCGGCTCAGTCTTTTGAATATGCTTATAGAGGTAGGTTGTGTGCATGTATTCATGAGTGTGCGTGCATGCGTGCGTGTGTGTGTGTGTGAGTATCTACATATGTACTGTGTTTTGAAACAAAAAGAGTCCATACTAAATACAACTATTAATTAGATTTAAATTCAAATTTCAAAATAAAAAATAGCGGATTCGGGTCAATTTAATGATATGTGCCATCCATATTTCCATGAGGATACTATCAGAAGATACAAAAGAGATAGATGCGTGGGGTGTCACAATTTGAATTAGCATATTAAAGCATGCTCATTAGAAAAAAAATAGGTCACATTCCTAGCATATAAAAATAGAAAGGAAAATGAATTAAACACAAATGTATTTTCCAATCCCTCAGTTTTAGCAACATAAATGTGGTCAAATAGGTGTAGATATGACGAATTCAGTGATGGTTTGACAAAAAAAGTGTGCTTATGGATTCACAATAGATTGAATAGTATGACATAAAAAACCTAAATTTGAATAGGAAGCAAAGAAATTGAGTGAATTTGTGAGGGAATGAGAAGATGATTTTGATGAATCAGCTAAGAGCCATACAGTACAAGCTCGATTTTGCCTCCGCCTCAAATTTCACAATCATGACATCGCATGGGAAGCTAAAATGAGAAGAGAAGGATACGTCAACAGCTTTAGAATATGGTGTTCATCAATAATATCTAGCACGTTGTTGGTTCTTGGATGTAGTAAGCATGGTGCACATGGATAATCTTGAGATTTAGGCGAGAGCAATATGATTAGTTAAAGCTATCAAATGATGATAGAGAGGAGTGCAACTAGATGGTTGACGATGACAAAAATCCATAGGCATAAGTAATTACTGTTGGGTTCTCAGGCACACGCATCAACGCCAAAGGTGCCAAAGGCCATAGCTTAATTGGAGTAGTGATACAACTAGGTGATCAGGTAGCACATACCTCGAAGAAGGTCCACAAATTTTGATTATGAGAACTTTCAAATGAAAAAATATAAAAAATAGATAAATAAAAAGGTACAGGCCTAGAAAAGTCCAAAAAATAAGATAAAACTATCAACACAAGCAATCAAGTAAATGCAATAAATACTATTTTTAAAAAAGATCATCAAAAAAATCTTGATGTTACAAGAGGAGTGGCCGACTGGGTGAATAGTGAAGCTAAGAGTTAGTATTTTTTTAAAGACCAAAGCAAGGATTTTGTACTCAGCAAAAAGTGAATATATATGAAATATTATACACAATAAACCCATTTTAACTCAATGCTTCAAAATAATTATGTAAAAGACTAAAGAAATAACGTAAATGGCGAACACAAAAAAAACATGTGCACTTTGTCTAAAAGCTGGAGTGCATCTCATAGGATCAATGGCATGCGCTGAGGGAGAGGCGGTGAGGAGATCCGCCATCCTAGCGGAAGACTGGACAAAGATTAGTAGTGCATATTCAATAAACAAAAATGAGCGATTGAATCACCTAGCGGAAGGTAGAGGCTTCACCGTTGCATGGGAACAGATATATAGTAGGCAACAGTTACGCGACTTATGATTTGGAAAAAAAAGGCTAGGGGGAGGGAGAGGGAGAGAGAGGTGGAGGGAAAAAATTGATTTTCCCATAGCAAAGGAGGTGCATCTTAAGAACATATTCCCTATGTATTTTCCAATATTTTTAGATATAAAAAATAAATTAAGTAAAATTGGATATTCAAATGGAGTCCTACCAAATAATAGATTAGATATATTAGCTAATAGTTTTTACGTGGCTTCGGAATTGAAATAATCAAATAAAACTCTATTTCAAATAGATGTTTGAAATAAAAATAGAAGCGGCCATGATTTGTATGTAAACAAAAGGGAAAAATCAAAAGGCACAAAGTAATACCATCAATTTATTAGAAAAAACACATGGTTAGCATGAGGAGGAGGTCGTATATGTGGATGGTACCTTCAAAGTTTATGAAAATATTTATAATGCTTTTAAGAAATATATAAAACCATAGCTCTCCAAAACCAACATCCCCTTTATCATGAAAATAAATTCACATTCCACACTACAGAGTATGACGATAAAAATAAAGGACAATATCTTGGTTTCGGACACTTTAATAAAACAATGATAATGAAAAAAAATATTATTCAAATAAATTTATTTTTTCAAAATTTCAAGTAAAAAATACAAATAATAATATAAAAACAATCTAGCTACCCGTGCTATTTGTGCGGGCAATCTTGCTAGTTAAGCAGTACAATACAGTAGTGCGACACAGAGACACCCGATGCCGAGCAAGTGCGTTAGTCATTTTAAAACGACTTAACTTAACAAGCTACTTTTACAATGAATTGTCTTTTTATATATTTCTCTCATAGTAGTATCATATCTCCTAATTTGTGGAATGAACAAAAAAGAATGTTGTAAGTACCATGACAACAACAAGTCTTATAATGGTGAGGAAGCGATCTTATTGTTCTTAACTTTAGCTTATAAGACGGTGTTTCGTTAAATGACTGATTTGTTCTCTCTCTCCTCCACATCATTGAAAACCCTACGTGAGACTGCATGAGACAACGTATGAGACTGTTGATGTGAAGCAATTAGCTAAAGCGCGCTATCTCAATGAGAGATGTCACGTGCAGAGATCCACACAAATTCTAAATAGAAGTTGAGGAACACACAACAACAACAACAACAACAGCGCTCAGTGAGGAGAATGAGAACAGAGAACATCATACGGCACAACAAAAACGAGATCATTCTTCATAATTCATAGAACGGTAGATCCACCAGAACCCCCCCCCCTCCAATTGCGGCGAAGGCTTTGTTGGGTTATATGAGATTTATTCCGGACTGAGAATAATAGGTATAACAAGAAACTTATGAAAGGTACAACAAGAGGTTGCAATTTATTCTGTCCTAGCAGTTAATTGTAATAAAATAAACTCATAATAGATACAATAAAAGATCTAACAAGAAACTCGTGATAGAAGACCGGAATTTATTCCGATATGAAAACTAATTGCAATAAAATGGATTTATGATAGGTACTTCCTCCGTTTCAAATTATAAGTCGCTTAATTTTTCCTCCAAATTTAATCACTCGTCTTATTAAAAATTGTGCAAAATATAGTTAAATTTAAGTAATTTTTGAAAAAATATATTTAAAAAGCAAACATTTTGCATAAATTTTTGAATAAGATGAGAAGTCAAACTTAAAGTTAAAAAGGTTAATCAGATTATAATTTGAAATGGAAGGAGTAATACAAGAGAGAGACCAAGATCATGCAAATCGGCCGTCAAGTCACCGTCGTGGGTCTCGTAGGTTACGTCGCACGTGGCGCCCGGACGACTTGTTGACCCGGGAGGGCTTCGACCGTCACGCGCTCTTCTTTTTTTTCCCGGTGGCCGTGGCCCGTGGTGGTTCTGTTTGGTGGCTCGGACGCATCCTGGGCTCGTGGCCAGTGGCGCATTCCGCGCCCGATCCTTATCCTCAGTCGCGCCCCGACGACCGTCGCGTCTTCCGGTTCGCCGATCACCGGTTCACCCGCCGCCGCGCGCGCATCACCGGACGGGCACCGGTCTCCACCCACACTTGTGTGCTCTGGCACGGCGGAGCAGGGGTGCTACCGGCCTACCGCGCACGCACGCTGCTCGGCTCCCTCGTGCATTGGATAGCTGGATCGCCTCGTGCCGTGTCTAGTGACCTCGCCTGGATTCTGCCGTGTCTGTCTCCTGATGATGGCGCGCCCCACAGCCGGCCAGCCCCCACCCGGCCGGCCACGGGTGGCGGGCCACCAGGCCGCGTCCTTCTGTGGGGCTCCGGCGGATGGATCCGCAGGCATGTTCAATGAACATGTTCAGGTCGACCCGACGCGACCGTGACCGGCATCTGATCCAGCAGGGGTGGGGAGGCGAGGAGAGCCTCTCGCCCAACTGTTGGAGAGGTCGGCTTCGTGCTGGCCCGGCGTGTCGTCAAGCCATGGGGCGCCGGGCGGGGCGGGGCCTCACCCGGTGAGCCCTCTCCCAACCAAAGAGGCAAAAGTGGAGAGCAGTGGTGGCCTACCGTCGCGACCACGATTTCGGGGGAATCCCTGGCCGGGGAAAGCGAAATGAAACCGGAGCGTCACACTCATTGTTGGAAACAAAAGATAGTGGGCGAGGCGGCGAGCATTGCACTGATCTAGCAGCCACAGGATTGTATTAGCCTAGGGTTTCTTGGGGCAGAAGAACGGAGATTTGAATTTGAGGATCTGAAAAATATCTTCTTCTTTTTTAAAGAAAAACTACATCTACGCAAAGGATAGGATCCTAATATTTTCTCAAAAAATTCCGTGGAATATACTATCTTAGATCAATGAATGTTGGGAAAAGAAAGAAAAAAAAACTAGCATGGGCCCCTACCTCATGATTCCTTCATGCGGTATCTTGAGTTTCTGTGTTCTTTAATCTGTTTCCAATGTTCTGAATGGAACATCTATTTTTGGTTACATCATGTTGATCATTTGCTGGTTATTACGGCGTCACCCATTTCTTTGCTTCATGAGGCGAGATCCTACTGATCATATAGGTGATTCCCTAGCAACGATAGCATGCACTGGGGCAGCAAACAATTATATCGATCTAGTATTCACGACGAAAGACTCTGGGAATTTCATGGGCAAACATTACTACGCACCAATTGGGATATGTTTGAAGATTAACGAAAGCCCAGATGAACTATGACGCCAAGCGAGGATCCACACCGTTTTTAGCCAACCGGGGCTCGACACAACCCCCTCCCCGTTATCTACTATCTAGTGATCACGAGTCGTCCAAAAGAGAGAAAAGAAGACACCAAAACAGAGCAAAAAACAGGGGTCTTTTACAGAGCAAAAGCGCTGCACGCCATGAAAAAGAAAAGCAGTGGTTTCCGCCGGGGGCGAATGACGAAGACGAAGTCGCCGAGTTTTTCTGCTTCTTCAGTCCGAGTCGGCCAGTCACTGGGACAAAAGGCTCGCCACTTTTCTTGATCCCTAGCATAACCATCGATGCCGTGTCGGGCCCAATCAGCAGGTACAGCTTCCAGGGCAAGACTTCGCCATGAAGGTGAAGCACAGCACAAGCACCTCGATCTAGCACTGACAGCGACAGGAACCTCGCAATGAAGGAAACGAACCAACAACCTTGACAGCCTCTGGATCCAAGATTCAAGAGCATTGGGTGAGGAAAAACGGAACCTGATTGCAAGAAGAGCAAGAAAAACACACAGAAAGATGTATGCATCACATTGCCGTGCTTGTCCACTATGCGAGAATCCCATATGCGAGAATAAGCGAGTATCCACACATCATATTTTTCGTAAATATCGATGCATATAGATTAGAGAAGAGCAGTGCTTTTCAACGGAAGGAAGCAGATCGCACAACCGCAGTACAGAGCCAGACTAGAAATTCATCACCACTACATCAATACATTATGGCATGTTCGATATAAATACCCACACGACAGTGATCTCATAGAGGAAATAAATCCCCACACCACAGGATACAGCTAGAGAGTGTAGTGGTAATGCCGGAGTTCAGATTCCATTTGTTCTCAAATGCTTCCGCATGCTGGCATTCAGATCAGGGCGTGTTTAGTTCGCGATTTTTTTTGGGTTCGGCTACTTTAGTACTTTCGTTTTTATTTGGTAATTAGTGTCCAATCATGGACTAATTAGACTCAAAAGATTTATCTCATCATTTACAACTAAACTGTGTAATTGGTTATTTTTTAAAACTATATTTAATGCTCCATATATGTGTCAAAAATTCGATATAACAGAGAATCTTGAAAACTTTTGGTAACTAAACATGGCCTCATTCACTGCCCTGTCTGAATTCTGAAACTCTGTATCCAATACCTTTCTGCATCCATAGGAAGCAAGCATGTTCAGTGCTTGCCTGATTTGTATCGGAGGGGTATCTGTGTCGGATACCGAATGGAGAAGCATCTGTATCCAAGAATTCAGTATCCACGCATGACACATTGTACTTTCAGGCTTTCAGTAAGTATGAGAAGAAGAAGAAAAGCTTCTTGTTCAACTGAAAGATACAGAGTACACAACCACAATGTAGAGCAGAACAGAAATTCACCACCACTACATCAATTGCAACGTTCGACATAAATACCCACACGATAAGTGATCTCAAAGGGAAAGAGAAAAAAAAAAGGTTCCCCATACTACGGAGTACAGACTATAATTACTGCTAAAGAACTGAGACTGGAGTGTACAGAGCACTCCAGCCGAACCCATAGTTCAGAGACTCTATTTGATCACTGGAAGCTTCCGAATTCAGATTATCAACCAACGCCCCCCACCCCACCCCGACTCTCCGCCGGTTCAAGGACCGGCGGCGCCATGGCATTACTCACCGGGTCGCAGGGACCCTATTCTTGATTCTCCAGACCATCTTCCCCTTGCCCGGACCACATCAACCACCGGGGGAGACGCGGCGGCGGTCGCTGACCTCCTTGTTCTTGCCGTCTTCCTTGCGCGCTGCTGCCCTGGGGACGAGGCACCGGAAGAGGCTCGCGAAAATGCGCGCCTTGATCTGCCCGCGCCGCGGCAGGGTCCGCCTCGCCGCCTGCTGCTGCCGCCGCCGCTCCATCGCTGCCGCGGGTGTCTTCTTGCTCAGGAAGGCACGGAAATTTTGGGGCTGAAGAGCCGTGTGCTGTGCTGTGCTGTGTTGTGTCTGATGTCAGAGGAGGGAGTGACAGGGGGAGGCGACGGCTCTGCATTTTTATAGCCGTTGATGAGATGCTGGGCAGGGGAGGGCACTGGGTAGAGCAAGCTTCCTTGGGGAGCAAGGACCAAGGAGCTCCCCCGAAGTTTGAAAACTTCTGGAATCTCTCTGGGCTTGCACCTTTCAGTAGAGCACGTACTCATCCCCAAGGAAGCTTCAAATTCAGCAGTCTGTGTGAAACCATTCAGTCAGGCCCTGTTTAGATCACACCCGTAAACACAAAAAAAAACATCACATCGAATGTTTGGACACATACATGGAGTATTAAATGAAGTCTATTTATAAAAATTTTTGCATGGATGGACTGTAAATCGCGAGACGAATCTAATGAGCCTACTTAATCCACGATTTGTAATAGTGATGCTACAGTAATCATCTGCTAATTATGGATTAATCATAAATTAATTAGCATCATTAGATTCTTCTCGCGATTTACAACCCATCTGTGTAAAAAATTTTATAAATAGACTTTATTTAGTACTTCAAATTAACAAGATTCCATCACAAAAAAATTTTGCGTTCCATCTAAACACGGCCTCAATCGAGTGCCTGTGTGAAACCTTGAAATGCAGTGGCTGTCTTGTAATTCAGAAAGACTCTGGCCCGTTTAGTTTCTAAAAAAGTTCGCACAGTATCAGTCACATCGAATTTTCGGACACATGCATGAAGCATTAAATATAGTTGAAAAAATAACTAATTACACAGTCTAACTGATTATCACGAGATGAATTTTTTAAGCCTAATTAGTCCATGATTGGACATTATTTGCCATATAACAACGAAATGTGCTACAGTGCCAAAAACCAAACTTTTTCATCAACTAAACACACCCAGATGTCTGTGCTGCTTGGCATATTGCAATTCAGCAGCCTCTATGCGGGCGGTGTTTGGTTTCTACAGTGAATTTTTCGCGTACGTTTTTCGAGAAGAGAATCTCGCATGTATGGAGTATTAAATGAAGTCTATTTGCAAAACCTTTTTCAGGGATGGGTGTAACTTTTCGAGGCGAATCTAATCACGGTAATTAATTGATTATTTGCTACAGTGATGCTACATTGATGATACAGTAACCATCCTCTAATCACGCAGTCAAAGTCATCATTAGATTCGTCACGAGATTTACACGGAGAGTTGTGGAGGTGGTTTTGTAATTAGACTTTATTTAATACTCTAAATTAGTGGTCAAAGGGCCAAAAAGTTTTCGCGAAATTTTTTACACCCCAAACCAAACACGGTCAATGTGGATGAATTGCCAGCTGTACAATGTGAAAAATAATAGTAATAGAAGTACTGCAAATATGGGATAATCAACCATATTTGCTGGTTGCCAGCAATCAATTCTGACTTACAAGAACAATGGTGGCCAGTCAATGTAGTGTTTCAGCGTTTGGGTGTAGAAGTCACATAACTGATCTGAAAAATGTTGTATTACGACTGGCTAAGGTTCTCGATTCAGCATTCCAGCTGGGTTGAAATAGAAAAGTAGACCTTGTCTGGCTGTCCAGTTGCCCTTGGCGATTCTAAGCATTAATTTATCTCTAGCAATGAGGATAGGGGATGGGTCTCCAGACAAGAACAGGGGAACAAAATAAGAGAATCTTTGATGCCAGAAAGCTTTTAGATTCATCAGTACTGAAATCATGCAGTCTGGTTCTCTGTTAGACATGGATATTGCAAGTGCACAAAAAGCATACATAAACTAGGACATCTTTTGATAATCGGTACAATAATGCACAATCAATCAACCATTAAACTACAGACACAGATGGACCCGAGATATTATAAGAAATTATTTGGACATCCAGAGAGCACTTGACTTGAATGACACACTACCCCTGTGAGGCTGTGACCGATCTATTCCGTTCACATTGAGGATGAAAGTCTTGGTCATCGGCATGGACCAATTTTCTGTTTGCTAGTGTCTGGAATCAAAGGGAGTGCCAGAGTAACAAAAGAAGAACAAAATAACTGTCACGGTAACAACTCATATGATATGCACTGATTTTGGCTGAAACTTGAACATTTTCTATCATTAGTGAAGGAATGAATGTAATACGAAGCCAGCTCCAGATGCTCTCAACAATCTACCACCTTCAAAATGCTGAAACTTGGTTTTAATTTTAGTATCAGACCAGTCTCTCTTCACTAGACCAACACTGCAAGTCTGCAACAGCCCATAAGAGAGTCAAAACTTGGGGGATTGTAGGTCTGAAGGTTGAAAACGCCACTGTTTGACTTGATCCATGATGCTGAATATAAAGATGCATCAACCAAGCCACTTAAGATAAGGTGAGATCCCTGACATGTTATTTAGAAGTGCATTTACTCTATCCACTCAAAAAGATTTCGAGACACGCCATCCTGGTGCCTCCAACACAACAGACATATGGCAATTATTTAGGGCCTTGAAAACAAGGTTAGTTACATTGCTTTACATCTAAGCAAGATTCCTGTCTGTCTAGGGCTTATTATTGTATGAACACAATGATCTGTCCTTTTTGACTTGAGTTTGTCTGTAATAAGAAACGTGATTCGCATGGGCTCAATCAGTTTCTAACCGAAAATTTGCACATGCCCACTTGCCCAAGCAGTTCCAACACTACAAACTACCTGTCACTGATTAATACAGCTAATATTTTATTATCACACATTGCACCGAGAATATGCAAAAACGAAACCAGGATCATCGACACGGGCTATGATTATTGAATACTGATCAACATATTATTATTCTACCTGACCCAAATATTTCTCCGTTACAATGGATGAATCAAGATCCAAATATCAGAAATGGAATGAATGTGATATTATACACGACTTGATTGCATTTGAAGCAATACAGCTATAGTTGGTATAGTACACTCAAAATGTACAATACAGACTTCGCAGTTGAAGTCTCGGCTACAGCCCACTCCTAGTTACTTCTGCAGTTACTTGGGTGGGACAACTAGCGTATAGATTAGTAATGTCAAGACGATGATTATCGCCCCCACCAAGGTAAACTGGGGACTTGTCCACAGCATCAAGTTAGATCTTTCAGTTCTCTTGATTGGATCAACCTCTTCTGACAGTGGATACTCACTGCGTCGGGGGTTCCAGGTCACATACTTGTTTGGTGAGAAATCTGAAAATAGGGTTCTTTTCCCTTTCTTCTTAAATGTGGACCAAGCCTTGTCCCAGTCGGTAGAGGTTTCACCTGACAAGTAAGAACATAGATGTGTACTACCTTCATATAATATATAAACAAACTACCAATGGAGAGATAAGCGAAAGTACATATTTTGTTTTTGTTAAAAGGGACAGATTCCATTCTTAATTAAAAAGGGAAACAAGAAACTATAAAAGATAAACTCCTCATTTGGCTGGCTGGAAATGGCTGGCTGGGGCTGCGGCTGAACCAGCCAGCAAGCCAGCTCCAGCAGCCCACCGCCACACACAGGGTCACCCAGTACAAGGGCGACGGGTGGGGGGCTGCCGGTGACGCCCAGACCAGCCGTTTCCAGCAAACCGAACAGCCTGAAATTGGATTCTGCTGATAAATTAGATTCGCATCAGCAGATCTCAACTATCAAAACTTAAAATCTACAAAGAAAATAAATCCGATTGCTAGTAAAGCTGATGATAAAATTTAACCTCCTAATGCTAACTTTCTTTGAGAAATATTCTCCCAGATGAGGTAGTAGATTCTATCTGGTTGTGCGATTTGATTTTTGAAACACTCTATAGTTTGGTTCATTCCATATGTTCCACCAGGATTGGAACTTATAATGCTGCCGCATGCACCTTTCTTCTTTCCTTTGGAATCAACATTAGAATCCACTACCACCAGCTGACTTGGACGAATTTTACATTTGCAGACTGGAGCTTCAGTCAGCCATGCCCATCCATTTAAATTTTTTGTCCAAACATCCTGTGCAAAGGAACAATATAAGGTAATATGCGTTGTGTTTTGGGGCTGCTGGGAGCAAAGTTTGCGAATTAGAACAGTCTGCCAGGTATCCACAGTTCAAATTTTGTTTTGCAGAAGAGTCCAGGCCGTATCTTATCAGTTTAATATATGCTTGCTATGTTTAGGAATTGGTGGTGCCATTTTTTACAAGATATCCCCCCCCCCCCACTTTGCAGATCAAAGAAAAAGAAATCTGCCCACTGATGAACGAAAACGTAATTGTTTTCTTTTATTTGTTTTCCTTCAGGAGGGACCTGTAAATAGCCTTTTAGAACATTATTTTATCAATATCAAACATCAAGATACTAGTTTGCTCTTTTACTGTTTCCCTTCCAGAAGAGGAAAAAAAGTTGGATGAAACCAGTGGTCTGCTAATGCGTTTTTCATTTATCCAGTCTATCATCTTTTAGCAGCTTTGATATCAACACTAAACCTTCTAGGCTCTGTTTGGAACTGAGATGGCTTTTCAAAAGCCTTTTTTTTTTGTTTGATCAGATACAACAGTTAGTTGAAAGAACGTTTCAAAGGCATAGTGGCATAATCTCGTCTGATTGGCAAGGACTCCTCTAACAAATTAGATTCCGTAAGCAGCACAGCAACAAAAGACTGACCATGGCAGGTCTCACAGGTTATACACAGCATCGTATCATTATGTAGAATAGAATTTCTAAAAGTACCTTCAAGAAAGAAATTCACAATTCAACACCCAGTATCCACAAACTAAATGTATGGACAGGCAGCATCAAAGCAAAATTTTGACTACTCAGAGTCCAGGGATTAGTAATTTTTTGAGCAGATTATGCATAGTTTTGTCTCTTTATATGGAATGAACTTTTTGAAAATATCACAAAAAGGGGAATTCACAATTCATCAGCCAGTATCCACAAGACCTAATGTATGGACAAGCAGCATCAAGGCCAATCCAGATATAGACTACTCAGAGTCCAGCAATCAGTAACTTTTTGCGCAAATGGTCCTAAAAAATATAACACAATTCAACTGTGAAAATCTCCTGAAGGCAGACACACTATGTTCTATTCTTCAATCTAGTGGAGCATTGACAATTGGCAATAAAAGAATGTTTCCAGTTTGGTTAAGGAATTTACAATGCGAACCAACAATGGAGTACAAAATGGCTATGATTAAATTCAGTACCTACCTACTGAATTGTGAAGCGTAAGCCTCACTCTGAGAGGCATATAAATGCCAGCATAACTACACAAGGAGAATTATGGTTGACTTTTCCTCATCTCAGTACATTTCAATATTTCATTATGTCAAACCCAAAATGTACACACACCTTGGCTTACTGTTGCGCACAACAATCAAATCTTAGCACATGAAGCCCGACGACTTTTCCTGCTTGAAATTAACGGAAATAGCCGTTGCATTTAACTCGAATCTTAGCACAAGAAGCCTAACACGGTCCAGTGAGCGGATCACGTCAGACTGAACAAGGATCCAGGAAAGCAGGCAGTTGCATCCTGGCGAGACGGCTAGGCTATCAGTCATCTGTGATCTGTCATGCCTAATACACTACGACCAAACGGCCTGACTGACCCAGTACTGGTCCAATGATCCACTGCGGCATTTTATCAAACACCTTACAGTTTCAGGGAGCAGCAAGGAACCTGACGGCAAGCAGATCGCTAACCTTTGTCGCTGGGGCCTTTGTCCGGGGTGCCTCGGGAGCAGCGAGGGACGAGCGCGAGGGGAGGCCGTCGGGCCAAGAATCTCCCGGAACCTAGCAGTATATCCATGGCTGCCTCCCTTTCAAGATTCTACTTAGTCTGGCAGGCCTCCCGATCCCAGATTCTTTTTGTCACTCCTGTTTCTTTCGCCGCGCGGCTTCCCTTCCCTTCTTATCCCGGTTGCAGGGGAGACTGGTGGCCGAGGAGGCGGCGTGGCAGGGGAGAGCCGCGCGTTTCTTGGACAGCGAGAGGAGCAGGTTGCTTGCGTGAACGCGAGGGGGGCAAGGCGAGTCGTAGTGTCGTACTGCGCTGCGCCGCAGCGTGTGGCTCTGACTGTATGAGAGAACCGTGCCTTGGGCAACGGCAGCGCAGGGGAAACTCCAGTGTCCTATTCGTTGTTTTTCAGATGAGAAACTGCGAAAATCTGAGAGTTTGCTGAAGTTTGGTAGAATCATTTGTTTTTCTTGAAATTTATCGATCTGATTTGGCAGGATCTGACACCGTTTACCTTTGGGTTGCAGGCTTGCAGCTAGCACGATTATTCCAACACAAATGTTTATACGGAAGGGTGCAGCTAAATGTTGGGTGCCTGGAAGCAATGATGTTTTCAGACGACTATGTACAATCGTTCCATGTCTACCAAACACAATTACCCCCCCCCCCCCCCCCCCCCCCTTTCTTCGTTGATCTCTTCCTTATCGATCTTATTGTTCTGACGTAGAAATTATTCCCGGCAAACACCTACCTCTAGTGATTAATCAATAACAAAATGTTAATCAATCCACGTTGGCAGAAGTCTAGATCACCCCCAACTATGAGGGGTGGACTACGTAACCCCCTCAACTATAAAACCGGGTATTCTACCCCTTGGACTTTTCAAAACCAGCCAGATTACCCCCTGGGGCGGTTTTGAACGGTGGTTTTGCTACAGTAACACGGTTTTGCCATTTTCTTTTTTTATTTATTTCGGTTGAATCTTTGAAAATCATAGTAAATTACAGAAAAATCATAAAATGAAAAATCCATTTTTGTTGGACTCCACATGAGTAGATCTATACAGTGAATACATAATATGCTATGCTTTAGTACAAAGTTTTTTCTTTAAATTTAGATATATTTTTTTCTATAATTAAATAGAATAATTCATAGCCGCAGTTTCTATGGCTCAATTGAGGTGAAATTTTTATGGTGGCCTTACTATTGTATAACTAAGTTATACATGATCTAATGAGTATGAATTTTTTGTTATACATGATCTAATGAGTATGAAATTTTTACTACAGTTCAAGCATACAATAGTAAGGCCACCATAAAAATTTCACCTCAATTGAGCCATAGAAACTGTGGTTATGAATTATTCCATTTAATTATAGAAAAAATAGATATAAATTTAAAGAAAAAACTTTGTACTAAAGCATAGCATATTATGTGTTCACTGTATAGATCTACTCATGTGGAGTCCAACAAAATTGGATTTTTTATTTTATGATTTTTCTGTGATTTACTATGATTTTTCAAAGATTCAACCGAAATAAATAAAAAAAGAAAATGGCAAAGCCGTATTACTGTAGCAAACCACCTTTCAAAACCGCCCCGGGGGTAATTTGGCCGGTTTTGAAAATTTCAGGAGGTAGAATATCCGGTTTTATAGTTGAGAGGATTATGTATTCCACCCCTCGTAACTAGGAGGTGATCTAGACTTCTGCCATCCACGTTATTATTCCTCACCACACTTGAAGAAGCTCAGCGGCAACCAGCATAGTCCTTGCTTCACACATGTCGCTCTAGTGATTATCTTCGTCGTTATCTCGCTGGACTCTACCCAACCAGGGATCACTAGAGGATGCGAATCATCCCATCTTCCCTCACTGTCGCTAATTCGTCCGACGGCATACTTTGAGTGTTATATGGGGGCATGAAATATACAATGTGTGCCTTGCATACAAAAGACTACACCCTCCCCTAATGCAATTACTCTCCCTACTTGCTGGTGTTTATTTAATTGCATCTTCTGTTAATTGGAACTTATGGTTGGAAAGTTCAACAACTTTCATTGGACAACCATAAAATCTAAAATAAAAAATGCCACTTTTAGTTTAGAAAGAAGTAATCTAGAGCAACGGCAGCGGGTCTAATATCGTAGAGTCGTATTGACTATTGAGTGCTTTGCTCTCCCATTTCACGCTGGCTCTGGTAGTTCTAGACTTCTAGCATAGTTTTCCGTTTTTTGGCAGAGTATTACAGTTCTACTACAACCTCTACCTAGTGCCACTGCCAACCATATAGAAACATGGATCTTGGCCTGAAACACGCTGAACTAGCTCAAAGCACTAGATCAGAGCTGACTGGCTGAGAGAACAAACGGTCTGGCTCTGGCCGGTGGACGGCTGCAGAGCAGAGTTCCAATTCCAACACAGTCAGCTTCCGAGCTTTCCTATCCGAAGGAATAAAATCCGCGCCACCCAAAACCCCTCTGCAGTCTGCACACTTGGAGACGCGTCGCCTCCATCTCCACTGCCACTCCCCCATTCCCCGCCATGGCCTTGGCCATGACCTCCTCGTCCCCGCAGCCACCGCCCCCCTCCCACCGCCGCCGTCGCAGCCCGCAACCCGTCGCGCCCACGCCCAATGCCAACCCCAAGCCCAAACCCCGGGCCAAGGCCCTCCCCCTCCTCTCCGACGTCGGCGTCGGCCGCGACCCCGCCGCCATCAAGTACTACGCCCGCGTCGCCTCCAACCTCGCGGGCGCAGGGCGCCTCAGCGACTTCCTCCTCGCAGCCGAGGGCCTCCGCGCGGCCGCAGGCGACGACCCCAGCTTCGCGGCGCGCATCAGCGCCCGCCTCCTCTCGCGTGGCGTCGCCGCCGCGGTCCGCGACCGCGGGCTGCCCCACGTGCTCGAGTTCCTCCGGGACGCCGAGCGCGTGCGCGTCCCCGCAGCCGAGATGATCGACGCAGACGCCTCCGACGCTGTCGCGGCCGCCTGCCGGATGCTGCTGGAGGAGCGACGAATGGCGGAGTACGTGGAGGTCGTCGAGGCGCTAGCCCGTAATGATGCCCCCAATCTCTTCATATCTATGCTTTAGTCGGGCTTAGTGTAGCATGAAGTGTATAAACAGTCTGTTGATTTATGTCATTTATCTTCCGGGGTGACGCATTTGTTACCATTTGGTTTGCTAATGTTGCTCGATGCATCTGACCCGCTTCAAAAAAAGAAAAAAAAAAGCATCAATGATCACATGTTTACTGTATCTTACACTTGCCTCAGGTTTGATCTTTCAACTTTCTAATCTGTAGTAGTTTTCAACTTTCTAATTACTGATGAGGCCTTGAGGAGCATTCACCTGCATGTTACCAGCATACTATTTTGCCATGTTGATTGGTGAAAGTTCTATTGTGGTTCATCCTGCTTATTAGGCAACATCAATACATCATTCATATGATCATATTTTATTAATCCTCCCCTACCCATTCTTTCCATGACAATCATCATATAATCTTATATTATTGTTGTTAATATTGTGCTGCATTATTTTGTTTGTATAGGATGTGGTTTCTATGTTCAAGGCATTGTGAACCCGATGGATGTATTGAAAATATTTGTCAAAAAGCGTGACCCAGATATGGCCATAAGGTGATCATACTTGTCACATATTTATTTAACTTGTCTTGACTTTTGCAAATTAAATGTATGATGATTGCCTCTAGGTTGTTACTTGGTACTGTTAGTATCACATGTTTCTTGCGGAAGAGATTTTAAATTTATGCACAATCTGATGATTTCATGTTTGGATTTTCCAACTGGGTTTGGTTAAATCCATACTGTTTCTAGCAAGCTTGATACCTGCTTATGGATTTTTTTTTCTGACATGTAGGTATGCACGCATATTTCCTAACTCCCAACTTTTACTCTGCAATACCATGGAAGCTTTTGGAAAACGAAAGGAGTTGAAAAATGCTTTAACGGTCTTTGGAGCACTGAAGGATCAACTTGGTGGCATAAATATGTTTGCATGCCGAAGTATAATAGATATATGCGGCCATTGCGGCTCTTCTGTACAGGCTCGAATTATATTTGAGGTACTTGATATCCACTGGCCACAGTTAATTTCATTGTTAGTTGAATTTGTTTGTTTTATATTTATAGATATATCCATTTGTTTTTTAGGTTTGGAGTTAAGGTATATATAAAAGGGATAATCTTGTATTCCGTATTCATTGTTGTCAAAGCAAAAAAATTAAATCACTTGTTTGTAAAGTTCTTCATCTCCGTCTACACTTGGGAACCCTGAAAGAGGAATATCTGACTAGCAGGAAAATTATATCCAAATAAAACACTACCTTCTGTTCACCTGCTATACTCAAATGCTTTAATAACAAAAGACAGTTCCAGGCTTGACTCATATACAACACATGTGACTGGTATGCAGGGGCTGCTTGCTGATAAGATTACTCCAAATACCTACGTCTTCAACAGCCTTATGAACGTCAATGCTCATAGTTTGAACTACAACTTATCAGTCTACAAGCATATGCAAGTAATGCATCTTCTACCTTATTGTTGCTGTTCATAGGTAGGTTATTTTAGCTCCATTGCAAATTGATTCGGTTGCATCATATTTTTTATTTTCCCTTTTGTCCGCCTGTCCTTTTGTAACTAGCTCGTCTCACTTTCTATTTTCTGCCCAATTTTTGGTTGCTATTGCATGTTTGTTCATGTTGTTTCTAATCACATTCACTAGAAGAATATTGGCAGAATAGCCAAATATGTCCCTCAACTTTGGTCCAAGGGTCACTTTGGTCCCTGAAGTATTAAATATGTCGTATAGGTCCTTCAAGTTTTCATGTTGAATCAAAACAATCCTTAGGCAGATGTGGCATGCCACATGTTCATGCCATGTTAGCTTTAGTTGCCATGGCTGAGTCAACATATTAGAATTGCGTCATTTACCCCTTGTCCAATTATAAATCATGCAAGATGTGGACTTGACAGATTACAATGCAAGAATTTGTCATATCGTAGGCCTCCTCAAGCAGGATAAGAAAAATATAGTGACAACACAATAAGTTGTACCACATATCCATTATTTTCCCCCAAAAATCAAACCATGGTGACAATAAATGCATAAAATATTTTTTAGGGGGTCAGGACAAATCATTTTTTAATTGATCTGATCCTTATTACATGGCATAAACTAGAGCTAGATGCACGTACATAGGACAAAAGATCGTGCAATGATTTTTGTGGCCTCGCTGTAACAGCCTTGTACACAATCATTGTAATAGATATGGTGAAGCATGGTAAAAAAGACAATTCTACCATGCCGACTCATCCACATGGTTTCCAACCGCTGACATGGCAAGAGTATGTGGCATGCCAAATCAGCATAGGGAGCAATTTGATCCAACAGAGAAACTTGAGGGACTTAAATGGTCTATTTGATACTTCAGGGATCAAAGTGATCCTCGGAGCAAAGTTGAGGGATGTAATTGGCTATTATGCCAAGAATATTTATGCTGTGCACTTGGTTGTTCCTTTCATTTTCTTTTTCTGTGTTCATGACCAGTCTTCTATAAGCTTATTTGCATTGACCTTAAACTCCTGTTTACGCCTTTTCTTTTTCAGAATCTTGGTGTGGCTCCTGATTTGACTTCATATAATATTCTTCTGAAGACATGCTGCAATGCCAGAGAATTCAACATGGCTCAAGAAATTTATGAGGAAATGAAGAAAAAGGAGCGAGATGGTCTTTTAAAGTTAGATGTCTTCACATATAGTACAATGATGAAGGTATGGGGCTCTTGTTGTTGCCGTCCATGCATTTTGATGATTTGTGATTTCCAGAATCTTTTTTCTTTAAATTCCAGGTGTCTGCAGATGGAAAAATGTGGAAGATGGCTTCCAACATCAAAGAGGATATGCAAGGGGGTGGTGTTCGTCTTAACCTA
This sequence comes from Panicum virgatum, assembly GCF_016808335.1. NCBI lineage: Eukaryota > Viridiplantae > Streptophyta > Magnoliopsida > Poales > Poaceae > Panicum > Panicum virgatum. The sequence continues at coordinate 68,825,289 of NC_053153.1, forward strand.
GTAACTTGGTCATCATTAATCAATGCTTATGCAAATTCTGGTCTGGTTGATCGTGCAATAGAGATCCTTGAAGAAATGATAAGGGATGGCTGTCAACCTACTGCCCCATGCTTCAATATTATCCTTACTGCTTGTCTCAAGTCATGCCAATATGATAGAGCTTTCCGTTTGTTCTATAGTTGGAAGAAGTCTGGTATCAAGATATTTCTATCTCCTGAACAGAAAAGATGCCTTGATGGTGCCTTTACATTCTGTAAAGAGTATCCAAGTAATGACGGTACTATATTGGTGGTTCCGTTCAGACCAACAGTTACAACGTATAACATCTTGATGAAGGCCTGTGGTACTAATGCTGAACGTGCGAAGTCTGTAATGAACGAAATGAGGCGGAGTGGACTTTGTCCTGACCTTATCAGCTGGTCTATTCTTATGGATATTTATGGAACATCTCAAAACAGGGATGGTGCTGTTCAGGTTAATCAAAGTTTTATGTTGATTTTCTTTGCACAATATGATCTGCAACAATATTTTGTATGATATCTATCGTGTCAAGTAAACACACTATTCTCATTTAATGCCCTCTTGAAGTATTCCACTCTATCGAAATGGATATGCATCTGTTGGAGAAAGAATGAAAGAACCAATAGATTAAATAGACCATGAAATGTATGTTGAATTATTTGATTAATTCACTTAATAGCTTGTGGAGTTCTGGTGGCAAATCTTCCTCCCTGCATCTACTGATACAGTGCACATTTAATTTTTTTACTTTACATTCCATAATAGTTTCACTTTCTCTTTGTAATTGTTGATGAAGATACTCGTATCAATTTAGCATTCCTTTTAACTTACCTGGATAAACAAAACGTCACACTTACTTCCTTGATAAATGTGTATTATGATGATTGTATAGCATTATATTTTTTAACCGATAACAATTAACTATTAATGCTATGCCTTTCTTTTTGACATAGGCCCTCAGGAGAATGCAGCGCGTTGGGATAAAACTTAATGTCTCTGCATATACTGTAGCTATTAAGGTTAGTCGTTGGAAAACACTTGGTTAATGTGCACCTTCTGTTAGATAAACTTATGATATGGCAGTAAGCTTTTGCTACATTTCACTCCAGGCATGTGTTGCAAACAAAGATTTGAAGTTGGCACTGCACTTGTTTGATGAAATGAAAATGCACCAACTGAAGCCCAATCTGGTGAGTCTATCTAGAATTTATGGTACAAACTTTGAGGGTTTGATTTATTTAGAATGAGAATTGATGTTTCTTGATGTAACATTATGTTTTGTTTTGATCAATGATCTATTTGGCACTTGGCAGCATCAGAGGTTCTAACAAAGGCTTAGACTTTATTCTCTGTACTAGTTGACATTAGTGTCATGCAGACTAGTTGGTGCCGTTCTATGATTGTGCTAATTGCTTCGGCTGTGTGCATGACTTCTTGGCGTTAAATTATTTGCGCTGTCAATAGATAACATTGGAAGTTGTATGACATAATGGTTAATTCTTCAGGTGACGTACAAAACTCTCCTGACAGCACGCAGCAATTATGGATCATTACAGGAAGTCCAGCAGTGCTTAGCAATCTATCAGGAAATGAGGAAAGCAGGGTATGTGACTGAAACAATAGTGTGCCTTTGGCACTCTTTTGAACCAGTACAAGTGCTTTGCCTTTACTTCTTTCTACATTATTAGCTTGCTGCTTTGACAGCAATTCATGATTGCCTTGAATAAAGAAAAAAAGGTAATCTGATACACTAATGGTTGAACTAAATAAAGAGCAAAGGTTTTATCTGATAAACACGTTCTAGCATACAATAAAGCTGTTTCCTTGAAATACAGCATACACAATGTACATCAGAAGCCCTTCAAGCTACAATTGTTTTGAACACAAATAGATATGAATAAAGGATGTGATCCACTGAAGCTTTAGTTGATAATCTCATGCAGGTGTCCACTGCTTCTAATTCCATTGTTCAACCTTTTTGTGATAGACTGGTATTGTGACAATTTGCATAGGATTTCCTTTTGGTGTTAAATTCTACAATTCAATCATTGTAGGTATCAAGCAAATGACTACTATCTCAAGGAATTAATAGTAGAATGGTGTGAAGGGGTTCTGTCTAGTCGGAGTGCTAATCAAGATTTTTACAATTTGGATCTGCAACCTAAGAGGAAAGAATCGTTCAACCTTTTTCTTGAGAAGGTCGTAACAGTCTTGCAAAAAGATGTTGATCAGAACCAAATAGTTGATGTTCGCGGCCTTTCGAAGGTAAATGATAACCAACAGTATTGTCTTGCTGTTACAGAAACTGTCGCTACTTGTGCTCACCATTAACTTCACAGATTGAAGCTCGAATTGTTGTTCTTTCTGTTCTTCGGAAGATCAAAGAGCAATACCTCCTAGGTAATGTCGAGATGTCACTTTGTTTATATTACAATAGAAGCACAGATGCTAAGTCTCTAGCTTGACCCCCACTGCATTTATGAAACCTCAAGCAGGAAGAGCAGTCCTGGATGATGTGGTTATCATCACGGGTCATGAGAAGACCTCAAGAACTGAAGTTGAAACTAGTGCAGTCGATGTTGAGCATGCAATAGTTACTGTTTTGACAGATGACCTGGGTCTTGAAGTTTTGATTGGACCTGGAAGCTGTCCTCCTGTTTCAGCAAAACCCAATGCTCCGGCTAAATCTAGAAGCAGTTTAGAGCAAGTATCAAAAAACTTTACAAGGAGACCACAGGGAGTGATAAAAATCACTATCAACTCACTGAATCATTGGCTGAAGAAGAAAGCAGTGAGGATTGTACAGTGATATTTCCTTGAATTACTATTTTGGCCCATTCATACACAACCAAAATTAGCAGTTACTCTAGGATTGGATGTACATATGAGAACAGGTATCCTGGTATTCCAGGCACACGCAACACAATTTGTAAAAGGACTTGATGGCTGCCAATGGAGTCTTGGACTCTTGGCTCTTGCCCAGCACATTCACAATTTCAGATACCCAAGCATCGTGGTTTCTGTTCTGTATATGTGAGGGTCTCTATGCTCTAAATTTAATTTCACCACTCATATATGGTTGTATACTTTTATCCCATTTGCCAGGTTCCAGTTTTGAAGTGTTTGTAAAGATGCGAGGTATGAATTCCACTGCTGCGACAATGAACTTCCAGTACATGTCTGGCAGCAATTTTCCTGGAAATAAATCACACTATAGCTGATGTTCAAATACACAAGTGATACAAGGGTGCTGGTAATAAAAAGTTAGCAAGGTCTTCACAGATGTCAATCAGGTCCTTGCAAATTCTGAGCGGAAAACATTGACTTCGCTAAAGGAATTTCTGGCACCTGCGAGCAGAAACACAATATCAGGTACAATAAGAATCTTGGCTAACTCATGCATTCTGAAATCTGAATGAACATTACACATGGGGAAGATTCCTGACAAGTGTTGTTACTTAGTGAAGTGCACTAATAAGCTGAAGAACTGATCAGATCATCAGATCACCCATCTGATTCGACCACCGAGCGTTCAGTGTGTTCAAAAAACGAAAGCAACCTAACACGACATACTGAGAAGTACTGACTGACGACGAACATCTCGTACCTAGCATCAGAGAGTACTCAAATCCAGTCCTGCTGCTGCAGCTTGAGAGGCAGATAGACCTCGGTGAGGTACTGGAACCCGAAGGAGCTGAGGGCCTGTATCTCAGCCTTTTGCCTGGTGCGCAGCATCGTCTCCAGCTCCTTCACCCAGCCCTCATTCTGCTTCACAAAGTCCTCCTCAAGCAGCTCCTTCCCCACCTTGATATCGTGATCTGTCATGGGGAGACGACACTGCTCCGGCACCCTGTACTTGTCCAAGTCGCTCGGCCGGACTCCGAGCCACTTGATGTCCGGCGTCGTCAGATTAGCACTGTCATATGACATGTTTTTCGAACCACACATGTACACCGACAAGATCTTGAGCCCGTATGGATCGGAGTCCACCAGAGCGAGCACCGGCAGCTTGAGCTCCACCTTGAGCCGCCGCAGAAACAGCCGGGTGGCAACATCCGGCTGCCCCTTCGCCGTCAGAATGATGCACGGGAAGCGGTTGTAGAACCTGTCCTCGGCAAGGCGCATGAATGCGGCGTCCTTCTCCACCAGCAGGATGAAGAGCGCGTCGCTCTCGATGCCCGAGACCCTGTCGATGTTGGGCGGGATGGCCTTCCCGCCGACGCCCATGCGCGTGCAGTCGATCCGGTCCCCGTCGTCGGCGAAGACGAGGCGGCCGACGACGACACCCTTCTCGGAGGCGACAACATGGAGGGAGGACCGGGTGCATCCGAGCATGCAGGAGACGTCGTCGAGGACGGCGTCGGACTGGGACTGGTCGCCGAAGAGCTTGACGTCGGTGTAGAAGAGGTCACGCTTGGTGACGTGGATGCCCCTGCGGAGGACGGCGTGGACGAGGGAGAGGACGCGCGCCGTGACGGTGGCCTTGCGCGCGGTGGCGACGTTGGCGAAGGGGCGCGCGGACTCGCGGCGGACGAGCACGATGCGGTCGAGGTCTGGGAGGTAGACCTGGTTGGAGGCGGCGCGGGAGGGCACCGCGAAGGAGAAGCCCCGGCCGGAGAGGATGCTGCGCGCGGCGGCGAGGACGAGGCGGTTGATGCGGGAGGTGACGGAGGAGGAGTCCTGGTCGGCCACCACGATGTACGAGGAGGTGGGTTCCGCCGAGGGGTCGTGGTCCGCGAGGGACTTCCCGGCGGCCTTTGATTTGGAAGAGGAGGCGGAGGCGGAGGCGAGGGAGCGGAGGGTGGCGAGGATGGAGGCGTCGGGGCGGAGCTTCGAGCGGAGGGACTCGGCGTAGGACGCGGCGGCGCGCGGCTTCTTCGAGCTAGATGCGGCGCCGGCCGCGGTTGTCCCCGCGCGGCGCTTTTTCTCCGACATGGCGAGGGCCGAGAGATCGGAAGGCGGCGGAGGAAAATGCAGGCTTTTGGGAGGGCACGCCGGAGACGGCGGCGGGGCTTGAGCTTGAGCGGTTTGAAGGGAGGGAGAGCCGGAGAGGAGGGCTCTGCCGGGCGAGGGGTCTCGGCTGGGCTAGTGGGCCGAGGAGCTTCTGGGCTTTAAGGGCCTTTTCCGGTTTACCCCCATTCGGCCGCGCACATTGCCTGCTCGTAAGCGCGCTGTCCCATCCCCGCGATGCAGCGTCAGGTTACCTCAAAACAACCGGCGATTTGGCGAACAAGCTCGTCAAACCGGTCGTATACGTCCTTGACGGCTGTTAGTCGCTGGACAGGCAGATGAATACTGCCATACTGGTCGAGCACCGAGAAGAGCAGGTCTAGAACTCTAGATACAATACAAGCTGATACACTGTCCACTTGAATGTAAAAACTCAGCGCGACAGCAATGAAGGGAAAACAGAACGAACATACCAGATGCTGCAGGTTCGCGTAGTAGATATAAATATTACACATTATATACAGCAATTATGAATCATGCATATATACGTTACTCGGCTTTCGCAGCACAAAAAAGTTTGCCCGTGCACACACTATAACAGGGATCGCTGAAGATTCAGAGCTACTTACAGCCTGACCTATGCATATGGTGCGAGTGTGGGGGCACTAATTTTCTAGGGACAGCATGCTCTCAACACATCCTGCATGTCAGGATCATCTCCAGCTTCTTTGTCCTGTAAAAATGATACCATAAAAACAAGTTGCATCGAGTCATAGGATGATTGAATGGAAATGTTCTTATGAGGGGTACTGACCTTGTGGATGTACAGGATGTTGTCGATACCAGGACCTGCAACAAGTAGTCCCCCTTGATACCTAAAATAGAGAAATGCATTCCTCAACTCCGACCGCAGTAGGTCGCTGCTAGAAATACAACTGCAGCCAACTTGAAAAACAATTACGAAGGCTCTAAATTGCAAGACCAGGGTGCCGACATACCATCCACCTTTTGTCCTGGTGTTCTTTTCGAATGACAATTCCCAATCCTGCCTGTATCCTTCTCTGTACAACTGTATTATCTTGAGGCCAGCCTGTAAAATGATGGAAAGAGCCGTTTATGTATATGTTGGGTAACATAAACTACACAGCATGCGAAATAGTATAGCAAGAGTTACCGCTGGTGTGAAGGTTGAGAACAGCCCAAATGCAAATTCAAGAGCATCATATGATGAGTGGGTTGGGTCTGCATATACTTCTGCAAGTACAGTAACAGAGTAAAAGACGTTGTCGCTTTGCAGGTAAAAGTATCATCAGCATATATATTGTTGCATAATTACAAATGTAAACACCTATCAGGAAACCAAGGGAAGCTTATGTTTTTTATATGTTTGGGAAAGATGAAGATGAAAAAAGGATCCAGGTAAACTTGGATGGACATGTGCTTTCTATTTAATGTTACTGGACATTCGGTATATGATTTCTTTTACAATAAAGAAGTAAAGACAGAGTCTATATTGGTCATATGTAAAATTTCAGTCCTGGATGAGCTATTCCTATGGGTAGCCTGGTATTACTTCAGGACCTTAGTACACACTGCCACACGAGTCATGATAAAGCCCCATCATGAACTTGTGTATCATTGACGATTTTCAGTTCCAATTTCCAAACCTAACTTGTAAAATAAATAGGCATACCAAAAACAGGTTTGTAAACCAAACTGCACAATACAATTCACTGCCTTGATCTATTGATTTGAGGTACAAGGTGTACATTGTTTATTGGATATTTCCTTAGAATTTATTTTATGATTGTTTCTTTTGCTGTTGTAGATGCAGTGGTAATAAGAACTGGAGCAGTAGTTATTCAAGAAACACACCTCCTTTGAATTTTGTTTGCTCACAAAATGCGTTTGCCTGGACCAGAAAAAACAAGACAGCGCAATCAGTCACCGAAACACCAGGTGATCTATAACAGAGATGGAGTTTATCAAACAAATATTTCAATTACCAACTACCAGAATTCTATGTAAAGATGTAGCTCATCTTCAAGAATTGTACATTCTAGTAATATTCTCAAGGAACAAAACCATAGTTTATAGTACTGAATTAGCTAAATAAACCTTCCCTAGTATCCAATCAAAAGAAAATGCCATTAATCACAGAAATCACTACTGAGAATAAATATAGAAATGGAGGCCCTTCCAAAGAAAACAAAGAAACAAAAAGAACTCACTAACTATAATAGAAAATTGCATTCCAACTTGCTCATGAATCGTACAACACATATTGCATGCATTCGAAGGTTAATCCACTAATCACTCTTGATGCACTATATTAGATTTTGCATTTCCACAACTACCAAATTGTAGATTAAACAACATAATGTAGTAGTGAGGTTCTTTTATGTAGATGAACAAATACCTGTTCAACACTACCTGGTCCAATTAAAATAAGAGCAACTCCAGCAGTTTGCATGACATCCTGAAAATTAGTGGCAACCCAAGAAATAATAAGTTCAGAATACATAATACAGATGAACCAACAAAGAGAGGCTTGTCTGTTATAAGGTGGCTAGTCTTCCCTGAAACATAACCCACGTTTTGCAACCCTTGCAACACAAATAGCAAAACTGTAAAGGTTGTTCTTACAAGGTACTTAAGCCAACTTTTTAATTCACGAAAGAGTGGGAGACTACGAAACTACAGAAATTAACAATGGCACTCCTTCGATATCTATCCTCTAAACTCTAATCCTCCATCCCGGCCTCTCATTCGCAATCCCCTGACTACATAGTCCTCCAAGATGGATCCATGCGCCCCAGATCTTGTGAGGCTACATTTGAGGAATCAATTTGACTATATAGATTTAGAAAATAACCGAACTTTGATGATTTAAAAAGATCTATCTTGTAAAAACAAGCGACTTGTCAGTATTTTGCCTAGTGTTACTACTTCATGGTTTACCAGAAAAGCTGTTAACGTTTCAACAACATGGTAGAGCTTTTTTTTTTTTGACGCGAAAAGGTGGGCATATTTCATATTTGTAACTGCGCCTCGGCAAATGGCAAAGTACTGAACGGCATCCCTTAACCTTAAGCATTTGATTGTTACCTTCTTATTGGTTACAGATAAAGAGAGTGAGAAATCATACCTGTTTCTCTGCGAGAAGATCGGCCTTCTTCCGGCACAGCACACACCTGCAAACAACCAGCAGCATGCCAAAAACTCAGCCACGGCAGTCTCTCATAACTCAACGAATAAGGAAAGGCAAACCGACCCAAAATGGCGGGCAAACGCGATCACGGCTTTCCTGTCCTTCCACAGATCAACGATGGTCACCGCCTTGCCGCTCAGGTCGAACACCTCCACCCCCTGCAGCTTCTGGGCCAGCCCCTCCGCCGGCGCGGCCTCCGCGGCGCTCCCTGCGAATCGGGTCGAACTTACTTTCACAGAATCAAACGTACCGAAGCGACCGGTGGAGCGGAGGGCGGAAGGGAGATGTGATACCGATGGCTCCCGGCCTGGCGGCAGGGAGGAGGAGGCGGTGAGCTCGCTGCACTGGCCGCTGGTGGAGGAGGGGGACGCCGCTCGTGCCCCTCGCGCGGAGGCACGGCGCGGTTGGGCGCGGGGCCACGGGTGCCCCAGCCGGCCGCGGGTCGGCGGCGGCGGCGGCGTGAGGCATGGCGAGCGGCGCGCGAGCGGCCATGCGGTGGCGGCGAGCCGGCGAGCTCGGGGGCAGTTACGTGGGGTCTCGGTGGCCAGGATGCGGTTATGCGGCTGTCGCCACGCGGTGGGCATGAGCCTTGGGAAGAAGAGTGCCCATAACCCCATGTTCTTCCTGGGCTCCTGGCTCCCGTTTGGTCTGAACGAGGTGTGGCCCAGGCCCACACGTTAGCCACACTCGCCCGCCGCTACGCCCCCACCCAGCCTCGGGTTCGCTGGGAAACCGAAGGCCGTAGAGCCGGACTTGCAGAGCACTGCGGCGAGACATGAGGGGCTTCCGCTCTGCGCTGGTCCGCGCGGCGCGGTCGCGGTCGCGGGCGGAGCTCCAGACCGCGCAGCGCCAGCGGCCGTCGGATCTCGCCCAGCGTTTTTCCCACTCCGCGGCGGCCCCGGAGAAGCCGTCCTTTGGCATCGCGTTCGACATCGACGGGGTCATCCTGCGCGGCCGCAGCCCGATCGGGGGCGCGCCACGGGCCATCCGCCGCCTCTACTCCGAAGACGGTAGTTCCCCTGCGCTTCTCGTGCTCTGCTGCATTCCGCAGGAGCTGCTTGTAGTTTCATCAGGCAGACTCGCAGAATGCCTAGATGTTGTACTTGTACCGGCGAAGTGGACTCGGATGTCAGGACATGCCTGCCGCATTCGTGTCTTTTGAGCATTTCATCGAACGGGTCCTAGACATTAGGCTTCTTTGTTTCAGGTGTTGTGTCGTGTAGGTTACTCCACTAGTAAATCATATCTAAATCTAGGCAGCAACGATATCTCATTGCTGGAATGCAAACCTGTGCAACTAATCTTCAGGTGGTTAAAGCTTATTGATACAAATTATTTGCTCTTTTTCAGGTACCCTGAAGATTCCGTTTCTGTTTTTGACCAACGGTGAGTAGTTCACTGTGTCATTAGCACATCCTGTTTTGCTATCAATATTACATATTAATTCCAGAGCAATGGAATAGTTCTAAAAATTCCTATCTTCAAGCAATGCACGTCGCAACTAAAGGTTGTACAGAGGCACCATGGCTCTTGCCACTTTCTGATTGTGTTATGAAGTTTTATTGAGGTTATTAAGTTTTACCAATCTGTTGGCAGGAGGAGGTGTTCCAGAGCACAGAAGGGCTCTTGAGCTAAGCCAACTTTTAGGGGTTAACATTTCTCCTACACAGGTACCTCTACAGTACTCACGGGTCCTTGCTTATTAGTACCGCACAGTAGTGAGTAGTGGGCCTTCAAGCTAAGAAATAAACCCCTATATTAGGGAAAGATATTTTAAACCGTTGTGTATTTTAAATTTCCACTTATGAAATTTTCTGATGGGTGCAGGTCGTGCATGGCCATTCTCCCTACAGAGAGCTGGTGGATCGGTATGCCTTTCAAGTACTTATAAGTTGCCTTGAAGTTCTGTTTTCATAATATATAGGTGTCTCTGTTTTCATTCGATTATTTCTTGTTTCTTTATGGACTTGTAGCACCTGAATGAAACCTCGCTTTTTGGTCAGTACAGTTTTGAAAATGACCTTATTGTTGCTGTTGGAAAAGGAGAGACTGCAGTAGTGATGTCTGAGTACGGATTTAGGTAATTCTTCATGTTGCTATTTTGATCACAGGTCAAATTTATTGTGTGAGTTCCTCACGGGTTACCTGTATGTGCAGAAAAGTTCTATCCATAGATGAATATGCATCTTATTTTAAAGATATTGACCCCCTGGCTCCTTTCAAGACTTGGAAAGTTGGGCAAAAAACAAACAGTTACATGTCTGCAAAAGTGCACCCATCATATGATGTTTATTCAGAGAGAGTTAAAGGAGTGTTTGTTGTCAGCGATTGTAAGCATCTAGGCCCTCAAGGTATGTTTCGGTGATTAATGACAACCATTATTGTGACTAATGAGTTTGTGCAGCTTAATAGATCATTATCGCTCATTTGGTCATATGTCAAAAGAGGCCCCTCAATTTTATTATTCAAAAAGGCGATCTCGGTATTCAACTCAATTTTATGTCAAGACTAAGGATCTTTCTAGTCCTAAATGTCATAAGGTTGAGAAGGACACTTAGGTTAGTATAGGTTTTATAGTTTTGTAGTGATCGCACTATTAAGAGGGGTTAAGGCTAAGTAACTTGAGCATGGACATGATCATTTGAAAATGGATGCACACTATGGTCACTCAGGTTTCTAGAAGTTCAAATAAGTGGTTCTCAAACCATATCTCAAGAATATTTGGATTTCATTCAAGACTCAAATCAGAAAAGACAAAATCAGAAAAAGTCTATACACCGGTTTAACCGACGCTCTCAATTTTCTATACGTCGGTTAAACGAAGTCAGCAGAGTCTGGACAAATTCAATACACCGGTTAAACCGACGTGTTTGAAATTAACGTCGGTGCATTGGTCCAGAGTTGGTTTTTCCAGGGTATTTCAAGTTCTATACACCGGTTAAACCGACGCTGTTTAAATCAAGACGTCGGTGCAATTGACCAGTGAGATGGCTTTTCAGAGGAATTCAAAAGTTGTACTCACCGGTTAAACCGACGATAGGTTTGAGTTAACGTCGGTGTAGTTGTCCAGAGACTTGGTTTTTCAGTGGATCAGTGGACAACTACACTCACCGGTTAAACCGATGATACGTCGGTCAATCTGCCCAAGTTGTAACGGCTAGTTTTCAGAAGAGGCAGTTTACATTCACCGGTTAAACCGACGATGACAAATGGAGGGACGTCGGATTAACCGGCGATACGCAGTTTTCTGGCAGCTTTTCTCCAACGGCTCTATTTGTGTGAGCTGCCTATATATACCCCTCCAATGGGTCATTTCGCCCACTCTTGACACCAGGCAACATCCATACACTCATACTATAGTCAAGAGCCACATTGAGCTTCATCATTCACATACTTGTGCATTCAATCAATCAAGAAGCAAGATTAAGGACTTGAGTAGAGAGAAGCTAGTGTGCATCCGTTCTTGGTGATCGGTTCTTGCTCAAGTGAAGGCCTTAGCTTGTTACTCTTGGTGATTGGCATCACCTAGGCGATCTTGGTGATCGAGGTGTTTTCTCGCGGAGCTTGCCAAGGATTGTGGGAGCCCGGAGAAGAAGATTGTACGTGGCTTGATCTCCACCACGCCGGGATGGTGAACGGAGACTCTTAGTGAGCGCCCTCGTCTCGGTGACTTGGGAGGTGACAAGACTCCTTGAGAGTGTCACAACGTGGATTAGGGGTGTGTGCCAACACATCGATACCACGGGAAAAAAATCCGGTCGTCTCTTGTCCACTCTCTTTATTCAAGCATTTTCTTTCTTGCAATTTACTCATGTGCTTGACTTAGAGATCATAACTTAGCTCTACCTTGCTAGGCTTTACTTTGTTTTTATCTCTCTTAGCTTGTGTAGGTAGCTTAGTTATTCGGTTGGTGAATTGGTGCCCTACTAGCTTTGCATAGGTTAAGGTTGCTTTACTTTGTTTTAGAAATTGAAAAAGGCCCAATTCACCCCCCCCCTCTTGGTCCATCGATCCTTACAGCGATCCTGTTGACTGGGGAAGAGATCTACAGGTACTTTTTTCATGCCTGTGTTTATTGGGCTTCATTTGTTTTATTTTTGCTGACTATCTTAGTATGTGATCTATAAAAACTTTCCTATAAGCGGATCTGAATAATCATGTAAAATTATGATTATGTTATGTGTAGGTTGGCAAAAATAAGTTTCAATAGTCTGAATTTTTTTATTTATATATGAAAGGTACTTTGTGACATCTTGTCCACTGGTGGACTTCCTGGGAGTGGAAAAGGGGATCAACCTCCTTTGTATTTTGCAGCTGATGATCTTGAATACCAGGTAAGATGATGTGTGAATAGTGGAGCTACACTACACTGTAAACATCCTATGCCATCCAGGTTCCATGATATTTAAGATAACCATTACACCGAAAGAAACTTAGTTTTGGGCTCCTATGGTAGGCAGCATTTCCTTCTGAACGGCTTGGGATGGGTGCCTTCAGGATAGCATTGGAAAGTATCTTCAATCAGTAAGCTCTTATTATGCTTATGAGATATTGTAATTCTAATTTAGTAGCATCGATGTGCAGCCTGCTTATTCATTTCTGCTCATTTGAACTGCAGAATAAATGATCATCCCCTGAAGTATACATCTTATGGAAAACCGAATCCATTTGTGTTCAAGAATGCAGCAAGCATACTTGAAAAGCTTCTTATGAGTATGTATCCTAATTCACAGTCATCAAAGGAAGTAAAAGATTGTCTGTTTTCAACTATCTACATGGTTGGTGACAATCCTAAAGTTGATATCAATGGAGCTTTGAAGGTTAGTCTCTGATACATTTTTATACTCTATATAAAAAGTATTCACTGCATGGAGTGGCTGATGGTGTGAGGAAGTTGTACAGCTTTCAATATCTGCTTCCTTGACAAGATTTCAACATTGCCTATTATTAGAAGATATGTGTTTCCAGAGTTGAACAGCTAGCATGTTATCCAGCAAAAAGTTGATTACCTGATCAAGGAACTTGGAAGACAGCATTACCTTATTGAATAACGAGCCATCCACTTTCAACATCTTCATTTTTCTATGTTGCCCTTTCGTTCCATTGAAAGCAGGGCATTGCTTCCTGTGGAAAGATACTTACCCTATGCAATTTGAACTTTGCAGGCTGGCCACCCATGGTCGTCTGTTCTTACAAGAACGGGTGTTTTTAGGGGAAAAGATAATGATCCACAGTTTCCTGCAGATGCGGTAAGTCTTATTAGCTGTTTTTTCCCACCCTATGGCTTTTAACCTGGTAATGCATGTTTATCAATAAAACATATGTATACATGATAGTAGTTTCAGTTTTCAATTAAGAATAACCGTAAGCAATACGCCTAATCTCAATTCTATTATCCTTTTTGGAGTTCTCAGTAGTAGAGCAATGCACATAGAACTAGAGAGTTTTGATCTCCATATGGTGCCAAATCTTGAGTAATGGACAACAAATGTCTGTGCTATATTGTGAGTCATCTTATACCACAACGATATTATCCAGAAAATATGTTGGTGGAACAAACCTGGTTCAGCTGGTGATAGGTGTGGGCGATTTGGGTGCCTTTCTTTCTCAACAAAGAAAATAACATATTTCATTATTTGTAAACAAAATATGTTATATTCGTGTTTCACTGACAGATGTTTTTTTAGTGTTATATATTTATTTTCCTTGGATTATTGTTCTTGCACATGCTGTCCTGGCAAGATGCCTTCTTAACTGAAATTTGTTGACCTAACACTTTGCTATCTTATGCACAATGAAGATGAAAATAGAAGCATTGGCTATCCAATATCATGAATTCATTTTCATACTTTACTTGCTGTTTGATCAAACTTATGTATGTTTTGCAGGTTGTTGATACGGTAGAAGATGCCATCAACTATATTTTGGAGAAGGAATGTATACGGTGACAATACCATCTATACTCCTTTGACCCTTCATTGTTATTTGGCGTGATTGACAACATGTACAGCCAATTTCCTCTTTCTGTCTAGTAAATTTGGAATAATCGTCGGCTGTAGATTGATCTCTTATTCATTCTACTTACAAATACACGGTGGTGACATCAGGCCACATTCCTTTGCTAATATTTTTGTTGGCTGAAGGGGCTAATTTATTATTTGTAGAAAGATCAAAAGCTCTATGCTGTGGGGCTGAAACTGAAAATTTGAAGCAAATTCAAAATTTGCGTCATTGCTTTAAATTTTTTTTACTAAAACATACTTTTTTACAGTTACTAAAATATATTTTGATACAACTTACTTGGGACAGAAGGCTATGTTGTTGTTTTGGTCGTTGTTGTATATATTTCGATACAAATTCAAAGGCACTTTTCTTTAGACCACAGCGTAATACGGCCCGACTGGTTGTTGCGCTCTGGCCCGCTAGAGCTGACGGCCTGATGTAGCAACGGTCCACGGAACGCTCGGCCCACATAGTTCGGAAGGTCACGTAGACCAAGTCCGCGTGAACCTTCTCATCTTCTCACAGATAAGCTCTCGCGCTCCCACTCTTTCTCCTACCTCCGCCGTCCGTCTTTGCGCCCAAACCAACCCGCCGTTCCTCCGGCGCCCGCCCTCCACAATGGAGACCTCGTTCCTCCCCACCACGCTTCCCACCGCGAAGCCCCTCCCTGCGTTCCGAACCCTTTCCACCGCCGCCTCGCTCCGCCCACACCCGCGCCCCCGCACCTCGACCATCCGCGCGGCCATCACCCGGGGCCGCAAGGAGGAGACTGTGGCCACCGTCCGCGAGCAGCTGGAGGGGTGCTACCTCCTGGCGGGCATCAAGTACGAGGGCCTAACGGTGAAGCAGCTGCAGGGCATCCGCGACGCGCTCCCCGAGACCTGCAGCCTGCTGGTGGCGAAGAACACGCTGGTGGGGAAGGCCATCGAGGGCACCCCCTGGGAGGCGCTCAAGCCGTGCATGAAGGGCATGAACGCCTGGCTCTTCGTCCACACCGAGGAGGTCCCCACCGCGCTGAAGCCCTACCGCGCCTTCCAGAAGGAGGAGCGCGTCGAGGAGACCAACGACTTCGTCGGTGCCGTCTTCGAGGGCAAGTTCTACGGGCCGGGCGACTTCAAGGCGCTCGAGACCATGCCCAGTCGTGCCGAGGTGTACGCCAAGCTGCTCGGCGCGCTGCAGGGCCCCGCTACGTCCCTCGTCACCACACTGCAGGCGCCCGCCAGGGACGTCGTCGCCGTGCTCTCCGCCTACGTGCGTAAGCTCGAGGAGGAGGCTGGCTCAGCATAGTGCAGGTCGCGAAATGGTTGGCATCCCATCACTCTCCCTTCCGTTTGTAGATTTCCTTGTACCTTTACTGGATCTCAATCATATTTGAATTGAATCACATTTTCTATTTCACAATTTGTTGCCTGAATTACATGGTACTGGCATACTGCTGAGTCTGAGTGTATTGCTAGCAAGTATCATGGTTTAGGAATCGGTATGAGTTCATATAGGAGGCTTGGTCTGTGATTACGTAGTTTTGAATCATTCAACAATTTGGTTTCTATGAAAAGCATCTTCATTGACTGTGTTTACTATCTCAGTGAAAATTTGATTCCACAATTTAATTTAGAATAAAATGCACTGTGGGTCCTTAAACTAGTTGAGCCGTTCTATTCAGGTCCATGAACTTTGAAAATGCATTTTTAGGTCCAGGATTTATTTAAGTGAGTCACTTGAGGTCCAAAACACCTCTAACCGCCTCTGACTGTCTACGTGGACGGCCAACTCGGATCCAACGTGTACTCGGATCTAACAAATTTGCAATTCCACCCTCCCGAACCGACCCACTCTCTCCCTCTCCATCCCCTCCTCCGGCGTCCTTCCCGTGCCGCCGCCCCTCCTCTGCTCCCTCCCGCCTCCGCCGGCGGGGGCGGAGAGCAGTGCGGCCGCAAGCGCAAGGAGCTGTGCGGAGCTGGCCGAGGACGCAGCGGCAGGCCTGCAAGCACACGGCGGCCGCACGGAGCTGCGGCAACGGCGGACGACGGACGCGACGGCGAGGCTACCGGTGGCCGACGGGCGCGACCGTGCCCTGCTTCCGCCTGGCGGCTGCCTCCGCCTCCCACGGGACGGCCGCCCGATCCGCCCCAAGCCGCCCCAAGGCGCTGCTCGCCGTGGCCTCCTCCGGAGCGACGCCGGTGGTTGGGAGGACGCCGGAGGGGATGGGGAGGGAGAGAGAGAGGGTCAGTTTGGGAGGGTGGAATTGCAAATTTGTTGGATCCGAGTCCATGTTGGATCCTAGTTGGCCGTCCACGTAGACGGTCAGAGGCGGTTTTAGGCGTTTTGGACCTCAAGTAACTCACTTAAATAGATCCTGAACCTAAAAATGTATTTTCAAAGTTCATGGACCTGAACAGAACAGCTCTACTAGTTTAAGGACCCACAGTGCATTTTACTCTTTAATTTATGTGTGACTGTGTTAGGAATTGGTATGTTTGGCTTGGTCCCAATGTGCGCCCAAGCTAGATAAGCCAAAATTTTGTCACTTCGACTAATTTTGGTGACGATATGGTTGGGTGCCAAAATTTGGCTTGGTAGCCATCTCCTTTGGACATCTTATTTCATTTTGGTGGCCACAGTTGGCCAAAATGGCTTTTGGCTAGAAGGTGGCAAATTTTCTAGCAAACCCAGCAGCCCCTACATTGGCCAGAAAAACTTTTGGAAGCTCTGGAGTGCTTATGTTATCATACTCTGGTTTTAGGATCAAATCAATTTTCAATCAGGAAGCTGAATGTCGTGGTACCATCAGCTGGCATTGTCTTTTCAATTAAGAGTGAAAAAAAACTCTCTAAAGCTCAAATTGAAAACTTTGAGAAGCAACACCATTGTGCTATCACTTAATACACCTTGGGATGTCCATCACGGCTGCAATTTTAGAACAATTCGAGCATCCCATTTGTGGTAGCACCAGGACGGTAGTTGGAAATTCTTATTAGTTGTTGTGTAACTTCTCTCTTTTTACTGTGAAACTGTGACTACTGACTAAGCATCAACTTGGCAGTGATATACACAATATGTTTACTGTGTGAACATTCACTTGCTAAATAACAGGGAAAACTTGATTCTCAACAAAACCCCCCTTTGTTGTGTGCTAATGTACCTAATACTAATAGTTAACTTAAAATGATCACTGGTGGCTAGTCCAATGGTATAATACCTTTCTTCTGGCTGAGTGCTGAATGCTGAGTTAGGAAATTTCAATCGCAGATTTTCTGGGATTTAACCTCATAATACCTTGGTTGACGAATCTAATATATGCATCACTGTGACAACCAAGTGCAGGAGCGGACCCTGGAATTGGTTAGGAGGGGGGCTGATCCAATCTTAATAGAAGCTCAAGTGCTTTGCATCTTTAATATTTGTATATTTTCTCTTAGACCTCCGTTGATATTCTAGCCCGGACAGCCCGACCCCTGGGTCCGCCACTGATCAAGTGTAACCTTCGTGTAAAAGGGTTATTTTCCGAATTTTTGCAATGGTGTGGAAGTTGCAGAAGTGCATAGGTATGGGCATATCAACGCCGCAGTGGATGTCGATGCTGCCTGCTGGAATTTTCGTGAGTGACAGTGAAAAGATTACTCGGTGGTAACAAGTTGGAAATTCGACAGGTTATGTTCTGGATCTGGTATGAGAAACTATTGCTTGCGGCTTCTCCCCTGATATTTTTGTCTATCCACAATACCTTCTAGTGACTAAAGCAATCAACCTGGTTGTTCACCAGTTTAGGTGGATTTTTTAACCATCTAACGTATTTTTAGGCGCTCCAGATCTACTATGGTAAGTGAAATGCGTGTTTGTTCTGGCGGTGAAAACATGAGATGCTGTCAGTCTGTTAAAACATAAGCGCTATCTAGATAAATATCTGTTTGTTCTATGTAGAACTCAGCAGTCACTCAGTCATCAAATGAAAGATGCTTCAGTTCCATGGTAAAATTCTTTGGAACTTTCCTTGATGTAACAAAGTGGTGAGATTGTAGTTTTTCTGATATGTGCTCATAGTCTGTTTTCATATACAATGCACTCCCATTAATGATCAATGTAGCAACCTTAAGCATATTGCAGAGTCATACCATGATTTCAATTTCCAACTGGTTTATACAGCTTGAAGGCGTAGTCGCTTGACTTTTCATGATTCATCCACTCTTGCTGTGTACTCTCTTCAAAGAGTCAAACTCGTCGTAGTTTCATTTCCCGTGGTTGAATCGTTGCCAAGTTGATGCTTATGCATGTCATGCTCTCTCGGTTATCAGGTCCGAAAATGAAGAACTTTTTTCACTTCTATAGGATGGCAGTGTAAAACATAGTATGCACGTGCTAGTTATATATCTGGGTATGAGTGATTTTTTAGATTGCGCGACTGCAGGACTGCTTTACTAGTCAAAAGTATCTGAAATTCCGAATCAGGTAGACCACCTGCTTCTGGTTGGCGGTTGCAATTTGCAAGAAAGCGAATGTCTTCTTTTTTTTTTAGGGAAAAGCGAATGTCTTCGAGGCTTGCAGTTGCAGGCTTTGTTTACAACTACAAACTCGTGGGCCGGACTCCGTGGGCCTTAGGGGGCAAATCATCCATACATCCTCCACGATCTTCTCGTTGCGTCGACGACGACGCGTACACTAGCATCAGTGCGGCGGGCATAGCCGCATAGGGGGCAGCAGCGGTGAAACACGAGCAAATTAGAATTGGCGAAGTTTATTTATCGCGTGCGGAATCGAGCGCGTCGCACAAGGTCCTCTTCATCTTTCTTCTCCAGCTACGGCGGCCGGACTTCGAGGAACGAGGTTGCCGAGGACGGTTGTGGCCACCGGCGACCTTAGAAGGTGGGAGAGGGGCAGAGTTGCGAGGGCGGCGCGGCGAGGCGGCAGTGGAGGCGGGTTGCGAGGGCAGCGTGGCGAGAGTGAGGTGGCGGGGATGCCGCCGGCGGTGGAGCTAGGTTTGGAGGCGATTAGTGACAGCGGTGGTGGAGGCGCCGGAGGAGGCAGTGGATGGTAGGGGAGTAGCAGTGGCGCGGCCTTTTGCGACGGTATCGCGGCCAGCCTCGCGAGCTAGAAGTAGACTTCTCCGGTACACTTGCTAAGTGGGTATATGGAGTTGAGCTATGAAAGTGTATGTACAGTGAACCCAAAATTTATATGTGCATATATAGACACCCCTAATCATAGTGTATCTTCGCTCCGTAGGGTGCTGCACGCGTGCACGGCTAGACCTGGGCTAGACCTGGGCAGCGACGCGTCGAGAGCGGCCGGCGCGACGACAATGGGCGGTAGCATCTAGCATGGGCAGCTTGTGCGCGAACGCAAGGAGGAGGTGAAACCAGTGGGGGAGTTGGCTGAATTTCACGCCAAGGATCACTTATTTAAGTGCTTAAAACACTCAAACTAATCCATGTAGCGATAGCTATAATAACTATAGCCCTAAAAATACTTAAATTACATAATTTAGATTATATTCCCAATTCCAAATTCAATTGTACAATAAGTTCAATAAAAACTTAAACAAATATCAAACTAGTGCCGAGTCGGCGAGTCATGTTATCCTCACCTATCAATATATCATATCTTCATTAACAATAGAAAGTGAATTTGAGCCTACCCAAAATCAATATGCAAAATACAATAAATTAATGGAAAATGACAATTAGATGCAACAAACCACTTGCACAATGATAACTAGTGCAAAATACAATTAATTAGTTTGTTCGATTTTAGTATAGAAAAAGGGGATCGCAATGAGGAGCACTGGGGAATGTATAATCTTAGACCTGCTTGCTGCTTGGCTGCCGCCGGCGTCCAAACTCCACAGGCGCGCTAGCCACCAGGCGAATGACTAGCAGATTAGGGGTACTTCACCAAAATATCCGATGGGCCATAAAAACAAATACTTACATGCAAGAGGTTTTTTGGGCCACGGCTCTTGCCCTAGGCCCATATCTGCCCCTAGGTGGAACTATTGGGACTTGCAAATGCCAACGCGTGTAGATGGTAGTGGTAGCGCAGCGTGTGCAGAAGGCAGCAGGGCCGACTAGGACGGAGAAGCAAGGCGAAGGCGCGGTGGAGTTGGTTTGCTTAGGCCGCGCGGTCAGCCACACAGGATGTTTGATCCAAGGATTAATTTTTAAGTACGCATTGTATTGGATGTTTGAGTGAATTAAATATAAGCAAACTATAGAACTACTTGCACAAGCCAAGGCTAATTTACAAGATGGATCTATTAAATCTAATTAATCAATCATTAACATATGGTTACCGTAGTACAGCGTGGGGAAAAAGTAAGGATTGATTCGGATCGGATACAAATAGAATCGGATCCGGATGTCACTCTACCACATTTTAATTTGGATACGAATGCGAATACGGATCTTATCGGATACGAATACAAAACGGATAGTTCGAATCCAGTTTCAAATCCGAATACCTTCTTGATTTGAAACTTAGGGCTATCACGAGTATCAAATTATTTTGTCAACAATTTCATAGTAGATCAGAATTATTATACAAGTAGAGAGTAAATGATTAGAAGATAGCAAATAAAAAAATGTAATTATCTATGTATATCTTTTATAAAACTAATTTTTAATATAAAATAAATAAATATTTAAATTCTTAATAATTAAGCTATATAAAAAAGATTTCATCATTAAATAATTAATTAATTTGACTCATATAAAATAATTTTGTCATTAAATAAATATATTAAATAGTTAAAGTTAATTTTTTTATATCATTACTAATTTAAATAAATATATTATTAGTCATCTAGATTTCTAAATAATTTAAATAGTGTATATTATTAAGTAATTAGGTATAGAGATAAGTTTAAGATTGTTTGACTAGTCACTTTTTCTTTGCGGATACGGATATGGTCGAATATTCCTCGGATACGAATATGGAATCAGATAGAGAAAAATTCTAAAAATCGGATTCGGATACATCCATATGACATCTATATTAAAATCGAATACGAATACCGATATCCATATTGATATTTTAAGCGAATACGAATACAGATAATTTGGATGTTCAGCCATCTATATCCATTCTTAAAAAAAGTTTGTACGAGTAGAAATTTTGACGTCATGGCTGGAAAAACAGACCCATCCCACTCTGTTTTCTTTTGAAAAGAAAAAGGATAAGCCGGATCAGGTGAAGCGAGCGAGCAAAAGCAAGCACGCTGGAATTTGGATCACGCAGAGAGTGCGTTGCTTGACGCCCGTGATCCGGACAGCTCTTCGCCCCCTATCAGACGCCATGCGTGCGCGCCAAATCTTTATCCAGCCAGCCATTGCTCCGCGCGACACTAGTCTCCGGGATTGAACCGAAAACGAAGGCTCCGTTCCCCTTCCTTGATCGACAGCGCCACATTCCCCCCGTGGGCTGTGGCCACGTGAAGACGAATCGACCGCAGCGCGTAGCAAGACTGCCGGCTGCGCGCCCTCCCTCGCCCCATGTGGGGGGAAGAAATCGCGCAGGAAAAGGCTCGCTCCGCGGCCACACACCGGAAAAGGAGATGCGGCCCCCGGATAAAGCGCGGCGTCTCGGCCACAGCGCGCCGGGGGATAAGGCAAAGGCAGGGCGATGCTGCCTGGCGCCCGGCTGCCCCCGCCCAGAATCGATCTGATGGCGCCCAGGGCCAGCCCCCCGATCGAGCGACGCGCTCGGCGTCGCCGGCGTGCTGCGTGCACCGCGGACTCGTTCGTTAGCTCTGCCTGGTGCTGGATCGCTGTCTTGGACTAGGCAGGACCGTGCGCACCTGATGACGGGTGGAAAGGCGGCGATGCCCTGCCCCTCAGAATATATATCTCCAGCTCCATTGGCTCTTTGGACGATTCAGTCTATCTAGCTCGAAAGGTGTCGGGGGACGAAAGGCTACGGTGCTGAATATTATCACCCGATGGCTGGGATGGGGCGAGGGACTTTTTTTTCTTCTATTTTTCCCTTCCGGCCTGAACTACATGGATTGGAAATCGGTTGAAGTTGGACACTTTGTAGTGAACATGCATGCATGGGTTTTTAGTTCAGTTGCTAGTTGAATTCCCAGGTTGAAACATGCACGCATGCGCGGCACGACAGCACGAGCCTTCCGGCCCGCGACGCCATGCGATCGAGCGAATCTGAACTCGCGGTGCGAGTCCACGATCGCCTCGGAGCGGGGCGGGCCAGCCAGTGGGCGGGCTCATTGGGTCCGCCACGCAACCTGCCAATATTATTCTACGGAGGCCGACATGTTGGTTGGTCCGGGCGATGGCTCGCGCGTTGGACTTTGAAAAGTGGCTTGCAATTGCTCGACGACGTGCGCCGTTCGCGGTGGCTTTCCAAGGCAAATTTCTCAGCCACAGGTGGTGGGTGCCTTGGAGGACAGAATGGGCTTGGATAGGATAGCTGAAATGCTCCTCCTTCCGACAAGAAATTAAAACCGAATCCGCACGCTCTATTCAGCCCTTGTTTAGTTGCATAATTCAAACTTCCAAAACTATCACATCGAAAAGGAATCTTACATGCATGGAGTATTAAATCTAAATGAAATAAAAAATGAATTGCATAGTTTGTTTGTAAATTACGAGACGAATCTAATAAGTCTAGTTAGGCTATGATTAGACACTAAATTGCTACAGTACACATGTGCTAATGTTAGATTAACTAATCTTAATAAATTTGTCTTGTAGTTTACAGACGAATTTTGTAATTAGTCTATGTTTAATACCTCAAATATAAAAAAATTCCATTTCGAAAAGTTTGCCAGAGCAACTAAACAAGGCGTCAGTTGTCATGGAAAACGTGTCCTTTCACAGCCCGAGGAGCGTGAGCACATCTGAACGGTCACACCTAAGCGATGCCATGCCATAGATCGTCACCTACTTCAGGACATGGGTTTGCACTTTGCAGGCTAACATTTTGTCGTTGGCTCATTGCTAGTTTTAAGTAAAAACATGAATTCAGTAGAGAGCATGGCCCATCTTCCTCTTCTATTACGTGGGTCTCGAGAGGACGGCAAAGCGTCTATGGAGCACTCTGTGATCGAGAAGAAAGGAAAGCGCCAGGCGAAGCTTTGGAGGAGCCACAAACAAATCCTTATTACTTAGTTGAACATAGTGACTTCCGTGGGAGATTTGTTTTTTAACACTTAATTTAGTCCCTTCCCGTCCTCACCAAAGTTTACTCAAATCATTAGAAGCACCCTCTCCAGACTCTAGAACGTTCTAGCCGCATTCCGTCCCGGTTGCCGTCGCCATCTCCAGCTTAAACAAAACGAGGAAAAGGGTTGTGAACTCGGTTACTCAAACCAAACCTATCGGCCGTCCTGCTAATCACAACCGCTAACTCGTACGAGTGGGCCACACCAGCTCACAAGTCACTACTCACAGCTAGCAAACACATAGAAAATAATTTTTTTCCTTGACCAGGTAGGTTTTGTCAGAAAATAACAGTCGTGTCTCAAAGCACAATTTGTTCGATTCTTACCCGCGGCTAGATGTAAACATTGGTAAAAGTGAAATTTGAAATACAATGGAGGGGAACAAAGTCGGAAAAGGATTTAGTTTTTCTTCAAAAGTAGCAAACTTTAGTCAGCGATGATATTTATATTCGATTTAATTGGGAAAGCACTTGATTAGTTAATTGATCACCTCTCGCAACAGCGGAGTGCCCCAGCTCCCAAACCGCTCTCCAGGTCCCGATTAAACGCCGTTAAGCCCTCCGCCGAGCCGCGGGCCCCACCACTCCCCGCCCCACCACCAGCCCGCAAAGCCACCGACGTGCGGGCCCGCGCGGCTTTCCCGGCCCCGCCCGCCAGGGTCCCAGCCGCGGCGGACCCGCGCGCGGCTCCACACGTGGCAGCGGGCGATCTGCGGATCCGGGGGCACGCAGGGAGCGCGCGGCTTTAGATCTCGTCGGATCTCCGCGGGGGCGCGGGCCCCGCCCCCGCCCCCACCCCCTGCCCACCTCCACTTGCTCCACGTCACGGCGCTCTCTTCCCCTCGCCTCCCTCCCCCGTTATCTACCGCCTCCTCTCTCGCTCGCCATCCCACCACCGCATCGCCTTCCGCCATTTGGACCCTCTCGCGGCCTCATCTCCTGCTCGTCCTTCGTTGCACCAGCGCGTAGGTTCCCCACGCGGCTGGGTCTCGGGAGCGCGCGCAGCCCATCCCAGTGGCCCCCGCTTCGTCGCCGCAGGACTACGACACCGCGTCCTGAGTCCCGCGAGGTGCGCGCCGCGCCCTTTTGCTGCGGCCACCGAGAGCTAGCTCGTAAATTCAGCTGCGATGAGCCAACTTTTTGTTGTTAGATTTTATCCCTTTTGAATTTAGCTGGGTTTGGGGTGTTATTTGTACGGCAGAGCTCCGGAGGTTTCGCATCCAGTGGATCTCGGCAAGTCCGTTTCCTCCAGCAGAGCGGCTCGGAGGTGCTGCAGTGCTGTTCCCTCGGGTCGAGGTAAGTTCGAAGTGTCAATTCATACTAAATTTGTAACCTCCCCGAATCCTGCATATCCCTGTCTATACGGTGATTTTCTTTAATTAACGAGATGTTTAATGATTCTCAGGAATTGGAAGCCACTGAATTTGGTCGTTGCGGAGCTCATGGGTTAAGAACAATTTCTTCTAGCCCGGCTACAAGTAGTCCTCTCTGACCATTCTGCAGCATAGTAGCTTGTTCTGAGCATCTCTTATGCCCAGCCAGGACAGATAGGTCCTTGATTCATGTATGTTTTCCTTGCAGATTTGTAGTTGGATTCAACATATGCATTTCTGACGCTGACATAGGATGTGCTCCACCATCCGTGAAGTCTCTATAGTTGCACAAACCACCACTGCACTATCTGTATCTCTTTGAATCAAGTTAATGGGTAGCGCCTGCCAAGCTGGCTTGGATGGGCCTCACAAGGATGTGAGAGGGATCGCAAATGTTGCCACTGAGAATGGCCACCATGGGGCCGAGGCTGATGCGGATGAATGGAGAGAAAAAGAAGAGGACTTGCCCAATGGGCACAGTGCGCCACCGGGCGCACAGCAGTTGGATGAGCAGAAGGAGCAACAGACTATTCTGTGGGAGAGGTTCCTCCCTGTGAAGACACTGAGAGTCTTGCTGGTGGAGAACGATGACTCTACTCGTCAGGTGGTCAGTGCCCTGCTCCGTAAGTGCTGCTATGAAGGTATGCCCAACAAATGACGAAGCTAATTTATTTGATTAAATTGGTCACATATTTGGTTGTTGGTTCGTCTACTATATAGCGAATGAAGTTGATGTTTCGAGCCTGGATTTATGTTCCACTCGAACTACCTGTGTTGCAAACTTGCAATCTGTTCTAAAAAATGTGTAGGATGTAGATTGGCATTGTTTGTTATTAAAGTTTGTGTTTCTTATGCAATTATTGGTTGCAGTATCTGTATACATATAATGATATAGTGTAGCGAATAAATACGCTATGTTGATCTCCTCTTTCTTTCCTCAGTTAATGAGAGACTTTGCTTTGGATGTCCCTCTTTTCTAGGGACTAATATGGGATCTTTTCAAAGCCATTGGGGTGAAGGGGTTGGGGGTGAAGGGGTTTGTGGAAATCACATCAGTTGTTTATACTTTGTGTAGATTGATGCTGTAAAGAAGTATGATTTTACATGGAATTACTAAAATCAACCACAGCTTAAAGAACACCATGTTATAATTTCTAGAGCCAACAATTAGCTGGCATATCAATGCTCCTTTAGCGAAATAAGGTGCTACTGATGAATGTAACTATCTAGGTGCATCAATCGTGGGGTGTGGCAGGCACTAGTTAATTGCAATATATGGTTATGCATAGGAATGCAATATAGGTACAACAGCGCCCCCCGCCCCCCCTCCTCCTCTTAGGTTTAGACGAAAAGGGTTCTCTCCTGCTAGAAATTGCAAAGTAGTCCCATCTTCCACTACTACAGCAGGCCTGAGAGCTGGTATGTCTCATCTAACACAGGCCCATAGTGTCTTAGGTATACGCTGATCCCATACAACGGCAGACCACCAGCCTCAGTTCCAAGTCTGCAGTGAGTACTCTGCTGGGCAACCTGCTGTAATTGGGAGCATCGTGACTGGGGTGCTGCAGTATGGTAGCACAGCAGGTAGCCTGTGGCATTGCCACCCTGTGCCACAACACGTTGTGTGACCCAGAGTACTGTGTTACATGAGTGACACATGTCATCTCCTGGGCCTATTGTGGTGGGCCAGTGGAATTTATTTTGCACTTTATAGTGAGGCCATGATATTTCCATTTTGACAATTAACTAGGATCAAGAGTGTCAATGGGCGAGATCTTATCTATCAAATTCGTTGTATCATGACTTGATCATCAAGTCAAAATCACCTGTTTTGTGGTATGTATTACCTTTTCCCATCCAAAATTACAGACCACGTCTCCTGCAGCCCTTAAAATGGGAGATGCAGGCCCAGGCCCATTACTTACTCCCAAACCTGTAACAAGATCAGATAGGGCATGCTGCAGTTGCTGATGCTGCCACTTGTGTTTTTTTCTCGAATACGTAGGAGAGCTGCGTACCTTTGTATTAAGAAGGAAAAATTCCAATTACAAAAACCAACTCCCCACCTTGGAACAGGCCCATTACTTACTCCCAAGAACAGACTGTTACAAGAAAACTGATAAACTAGGACCACCTGACCAAGGAACAAACCTGCACCTAAACTTGATTAGGTTCCCTTCCCTAGCCCCAGACCAGCAAGGCCCTTAGCGCCCCCTACTAGCCACAAGTGAGATTCATCTTTGAAGGCCTGTAGTGCGGTCTGAATACTCGGAACAGATCCATCAAACATGCAGAAGTTTCTGTGCTTCCAGAGGATCTATGCTCCAAGTATGACAAGAGAGTTGAAACCGTTCCTATGATGTTTTGACACTTTCCTCCAGGACTTTCTCCACCAATCTGAAAAGCAGTTAGTTCGTCGAGTAGGCACCAGACTAGACAGGTTCAAGGGCTGCAAGATGCTGAACCAGAGTTGCCGGGCGAACACACAAGAAGTGGGGTATGTTGGGCAGTTTCATCTTCTTGGTTGCAGAGGGGGTAATGATCTGGGTGTGGAAGTCCCCTTTTTCGCAAGCGGATGCTGCCATTTGTAGAGATGGTGTGACCTCCTGTGATATTTATCCACTGCTTATGAGGATTGTTGTATGGCTTTTCCTGGTATTCCATTATGGAAAGCCATTAACTGTCAATTTAATCACATATCCTCATGGTAGGTGGCTAAAATCAAACTGTGCTCATGGAAGTATTTTGGATTTTTGTACAATCAAGTTCACCAGGACATTTCTTTCTGGGTGGATTTAGAAAATGTCATCGGTGTGGCTGTGACATGTGGGCATGTGGGCATGTGGGCATGTGGGCTCATGACCCACACATGTAATGATCACATCCGATGGTCTTTTCCAATATTGGCATCTTTGTTATGCTATTCACTTAATTTTTAAATATTTTTTTTAAAAACTCCATCTTGAACTTTGCTACAAGTAGTCTATTTTGTATATTTTGTTAGCATTATGCGACATAGAAGGTTGAAGATGCACAGAGTATAACTTAGCATTAGAAGTTAGTGTTAAGCCAAAAATCAGCCTGTGTGAAAAGTTGGATTAATATCAACTCTAGCTTAACACCACATATTCCTAGCAATCATTTTAATTATTGCTTACTAATTGGACTGACATCATGTTCTTGTAATGGAGTAATTCACTTGAGCAATAAGTAACTATTATTAGAAGAATTATGAATTTAGAATATATATTGCACTCTTTTCACATCTTTGCCTGTCACATGTGTTCACTTGGTGCGGAACAGCTGTATAATGGGATATTCTGATCCCCATATTGGAGGTTACCTCAGTTTCTTTCTTCTTTTTTTTTTTTGCGTGTGTGTGTTGGGGGGGGAGGGGGGATTTCTATTTGGCAATGTAAATGTAAACTATTCTCTATTTGACAACAGAAAATGATGCTCTTTCTTGGTTCCTTTTTTGTTACTATGTTTATTTTAGGAGAGCTTGGTACACAACTAGAACTACCTCTATAGAATTAGAAATCAATCAAATCATGGATTTGGTGATATATATATGACAAGAGACATGCATGCAATTAACCAGTAAATTAGTAGCATCTAGGCAGCTGCGCTTTCTTAAGTTTTTATTGTTGATCGTAGAACTTTGTTTTTGTGTTGCTAATGATTACAAGCAATGCATCTATAATGGTTTGACTAGGATTAAACTTAAACTATGCGCCTCCCACTGTCTTTTCTCTATGCACCCTCCCACTGTCTTTTTTCTATGCACCCTCCCACAGTACCAAAGCTAGAAGTGTGCTGCTCCTCAACTAGTTGCACTGGTAACTACCAGTTCCTGTGGGCTGTGGTACGGCTTTTGGATAAATAACACCTACATTCTTCAAGAAAATTTCATGGATATTAAGAGCGAAAACTGTATCCTTGATGTATTTGTTAACATGGCCAATGTGTTTTATTCTATGTTCTATCCCTGTTTGAATCATGTTTGGTCGTTAATCATTAGTAATGGAAGATTTTATCTATCAATATCTACAATTGGAAAATTTTAGTTGTTTTAACATTTTGACAGCAATTTATCTCCTTCCATTTCAGTTATCCCTGCTGAAAATGGCTTACATGCATGGCAACATCTTGAAGACCTGCAGAACAACATTGACCTTGTATTGACTGAGGTTTTCATGCCTCGTCTATCTGGCATCGGTCTGCTTAGCAAAATCACTAGTCACAAAGTCTGCAAGGACATTCCTGTGATTAGTAAGTAACTTTCCTCAACTCCTCTGTTGCAAATGAAATGTTGTCCTATTAATCATTTAGTTTGAATACTTTTAGCTGCTACACTGATGTGGTTTGCATGCAGTGATGTCTTCGAATGACTCTATGAGTATGGTGTTTAAGTGTTTGTCAAAGGGAGCAGTTGACTTCTTAGTAAAGCCACTACGGAAGAATGAGCTTAAGAACCTTTGGCAGCACGTTTGGAGGCGGTGTCACAGTGTAAGCTTTTTGTTTTTGGTCTCGCTTTTTTGTTGGATATTAATTCTGCAGAACCATGATGCATTGATGCATAGTTTCTTTGACTCTACTTCTTGCTCTGGCTTTTCTTTGCCACTACTCTTAGTTGGATTTGCCTCTTTGGTGCTCAGTCCAGTGGTAGTGGAAGTGAAAGTGGCATCCAGACACAAAAGTGTGCCAAACCAAATACTGGTGACAAGTATGAGAACAACAGTAACAGCAATCATGATGATGACGAAGATGATGACTTGAGTGTCAGACTCAATGCTAGGGATGGAAGTGATAATGGCAGTGGTACTCAAGTATGTGCTCATTGATTACTACTTGCTCTTACATATGAAGTTGGATTTGGAAGGGTATGTAATCATATACATAAAAAAAAGTTTAGTACTCCCTCCGTGCAAATCAAGATACATACTTATAAAAAAAGTAGTGCATATCTAGATGCATAGCAAAAGTTATGTATCTAGAAATCCCAAAACAACCTATAATTTGGAATGGAGGGAGTAGTAGAATACTACTTAGAACAAAGTTCATATATCACCTCAAATTAGGTCGTAAGATTATTTGTTCGTGATATACATATACATATGCCACAGTTAAAATAGGAAAAATGAAGTTATTGATCGCTTGCATTTAACACGACTCATTTCGTGGTAACCTTTCTTTCTCGGAGAAGTAATATATTCTCTGATAACTTTTTCAATGTGTAGTCTTTTACGTCAATGTATTATCATGTGTGCAATCTGTTTTAAAATGCAGAGTTCATGGACAAAGCGTGCTGTGGAGATTGACAGTCCACAACCCATGTCTCCTGATCAGCTAGTTGATCCACCTGATAGTACATGTGCACAAGTAATTCACCCCAAATCTGAGATATGCAGTAACAAGTGGTTACCAGGTGCAAACAAAAGGAATAGCAAGAAAAAGAAGGAGAATAAAGGTATCATTATCCTATGCTCCATAGCATTCATCGATGGAAGAAACGAATCACTCCACAGATCATACTTCACACTACTGTCTCACTCAACCAAATTCCACTTTTTTGCAGATGAATCTATGGGGAAATATTTAGAAATAGGTGCTCCTAGGAATTCGAGTGTAGAATATCAATCATCTCTCAATGATACCTCTGTTAATCCAACAGGAAAAAGACATGAGATTCACATTCCTCAATTCAAATCTAAAAAGAAAGTGATGGCAGATGATGATTGCACAAACATGATGAGTGAACCAAATACTGAAACGGCTGATTTGATTAGCTCAATAGCCAGAAATACAGAAGGCCAGCAAGCAGTACAAGTTGCTGATGCACCTGGTTGCCCTTCCAGAATACCCGATGGAAATGATAAGAATCATGATTCCCATATCCAAGTGACACCACATGAGTTGGGTTTGAAGAGATTGAAAACAAATGGAGCTACCACGGAAATCCATGATGAGCGAAATATTCTGAGAAGATCAGATTTGTCAGCCTTCACCAGGTGCAAAACATAATATCAGTGTCATTACTAGGTTATGAACATAACAGTAAGTTGCATACTAACGCTTTCTGATTCTGCAAGGTACCATACATCTGTGGCTTCCAATCAAGGTGGAGCAAGATTTGGGGAAAGCTCTTCACCGCAAGATAACAGTTCTGAGGCTGTTAAAACGGACTCTACCTGCAAGATGAAGTCAAATTCAGATGCTCCTCCAATAAAGCAGGGCTCCAATGGCAGTAGCAACAACAATGACATGGGCTCCAGTACAAAGAATGTTGTCGCAAAGCCTTCGGGTAACAGGGAGAGAGTAACATCACCATCAGCTGTCAAATCTACTCAACATACCTCAGCATTCCATCCTATGCCACACCAAACATCACCAGCTAATGTAGTTGGGAAAGACAAAACTGATGAAGGAATTTCCACTGCAGTGAAAGTGGGCCAGACAGAGGGACCACAAAGCTGTGTGCAACATCATCATCACGTACACTACTACCTCCATGTTATGGCACAGAAACAGACATCAATTGACCATGGATCATCAGACGCTCAGTGTGGTTCATCCAATGTGTTTGATCCTCCTGTTGAAGGACACGCTGCAAACTACAGTGTGAATGGAGCTGTCTCTGTTGGTCACAATGGGTGCAATGGGCAGAATGGAAGTAGCGCTGCTGCACCCAATATCGCAAGACCAAACATGGAGTGTGTTAATGGTACCATGAGCAAAAATATGGCTGGAGGTGGTAGTGTAAGCGGAAGTGGCAATGACATGTATCAGAATCGGTTCCCTCAACGAGAAGCTGCATTGAACAAATTCAGATTGAAGCGGAAAGATCGGAACTTCGGTAAAAAGGTAGCCTGTTTTCAGTTACATGCCTAATGTAGCAGTAAGTCCTAATAAAATCAGTAATATAGGTACTTGAATTAAAGGCTCCTAATTCTGCTGAGTATGGCGAGAAAGACTTACAATGCTGGCCAAATGGTTTGCATAAATATTATCAGAAAATATGGAATTAGTTATTAGTAACACTCTACCTTTAGAGAATTTTTTTTTGCTACTTCCAAGTATACCCTAGTGTTGATAATACCAGCATAGGAACACTGAAATAAGTTTCCTTTTGCTTTTGTTTGTGAGCTTTGATACGGTTTCATTTTTCTCTCAAAATTCTGTTTTCTGACTGCATCCTTTTGCAAAGTTGCACAGCGATGTTCATTTTTTCTGACTGCTGGCCTGAATAAATTTTGCATTGGACCATTATCTTCTAATGGCCTTTTCCGCCTATTTGCAGGTTCGATACCAAAGCAGGAAGAGGCTGGCTGAGCAGCGGCCACGGGTCCGTGGGCAGTTTGTGCGACAATCTGGACAAGAAGATCAAGCAGGCCAAGATTCAGAGGGATGATACAAGCCTACTAATACAAAAAGGTGTCTTCTTCATCGGCAGATCTGAGAATTAGGCAGGTCTTTGCATTGCCGATAGAATCCATTGATTCCCAACGCTAGATTACTCATCAATAAATAAGAACCCAGTTATCATTTCTATGGCTGACTCCAGATGAACATCAGAGTGCTATGGAATTAATCTGTGTAATATTTATGGGTTTAATGTGTTATAGATGCAGTGGCGGTTTGCAGCCTTCAGTTTCCATTGGTCCTTGCAGTGATATATACTTGTTCAAGGAGCAAACCAGCAGCGGCATTGCTAATGAAGTATGCACATTAATCTCAGGATCGAGCTGGAATAACTGATTCGACCAGCTATTCATTTGAAGAACGTGCTTTCGAATCAACAAATATATTTGGTTCCATTATTTCCTGTCGTATTCCTTAGCTGCTGTTTTTCATTGTTATTTCTCTGCAATCTCTTTTCTCTCATATGTAAATGTAAAACAAGTAGGGGCTTGCCCCTCCTGTTTCCTATAAGAAATGTGAGATACAAAATAGGTCTGTTATGCACTTGGCTGTGGGCCTGTGGCGAATGCTTGAGCACAAGCAAGTTTGTGAAGAAAGGATTCAACGAATCTTTACTCGTAGTGCTACCTGAATTAGCAGCATACAAAGCATAACAACGCCAGATTTCACACAGAAGTCATCTCAGCCGGTATTACAGTTACAAAGTAGCCAGTATTACAATTACAAAGTAGTACTCCCTAGTGTCTGCTCCCTGGATAGAAGAAGTCGGTACCATTCTCCTTCACTTTGAAATGGAAGCTCCATACTTTCTGCGCTTTTGCCCTTTGCTCGCTGAACGTACCCTTGTTGATCACAGAAAGCTGCAGAGACATCTCAATGCCTTCAGAAAATGAACATCAGAGTAAAACAAAAGGTGCCAAACATTGAAATAAGACGACTAGTGCAAGTTCATCGAACCAGCTCAAAGTTATTAATCCACCCTGGTACAAGCATATGTGAACAGTATTATATAAAAAAAAACTGACCTGTCCATGAACATCAGCAGCCAAACCTGTGCTCAAAGGTGCTGCTTTAACCACAAGATCTGCAATGTGGCGCAGATGTAAAAGGAGACCCATGTTCTCCTCAACCGCATATATATCCTCGTGGATGAGGATCACCAGGGAGCAATTCTGCCAGGACATAAAATAAGTGAAAAACTTGAAAATAACGTAACAGTTAGCAACAGTGCTGACAATTTCATCAATGGATCTTTTACCATCTCAGATGTAAGTGTCACACAATAATACAAGAAGTCCAGCACATTGTCTACGGAACCATGGGCTGCAACTTCCAAAAGTGAAACATCGTCTAACATGATGGTAAATTGGCCTGCATTTTCTCCGGTCCTGGTTGCCTCCACCACTCTTTGAATTTCACTGTACAGTCGAACAAAACAATCAGCAATGGCACCCTCCCTTGCTCCACCTGCCGTTGATGAACATATGAAATGGCACCTTCATAATTAGTGAGTCCAATATTATCTGGAAATAACATAGGTAATTAAACGATTGCTTGCCTGGGAATGCTTGCAATTCGAAGAAATGAAGCCTCTCATTCCTTCTATGCAGGGAAAGGTTACATCCCTAGAAATTTCAGAAGACCAAAAAAATGTAATGCTAATCTGTGGATTCAACTAGCTTACTAGCACCGGAATCCAACGTGCATTTTCCAATAAAGTGTGCAATCAGGGCTTAC
This sequence comes from Panicum virgatum, assembly GCF_016808335.1. Lineage (NCBI taxonomy): Eukaryota > Viridiplantae > Streptophyta > Magnoliopsida > Poales > Poaceae > Panicum > Panicum virgatum. Next base: position 68,859,177 of record NC_053153.1, read on the forward strand.
AGAAATTTAGTGATCAGATGAATGAAGTAGTTAACCCAGCCTCTATGACTATTTAAATTGAAAACTAGTGCATTTTATCAGAGTTTTACCATAGATCAGCCTGCACCTGGGCTCACTGGTGCTCCAAATTGCGTGAGAACATGAGCAACTACTGCTAGGCTTGCTAGAGAATGAACAGAACATGAGCATGGTGCTGTTAATACCAACAGGCATCCATTCCCATAATTCCCAGAAACATTGGAATGGTGAGGATCATTTATACATCTAAGAATATAGCACACCAACAATCTAACTGTTTAAAGGGTGGTCTGAGATGCCTGACTACCTGATTACACATCTGACGAATAGCATACAAGCAAGAGCCTAGAAACCCCATTCTTTTAACAGCCAGATCGACAACGATCCTATCAATTTGAATTTTCTCTAATCCCAAGATGATCAAAGCAGCTAAGCACACACAATATGTGCGCCAGTGTAACAGTTAGGCATCTAAGCCAAGCAAGCCGGTAAGCACAAAACATGTTCGACGAAATTCCAGCAAGGTGTGACCGGGGGGGGGGGGGAATTATACCATCTTGCGCAGGATGCGGTCGTAATGGGTGAAGGGCTGCGCGAGGGCGAGGAAGGCAGCTGCCCCGCCTCCGGCGAGCGCGCGCTTGAGGAGGAGGTGGAGGACGAAGGCCCCGGGGGCCTCCACGCAGTCCTCTACCACCACCACCCGCGCCGCAGAGCCCATCGCCTCGCTCAGGAGGTCTCCCCCTCCGTACTCCTCCATGGTCCCCTGGGTAAACACTAAACACCCTTCGCCGGAGCGCGAGACTGGCGGCGGCGGCGGCGGCGGCAAAGGAGTTTGGGAAAAACGGGGTACAAAACACAGAGGCAGGCGCCCACGGAGTCGGACAGGGTTCGGGTGTAGCCAGCCATTCGATTCGTTTTGGACGCCTAGATAAAGCCGACTGCTACCGCGGCGGATCCGTGTCCCACGAGGTCCGAGCAACGGAACGCGTACAAGACAAAATACGTTAGATTAGTCTGAACACGTACTTTTTTGCAAGTAGAATAGAAGGCGCATGCTCCGATATGGTTCTGTCACCACACGGCACCAGGAAAATTTTCTTCGAAGCCAGAATGTCTTCATTAGACAACCAAATTTTATATGAACGGCTAGGTTAAATTAAAAAATAATTATACATACAACAATATATTATATATATTACTATTAATTTTTTCTATTTCGAAAGTATTCAATTTTTTAATCTGTGAATTGGAATTTTAATCGAAACTCAGATAAATCTATAAGAATTTTAATTGGAACCTGAACAAGTCAATCAGATTTCCAATCAGAACGCGAACAATTAATACATCATACAATCACGGTACGATCTCTATATGGAGTGAACAAGTACAGAAAAATAATTTATTTTCAAATATAGCAATACATTATTTAAAAAATAATATTTATTTACATTTAATTTTAATGATTTAATTTGTTACTGTGCATCATACTATACTGAAGAAAATAATATTTAGTAATCTATATCTATTAAGTATTTTCGACGCACGTGACGTGATGATATATATCTAATTGATAAATATCTATTCACAAGCGGCGATTCTATATAATATCAATACTTACTTAATATTATAATAAATTAATATTTTTTGTACATACTATATCTTATTTTTATAGATACGACAATTCATTCTACGTGCTTGCACAAGCAACTCTCATGTAACACTGATTTTATATGGACTTCTTTAATACACAACACGGTAAAACACCCCTCCGTGACACAAACCCATCATTCTTCTGTGTGCGGAGTCATTTTGCTCCGCCAGCCGCTTTCTCCCCCTACTCCCTGCTCGCGCTCGGCAGGCGGCGGAGATGGCTTCCTGTTTCTCGTCGGAAGGCGGCGGCGGCATGAGGAAGGCGCGCACGGTGACGTCGCAGATCCCGCGGGCCGCCGAGCAGGCGGAGTCGATCGTCCCGAGTGAGCCGACCGAGCCGGTCATCCCAGGTCTTGTCTTGTGCATGCTTGATGGTCGTCGTCCTCCTCCGTCTCCATCCTTCGTTCTTGCTCCTACTTCCGGAAATGTTGCTCCAGTCCTCGGCTTTTCTTCGGTTCGGTGCTTCGCTTCGATTTCGCGGCTTGCTAGTTCGGTGATCCCGTAGCATGGAGCGGTTTCCTGGTTCTGGTGTAGTGGTTGCCGACCGAATTGTGCACGGAGTTTGTGGGGTTTTGTAGGGTTACTGGGTCGTTGATTATTTTTTCTTTCTTGTTTTTCGCTTTGTTCCACCTCAACACGGAGCAGCCGCTCCGCCGCCGTGCTGTTGCGCGCGATCTCTTTGAGTCGTTTGTGTTGTTTGGTATCGGGATACTCGATTTCATTTCATGGGCGTCGAGCAATCAGTTTCGTTGAGAGACGCTGGTCGAACACGATCCTGCCACAAGTAGAGGTCGTTCCTTGCTTAGAGATGCTAATTTCCTTTTTTTTTCTTTGTGCTATTCGTTAATAGGTGAGATGGCGAGGTTAACATCACGAATTCTGTGTGCCTATTTCCCGTAAAAAGATGCCATCACATCACATAGAATAGTTTACCCTTTTCTTCTCCTTTTTGCTCGTTGATAGTAGTGTGATTTTTTCATTAAAAAATAGTAGCATGGTTTCCCTTTGGCACGTCTGCATTTGTATCCCTGATGCTTCATCCTTTCTTTGTGTTGTTTGTACAGAGATGGTAGAATCAGTGGTCACAATGGAGGCCCCTCATGCTGAGTTCATCACAAACCAGGGTCTAGAGGGGTACAAGAATTTCACTTATAATGAGTTGTATGTGGCAACAGATGGCTTTAGAATAGACCGCCTCCTGGGACAGGGTGGGTTCGGCCAAGTGTATAAGGGCTTTCTTGGTAGCACCAATCAGGTGTGGGTTCATATGCATCTATTCTGTTATTCTGTCGTAGGCTTGTGGAGACCCACAGCCGGGTGGCGTAGTGCACCCGTCTAATCCCAGAGGGTGAATACTCGAGAAAGCGCTAAGCGATTCGGCATGTCTACCTAGGGAGTAAGAACACGAGAACACTCAAGGATTTAGAGTGGTTCGGACCGCCGGAGCGTAATACCCTACATCCACTGTGAGTTGTATTGCTCTTGAGTAAGAATGAATCTATCCTCTGCCCAGGCTAGGTACTGGCCTCTGCCGGGACCTCTTCGGCCTTGGCTTTCTCTAACGGGCGTCTCCCTTTTATAGCCCAAGGGGACGCGTACACAGGCGTTGAGACCACGACAGGTGGGTCCAACGCGGATGTATAGTATACTGCGCAGAAGGCATTAATGGTGCTAGAGTGGTTGGGAATCTCTCCCCGGATACGCTTCATCGCCCTGTGGACTCTCTGACCGATGAGTGGATTCACCTGTCCCATCGGCGAGGCGCCCGTTGAGGTAGTATAGATTGCGGCGTAGATTGTTGGGTCTACCGCGTAGGCGTCATGATGGACGAAGGCAAGCCGTCGTGTCCAACTGGCGTAACAGACTGACATGCGTGGCGTGGGCGGCGACAGCAGCTTCACTGTGTGTCTTGGTAACGCGCGATCAACAATGCAGCCTGGCAAAAGTCGTCTCGGGCTCTGCTGTGGCAGAGCGCACTTACGTCTCCCGTATTGAACGTGGTAGGTGGGCGAGTCTTCCCGAGGAAGCTTCGTGGCCGCGCGCGTGCCTGCGCCTGCGGACACGTGGCGGCTCCGGACCTACCCCAGGCGGGGTGTCTGTTCCCTCCCCGTTAAGGGGTTCGGATAGTACATGGGGGTCCGGGACCCCGTGGGAGGTCCGGGGCCCCCGGCTGTTAAGGCGCGGAGCTTCCCCTCCTCAGAGACACGTGGCGTCACCGGACCCGTCCCAGAGCGGGGAGCGGGTCCGGGGCCGTTGGCCCGGTGAGGTAAGAGCCGGACCCGTGGGGCCCGGCTGCTCCGCCCCTTATGGCGTAGTTACGGATGACTACGCGAGTCCTGTCTTGCTGCAGTAGGAGTGGGTATCCCTGTTACAGGGTACCGACAGTGGCCCCCGGGCCCACCTCGGGGGAGGTACGAACCCGCAGGTGGGGCCATTATCGTGACGTGTTCCGACGCAACCTGGTTGCGTTGGTGTGCTCATGTAGAGAGCGGGTGCTCCGGACCCACTGGAGGCCAAAGCACCTGTTGCCAGGTTCATGTACTAGAGCACTCTCCACATGACGGTGAAGGTGTAGGCTTAGGGTACGGAACCGAGCTAAGCGGCTACACGGAACTCGGATCGCCCAGGGAGCGAGCACCACTTCCCCGGACCCGGCTCCTGGCGACCGTACTTGGGCGACCGTGGCGAGCGGTCTCCGCCGGAGCGGGCCACCGGAGTGGACTTGGGCGACCGTGGCGAGCGGTCTCCGCCGGAGCGGTCCACCGGAGTGGACTTGGGCGACCGTGGCGAGCGGTCTCCTCCGGAGCGGGTCACCGGAGTGGACTTGGGCGACCGTGGCGAGCGGTCTCCGCCGGAGCGGGCCACCGGAGTGACTTGGGCGACCGTGGCGAGCGGTCTCCGCCGGAGCGGGTCACCGGATTGGACTTGAGCTGTCGCCATTGATCCAACGAGATATGTCACCGGACCTTGTGGTAGGGCATAGGAAACAATGCCTTATACTAGAAAGGAGTCTGGACCTCTAGGCACGGCAGCCTCGGGTACTAGGGGACTTGTAACAGAGCAGTGAAGTGCGTAGGCTTAGGGTACATTACCAGGCTACGCAGATCTTTTCCACCCCAGGATACAAGCACCACTTCCCCGGAGCAGGTCCCTAGGAGTTCGGGCCGCCTTCCAACTAGAAGGGGTATCCCAGCCTGACCACAAGCCAGCAACTCAATATGGATCGTTAGCAACAAAGGAAAGACTCCGCACGGGAGAAAGAAACAGTCAAGCTGAAACGGATGAGTGCAATTAAGCTAATGTAAAGATAAGACTGAGAAAGCAAATCTCCTTTATTACTTGATTTATATGGTTAGCGTGGTGTACATCAGAGGTCGGGATTACGAGGGCGGACCTCTACCACTCTAGACCACTCGCTGGTGTTGCTGTTTGTGCGACGAAGCCAGAGGTCAGGTTTACAAGGACGGACCTTTACCGCTCTGGATCGCACGTAGGCACCACGTTATTACAAAGGAGGAGCACCCTTAATCTTATCTAGGGGCAACCTACAGCCGCCGTCCCGTAAGTCATGTACGATCCTGGCTAGAGTGGAATCGCCACCATGGGGGTTCCCCTCAGTCGTTGGAGGAAAAGGCGACCTGGACGTGCCTGTACAGCATCATCCAGCATCACCTCGGGAGCTTGCAGGGCTCTTCCCAGCACAAGAACTGTCCCATGCTCAGATAGCATGGGAACAAATTCTTTGGCTTTGAATGGGAGTGGCCCAGCCGTCGCCGGCTGCCGTCGGAAGCCAGCCCGGTGGCCGCTCATAGTGAGCTGAAGCCGGCATGACACCCTGGTACAGCGGAAGGACGGGTGCTCGTTTGGACGAGCACGGAGCGTGGAGAATGGCGGTCGTTCGCCGGCGGCCCCGGCGCTGACACAGGTCCCCCGTACCTCGTGGTAGAGGTCGAGGCCTGTCTGCAGCAGTACCGAGAGAGGCTTGAGCCAGGCGAGGGAGAAGGCGACCGTCATCTTCCCCGAGTCACAGCCGTCGGCTCCAGGCTCCATCTTGAGAGGAAACCTTGAGCCAATGTTGTGCCGCCGCAGGGGAACCTTGGTGGTTGCTTGAGAGAAAACCTTGAGCCGACGCTGGGGTGTCGTAGGGTGACGCGCAACCAAGGTTCACCAAACCGTCGGTAACCGGTCTGGTTTGACCGGTCCGGACCGGTTCCGGTTTGATCCGGTATGAAACCGGTCCAAATTCAAATTTTAAATTTGAATTCAAAAAAATGAAAAATTCCCAAAAAATTCCTAAAAATACTTCAAGGTGCGACGAATCTAATGGTGTCAAATTTTCTTCAAAATTCGTTCATTTAGTATAGTTTGCGGGGATTTGAAATTAAATAAAAAAACGTGCATACAAAAGTATACAAATACAATGTAAAAGTAGTACAAAAGAGAGTTGGAGGGTTCATTTAGACTAAAATATGTTATGCAAACATTTATTTAGTATACTTTGCGGGCATTTGAATTTAAACCAAAAAAGAAAAAAAAATTGAATTTGACCAGTTACCAGTCAAACCGACCGGTAAACCGGTCAAACCGGCCGGTATACCGGTACAAACCGGTTGAACTGCGCCATTTGAATTCAAATTTGAATTTGACTGGTTTCTACCGGTAACCGGTCAAACCGGTTCGGTAAACCGGAACCGGAGGCCGGCGGTTACCGCTAACCGGTCGGATATTTTAACCCTGCGCGCAGCTGGCGTCGCCGCTGCACGCCACCGCGCCGGCTCTGAGGTGTCGTAGTGGCGACGCACAGCAGGCGCCGCTGCCGTGCGCCGCCGTGCCAAGGGCACTGCCGCCTCGGTACCGGGGCATACGGCGTCGGTGACGCCACGCCTTTCTTCATCTTCTCGTCGTCATTGCAGAGGATGAGCTCAACCTCAGAAGCCTAGAGGTGGGCGGAGATCTGGCCTATGCCTGCGCGCTCCCCACGGATGGCGCCAAATGTCGTAGGCTTATGGAGACCCACAGCCGGGTGGCGTAGTGCACCCGCCTAATCCCAGAGGGTGAATACTCGGGGAAGTGCTAAGCGATTCGGCAGGTCTACCTAGGGAGCAAGAACACAAGAACACTCAAGGATTTAGAGTGGTTCGGGCCGCCGGAGCGTAATACCCTACATCCACTGTGAGTTGTATTGCTCTTGCGTAAGAATGAATCTATCCTCTGCCCAGGCTGTGTACTGGCCTCTGCCGGGACCTCTTCGGTCTTGGCTTTCTCTAACGGGCATCTCCCTTTTATAGCCCAAGGGGACGCGTACACAAGCGTTGAGACCCCGACAGGTGGGTCCAACGCGGATGTATAGTATACTGCGCAGAAGGCATTAATGGTGCTACAGTGGTTGAGAATCTCTCCCCGGATACTCTTCATCGCCCTGTGGACTCTCTGACCGAGGAGTGGATTCACATGTCCCATCGGCGAGGCGCCCGTTGAGGTAGTATAGATTGCGGCGTAGACTGTTGGGTCTACCGCGTAGGCGTCATGATGGGCGAAGGCAAGCCGTCGTGTCCAACTGGCATAGCAGACTGACATGCGTGGCGTGGGCGGCGTCAGCGGCTGCACTGTGTGCCTTGGTAACGCGCGATCAATAGTGCAGCCTGGCAAAAGTCGTCTCGGGCTCTGCTGTGGCAGAGCGCACTTACGTCTCCCGTATTGAACGCGGTAGGTGGGCGAGTCTTCCCGAGGAAGTTTCGCGGCCGCGCGCGTGCCTGCGCCTGCGGACACGTGGCGGCTCCGGACCTACCCAGGCGGGGTGTCTGTTCCCTCCCCGTTAAGGGGTTCGGATAGTATATGGGGGTTCGGGACCCCGTGGGAGGTCCGCGGCCCCGGCTGTTAAGGCGCGGAGCTTCCCCTCCTCAGAAACATGTGGCGTCACCGGACCCGTCCCAGAGTGGGGAACGGGTCCGGGGCCGTTGGCCCGGTGAGGTAAGAGCCGGACCCGTGGAGCCCGGCTGTTCCGCCCTTTATGGCGTAGTTACGGATGACTACGCGAGTCCTGCCTTGTTGCAGTAGGAGTGGGTATCCCTGTTATAGGGTACCGACATATTCAATTAAATGGCTAGAGATATGTCTCTGTGTACTAAATCATATGAATAATTCATTGAGTATAAGTATGGCTGAAGCGGGCTGTGTTGTATTTTTTTTATTTTTCTTCATTTATAGCTCAATGCTGATCTATGTATATGGTTAGTCAATGGTATTTCTTTCTATTACATTACTAAAATGAACTGGAGTTATCTTATATTATGATTCATTCAAGCGGCACATACAAGAAAGGATTGGTGTAGTTTTTTTTTGTCTTATCCCGAAAGAATGTTTGGAAGCGAAGATGTCGATGGACTTCCGTTTACTTATATATGATAATTCTCAAAAACTTCTCTGAACAGGAGGTGGCGATAAAGAGGCTTGATCTCCAGGGACAGCAAGGGGATAGGGAATTCGTCAATGAAGTTGTGATGTTGAGCCGCCTGCACCACCCAAATCTTGTAAAGCTTGTTGGCTATTGTGCTAACAATGGTCAGAGGATCTTAGTTTATGAGTATATGCCTTTGGGTTCCCTGTATAATCATATCCACGGTATGCTGCCAACCTCTACCATATATAATTCTTCCTTTTCCTATACTATGTTAGAAGCTGGTGTAATCAGAGTTGGTTATTGGTTTATGCAGATCTTCCCCCTGGTCAGCAGCCTCTTGACTGGAGTACAAGAATTAATATACTTCTTGGTGCTGCGAAAGGTCTTGAATATTTGCATAGCAAGGCCCCTCCTGTCATTAATCGTGATGTGAAATGCGAAAACAATTTGCTTGGAGAGGGGTATCACCCAAAGCTGTCTGACTTTGGCTTAGCAAGGCTAGGTCCAACTGGTGATAATACCCATGTTTCAACAAGAGTTATGGATACACATGGATATTGTGCACCAGAGTATCTGATGACCGGTAAATTGACAGTAAGCACAGATATTTATAGCTTTGGTGTTGTTATGTTGGAGGTTGTCACCGGAAGAATTGCTAGAGATGAAAGTCTCCCTGAACCTAATCGAGACCTTGCTCTATGGGTAAACCATTGCTTTCTATTCTCATATTTCTATACTTGCTTCTCCTCAATATTACTTAATAAAGTTGCCTTCATCTAAAAACTCGCTTCTCCTCGATGCTAGTATCATAACTTTTGGGCAATGCTAGTATAATACTCTGCTAATGAGGAAGTAAGTAGTCCTATTTAGTATCTCGGTCTCTTGATTCAAAAGCCTCATAAGCTTAGCTCTGCTCTGCATGAATCGACGCCATGATTTTACAAATCTTACTCTAACTTTTTTCTTAATGATATGATCATATTAAACTTTTTCTGTGCTTCTTCTATCAACTTTAATCCCATCGTTACAGAGGCAGGAATATCAAACATGCAGAAGCCATACTTTCCTGTCTCGGTCATATGAACTCACAGTTCTTCATACATATTTAATCTATGTTATTTTGGAATTCTAGCTAAAGGCCAATACTACATTTTCTCTAACGTTCCACCTTTTTTTTTTTGGCCCCATCAGTACTCTAAAAAAAAGAGGGGGGGGGGGGGCTAAAGGCTTAATATGCTAACTACTGTCACTAAGGTTCAGGTTTTGCGATTACTCGATTTAACCATTGCTGTATGGTTTCAGGCTGCCGAACAGGGAATCGCCAATCTGGTAGACCCGGCGCTGCAGGGTCAGTGCTCCCTGAATCGTTTGTCCATGACCTTTGCTGTTGCAAGAAGATGTGTCCGTGAATTACCCGATGGGAGGCCAACCATTGCAGAAGTTGTCACCGCTCTCACTAGGGCGGCGGTTTGAGCGTGGGGGACCCAGCACACTGGCTGGAACTAGCTCTCATGGGAACCAAGTCCAGGGTCAAGATCAGGGAGAAGGAAGCTGAGGAGTCCAGTGCAAAGCAAAACAATGATGCTCTTCTGTTAGGACCAGCATTCTGTGGTGATGTTTACTGCCGGTATGGGAGCAAGAACAGGTTGTGGTCCCTGTAAGCCTGTTCAGATGATATAGTACAAAGTAGAACTGCAGGGAAGTACATGCTGAAGAATTTCGCTAATAGAGGCCATAGCTAAGCTACCCGGTCTTGTGTTTGTTGTCGCTGAGGCTTGTCAGACGTCGTTTTTGCGCAGATGTTTTTGCATGATGATTAGGCTATGTACAAACCAGTGGTGATGGCTCGTTTTCCCTTGCTCATGTCGTACATTGTGTTCTGCAGTAATATGTACTCCTAAAAGGGTTGGTTTATATTGATTCGGCATAGTTTTTTTTGTTGTTCTTTTTTTTTGGCAAAAAATTACCTGAGATCTCAGGTGTTAGAATGTTTACTCAACCTCGCCATAATGGTTTTTCCTTTAAAGAATTTGACTAATAACAAGGCAAATGCATATACATGGAACCTAGTATATTGTATCACTAAGTTACTTCGAATGACATTGCGAGGAACAACTTTCAGCACCTCACTATAGGGCGTGGGTTTTAGTCTGTAATCACAGACCGTTTTCCATCCTTCATTAATACGACGACACATAGTTCTACATATTTGAGGACAAATAAATAAACATATATAATACCAAAATCTTCATATATCAAGAAATTGTTGCAAGCCACCTGTATCGAAGGAACAAAAATACAAGGAGAGATCATTTCTTCACAGTGGATTTGACAACTTTCTGAAGAGAAATAAAACATGCTCTCCAGAACAACTCCTCTATGACACTGTCGTAAACTAATATAACACGAATTTTCCTCTCTTTTTTCCATTTGTATTTTGGAGGACCATTCTTTTTTTTTCTCCTACTTGGAACACTAACTATTGGCAATCTTAATGAAACTAATACAAGAAAATTTACACCAATGACTTACAACAGTTCTCCAAACCTACCAACAAAACTTTTATCTGACAAATGAATTCAATATGATACAAGGTTACACTTCCTGCAAAACTAGGAAAATAGCAGCTGAGTTTTCCCATGGGGAAAATATCACTACTATTTTTTAACACATCGTTATGGCAATCAGGCAAACCCATCCTTGAATGAACAGTCCAGATCCTGTTGGGAGCTACGACTTCCTCCAAGACTGAGTTTAGCTTCCAGCTGTTTCAGTGGAATTCTGCCTTGCCTGCTAAAAGCATTTCAATATAGTGAACCAACAGTACCTCAACTTCGTACAATGTTTTCTAGAGCAATTAGGTAAGTAAATTCATTTTTTTCTCCATAATAAGGCCATGTAAACGTGGTACAGTTGTGTGCCCCTTTCTTATAAAGATGAACAATATTCCTTCTTTTGAGTTTCCTTTTTCAAATGTGTGTTGTAAAAAGAGGCTGTTGTTGAGCTGGGATACATAAGCTTCATGTTCTAGCACATTAAATATTTCAAAAAAATTGACAAGATTGCAGTTTAAAACAAAGCTAGCAACAAAGATGCTGAGAATGACAAGTAGGGTCTGGTACCATAAGTCACTAATCCAGCGTTAGTTTGGCAAACTTTTGACTTTATACTATGATGTACCTTGCTCTTGTCGAGCCATCCAAGTCCTCTAGAAAGCAGGCCCATTCTCCTGTTTGGTGCATCTTGATTTGGCTCTTGATTTGTCTTCCCAGGAACATGGTCTGCACGTGGCGAACTACAGAAATTCCAAGTAAATGAGGTATGGACACATGAAGGTAGAATTCCAGTTTCTCAAAAAAAAATAGCAATAATATCAATCAGATGTGAATGGTAGACAAAATATCGAGTCCTAACAGAGAAAAAAAAATATAATGGGAGAGGAAAATAAACCAACTGAAGCAATAGGCAGTGAGGTGCGTGAAGATTAGCCATGACCAGTGTGGATATAGTAGAATTTTGATCATAGGTGGATGTTCAAATTCAATCTAGCAACTAAAACATACCTTGAAGTGAAAGACTGATTGGCTTTAACCTGCCCCGCCTGGTACTGCTTTGTAGCCTCCAGCATTGTTTCTGCCATTACAGCTCTCTTCTCCATTTGCGAAAGTGCTGCTATTGCTGCTTCATACTTCTCCTGCATACAAAGATACCAAAAAAAAAAAGTTAGGTATCTGCCTTCTCAGATAGAACGAGTTGTGCATGTAAAGGAAGTAAAACTTCCAAAAGACTGCTTGCAAAAGTTTGTTCAAGAATTAACCTGGAGCAAGTGAGCAGCATGTTTTCTTTCAGCAGCATCTCGCTCAGCAGCTATGCGTGCATCTTCTGTCACTTTCTGTTCTTGCTCCATTCTTAGCAAGATCTGTACATAAATGTGTGGATATTTCTAGCCAATCAGATGGTCCAATGGACCCAGGAGGGCCTTGTAATATGATGATTAAGAACACATAGATTATGGCCAAAGGATGTGTGCAGTAAGCCAACACCTGAAGCATTGCTTGCTCCTGCTCTTGCTTGTCTGCAAAAGCTTTTCGCAGTTCAGATACCTCTGCCTCCAATTTCTCAACCTGTTAGTCTTTTCCAAGTCAACAATGTATACTGGGGGGAAATGGGTAAAAGGGGGATTCAAATTACTTAAGGTAAATATTATCATCTAGGAAATCTTAAAGTGACTATTTTGTTCAGAAAGGAATCAAAGCATATAATAGTACAGGGAGATTCAACTTTCATGAAACCATAAGCTGAAAGGGAAAAGAAGTGACTCCAGATAGCATCATACCTTGGCACTCAATGTTCTTCTGTTGTCATGCTCGACCATCTCCATTAAAGCAGTTTCCAACTCCTCACTCCTGAAAATATAAAGAAATATTAGCTTTGTGGGCATATATTAGTGGGCCCAATTAAAAAGTGCCACAGAACAAAATTTAGTAATATACTTCAATTCAGAAACAGTTTTAACTAGATGTATCATGAAAACAATGAACGGGAATATATGAGATGTTGTGAAGATGCGAAAGTGATAAAGCTGGCATGCTGCTTTTATATTTCCGTTTCCCTAAATAAACAGAAACTTTAATATGGTACAGAGAGGGTCATGAACCAAAGGGAAAAAAGATACTGCATTTATTGAAAAGATAGATCTGCTCAACCAAGTACAAATGTTATGTCATTGTATCTATAGCTGAATACTTATATTGAGCATAAGTTGCTAGTCTTGACTCATATGGGCATACATATGTCCTGGACAAAATATAACCAAACCTGAGATCAGCTGATCTTTTCTCCTCAAGCAGCTTGCACAGTTCTACCTTTAGCCATGACACCTGCATGAACATTGCAGAATTGCATGTGTATAGAATTCAACATATAGTCATATAAGAAAATAATGTTTGAATACTTGGGTAGGTTACTAAGATATGTCAGGGTATTATTCTAAGATATAAAAAAATATAAATAGCATGAAAGAACCATTCGGTTATACAAAAACACAGGTTCACATAATCATTAGGAATCAGCAGATTTCAAGCAGAAATTCAATTTTGAAGACAACATTTTCCATTTCTTTTACAGAGAGTATTAACACATCCAAAAGATTAATACTTTCGACTTTTGGTGGAGTTGTTACCTGATCTTGAAGATCAACACCCTGATCCAAATCATTCTCTAGTATAGAACTAGTACTAAGGTAGGTCTCAAGATTTGTTGATCCTGTGTCTCCATTCAATTTCAAACCATCCGTCCCTTCCTTGGACTTAACTGGTGAGCACACAAATGAAGGATCATGTTTAAAGCTATATAGTTTGGTCGCTAGCCCCTTCTTATCTTTCCAGGAATTACAGTCTTTCGATCTTTCCTCCATTGCAGTTAAAATTTCAGGCCTGTGCTTTTTCCTTAACTCTTGCAATCCCATTTCTCTAACTGACTGAAAGCCCATGCAAGCTGTCAACACTAATTGGCTGCTGTCAAAAGTAGATCCAGCAAGAGATTGAAGTAGTGTAATTGCATCTCCGGCATCTTTTGTGGTCACCAGTGCAGGCCCTGCAAATTACATATGAAGACAACAATGTTGGTTGCACATCAAAATTTGGTCAAAAGAAACAAAATAAAAGAACATGTTAACATTTCCCAGCTGTTAATAAACAGAGGCAACGTCAGAAGAGGGATATACCATATAAATCCAGCAAAGCAAGAGTAGTCCTGAACAGCATTGTACGATTTCCTTCAAAAAGGATAACATCCCAAACGCGAAGTACTACAAGGGAGGTAAAGTCTTTACTCAGATATCATTAACACACACATGGTACACAGAATTGAGAACCAACAAAAAGAAAGAAGATTTTCCATATCCTGGTAATGAGGTTCCAAAGTTAGCAGTAGTAAGCCAAAAGGGGATTAACCAGCATCAGCAAAAATATTTGTGACGGTATATATCATAATGAAAAAAAAACAAGACACTGTATAAAACCTGACCACTTTCCCATGGAAGCATATTGATGAAAATTGAAAGAAACCATGGTCCGGTCACCCATCCCACTTGAACTCCCAAGAAATCCATATGTTTAGCTGAAGAGAGTTGCAACCATGTAAGTGCCAAGTGATAACCACATAAAAAAATACTTTCAATGGGAAGAATCTTTTGAGTGTAAATACTTTGATACACTGCGCCTTTAAAAAAAGAGCAATGGTGACACAGACATATTTTGATTTTTTATTTTAACAAATAGTGAATGTTGAGAAATACGAATATCAGTAATATAATTGGAAGACACACCCAATTTAGGGAATCTTTCTCGTACAACCTCCTCAAGGACGAGCTGGTCAACCTGTGTATTGAGAAGCAACATAGTCTAAATGTTCGAAGGAAAGAGTGCATGCATTAAGATTAGCGAATTTAAACGTACCTGAGATTCAATCATTTCTTCAGTGTAGTAACCATCAAAGTAATCATCAATAACTCCTACTAGAGCCCTGAAATACAAAAGCAAGTGACAATCAACGTACATACAATGCAGACATTGAAACGGTGCAGCCTTGCAATCAACATACATTGAAAATACAATCAAGAAACGGTGCAGCCTTGCACTATAAAAGGTCATTGAGTTTTTTTTTCTATATACAACGTACATACAATGCAGACATACCAAAATGCATTTTCTTCAGGCATGAACAACAAAAATAACCCAGCAAAAAAGTTCATGGCCTGCGTGAGAAACATAATGAAGATATGAGATAAAAGATACTTTGGTGATGGAGGTTCACAAATCGGATTAAACTCCTAAAGTGAGGCAGTGAAAAGCAAGATAAATGTAACCACAAACCGACCTTGTAAAGATAGGTATAATAAAATTCTGTATGTGGAGATACACTTAATTGATTTTGCATTTTGTCAATCCCTTCTGAGTATATGGTCCAAGAAATATGTTGCTCAACAGAAGGTCAGAACTAATGATTGAAAAGGGATGACTTTTCATAGCTCATAATGTATCACTTGTCATTTAAGGCCATAGGTTACAATTTTTCGCAAATGCTCAGCAGAATTAATGATGAGAAGCATGGCTTTTCAAAGTTCACATGGACCACTTACCATGGAGCACAAACTTTAGCCATAGACTTAAGCTAACAAGAAGCCAGATAAAAATTAAAAAATCTTCAACAGCAACAGTTTACCTGACAGTACCCAACTGATGGATTATGCCTTGCATATGTGGTTAATAACCGCCTCAAAGCATTCCTTCCATCCTCATCTAATGCCGGGTGTCCCGGAAATGTTCGTGGCAAGTCCTGTAATGAAAACAGAAATCAAGTGTATAGAAACACTAGAGCTTGTCAACCGTGACATACTTCCTCTCAATTCAAACTATTGCAAAGAAGAACCTTCTCTATCTGTCCTTTCCACTTCTCAGGTTGTGTGACTTTTCTTGGTGCACTTGTCTGTTCATTGAGAATTGGGTCGACAAGGTCCTTTTCATCCGATTTTGTAGCACCTTCAAGCAATTTGTTGTAGTACCCAGTAATTTTCCGAGCACCAACACCCACAAAAGCTTGCCATATCTGTACGGAAACCAACAATATGTGAGCATAAAGGCATTGAACCTCACAGAAAATGCAGACAAATGTCAAATTGAAAATCTGGTTTGTGGTTGCACCTCTCCTCTAAGAGCCATTGGCACGCCTCCACGAACCAAGCTCTCAAGCTCCTCCTTCCAAGGAAAATAAGACCCATGCTCACCTCCCTCCAGAGCAGTACCTGTAGAAGCATCAGGTGTCTCCTGCCCAAGCTCCACATTTTCTGCAACATGAGGCACAGCCTCTGCTGGATCCCCTTCATGACTCATTTCTGCAGTTCTTTCTTCCTCTTCAATAGAAGCAAGCTGTGTTGCAACCTTTCCACGAATATCATTTGCACAATCATCTCTCTTCACCACCCGAGAGCTCATCATTTTCTCAATGATGCTAAGCGCTGCCCGTACACGCCTCTGGGACTCAACTTTTATGGGCTTCAGTTGATCCAACAACCCCTTATCCAAAAAGAGTTCTACCAGCTTTTCCAAGTTACCACTATTCCCATCTTCCAATTCTTCAGAGCCTCCATTTGGATCTCTTAATTCTTCCGCATCCCCATTCACTTCCTTCAAGTCCTCTGAAGCTTTGGTCGCCTCTTCGGACCTACTAATAGTCTCCTCTTCCACTTTGTCCAGGTTGTCGGTTACATCTTTCTGATCTTCTGACACACCATTTGCTTCTTGCAATTCATTGATGGCATCAGGTTCGTTCGGTCCTTCCAATTTATTGTTATCTTCTGCATTCTCCATTTCCTCATCTTCTTTTTTATCACAATGCATCCCAACACTGTTGTTCTCTTCCACTTTCGCTGCTCCTGCTCCTGCATCACCATCTCTGGCAGCAGCATATGGCGAAACGCTGGGTGTGGCGGGCACATTCGCATAATCAGCCAACCTTTCAAAGAAGTCTCTCCATCTATGCGCCCTCTCCTCCTCCTCTTCCTAAGAAACAACCATACAAAAAAAATAATTATGAACTTTACCATAAACAAACAAGGAACAGAATATTTCCCAGAAACAAACAAGGAACAGAATATTTCCCAGAAACAAACAAGGAACAGAACATTTCCACTCTGGCAGAGTTAATTACCTTGTAAATCTTGGCGTACTCGCGGAATCGCTGCACATGCTGCGGCCGCACCGCGAATCCATATGCGTCCCTGCGCCAAACCTCAGCACCATCAGCCATGGCGCCCGGGGGAAACCCCAACCAAGGCATTAGCATTAGCACCCCAGGGCCCAGGCAATACGAATACGAGGAACAAAACAACAGACGATAGAAGAGAAGAGGAAGCGAGCAAAGTGGGGAAAGGAGGCGCCCTTTTTGTGGGGTTTACCGTGGGGACTCGGCGTCCATGGGGATCACCGCGCATTAAAGAAGAAGCGACAGGGCGACCTCCTCGGCAGCGCACGCCATGGATTGACCAAAGCCATAAACCCTAGCCCGCGCGGGCCCCGAGATCCACGCACATGGGAAGGGGAAATTCCGGACGAAAAAGGAATCAGGGATTGCAGCGGATCGCGGCAAGGCCGGGTGGAGCCTTGCGCTGGCGTTAATTGCAGCGCACCCGCGCTGCCGAGGCGCCCGAGGGGAGGCCCAGGCGCGAGGCGACGAAGAGGAATTGGAGAAGAAGAAGAAGATGCGGCAGCGCGGATCGAGGAAGGCGAGGAGGAGACCAAAAAAAGAAAAAAATAAACTCATCTTGCGTCGACGCGAGGGCGCGGTGCACGTGGCGCGCGGCACGACGATGTCGCGCGCGCCCTGCCGCGCTCCTGCCCCTGCCCCCTGCATGGATTCCATTTCAATTAACCAGAGAGGAGTAGTGTACGGTGCTTCACCTCTTGTACTCGAAGTCGAATCCCATGGCGGCGGCCGCCGCCGCGCGGCCCGCGGCGCGCGCCGTGGTGGCCAGTCGGTGCGCAGCGACTCGACAGGCGGCTCGTACCGGCCGGCGCGGAGTTGCCCTGCAGCGCGAAGCGGCTTGAGGGGGAGCGAGGACGACGATGGAGAGCTTTGAATGGGATTAGAAATAATCGCCTGGGTTTGACCTGGATTTGGAGCGAGATAGCACCCGACAGATGCTTCTTCTTCGTCAGGGAGAAAAAGAAAAGAGGATCAGGCAATTCGGGCAAGGGAGCAACCATACTTCTGGTACTTTAATCATGGCACGGTGGCGCTCGCGCGTGATGCTACTATTCCCGTGTCCGCCAGCCTGTCAGGTCGCAAGCAGCTTTGACCCTACGAGAACTTTTTCGTCGCCCGGTGGTTTGGTAAGGAGTTGGAACGTTGGGTATTTCTGTGGCCCAGCACAAGTGCGCAGGACGGCCATGATCAAGTGTACGAGCACGGTGTAGATACCAAACGGTGGTTGTAGCGCTTGAAATGCCGCAGAAATGCGGGATCCAATCAGCAGCAGCGCGGATCACCAACCCGATGGGTGTGTTCAGCCCTGCGACCCTGTCACGCTCCCGGCTTCCCTCCTCCCTGCATTATTCGACTGCCAATTCAAACACACACAAAAAAAACTGACCGAAGATGTGAGCTGCGGTGCACGCTTCTAGGCTGGACCGAAGAGGACATGGCTCCTGCTGCAGTGCGGTTCCAGAAGATCTGGTGGTGAGGGCGGGTCCCTTAGGCCAGTCCTAATGGAAGATTTTATGGTGTTTCGTGCATATTAAATAGAGTGCCACATAAATAATTTGGATGACATTGCAATAATTTAAAGAAGAGAGATGAAAGGAGTTTCATCTAGATGAAACCCTATATACACGGTTTCCAAGTCATTATGTGTCTTACAATTAAATGCAATAAGCACATAGGAAACACTAAAATTGAAATCTTGCATTGTGGGAGTTGTTTCATTCATGGTTTCATGGTATTTTAGATGATGTGGCAGTATTGGAAACAGTGAGATGAAACCACTCACTGGGAATAGCCTTAGGGTTCGTTATTGATGTACTCCCTCCGTCACAAAATAATTGCAATTCTAGGACCGTACAAGTAAATCAATGCTAGGTGCAAATTACCAAATTGCTCCTTATTTTTTGTAAGAAAAATCTAGACATTGGCTTGTCTTTTGTACAAAAAGTTTCCGAAGACTCTTGTCTTTTGTGGTTGCTAGGTAAAAGCATTTTTTCTGCGATAAATTTTGAACCATATACTTGCATTTATTTTGGGAAGGAGGGAGTAGATCACAAGCACACTTTGCTACTCCCTCTGTCCCAAAAAGAATGCAAATCTCACTTTCCGAGGAGTCAAACAATTCTAAATTTGACCAAACTTATACAAAAAATTGTGAACACTTATATCTCCAAATAAATTT
This sequence comes from Panicum virgatum, assembly GCF_016808335.1. Lineage (NCBI taxonomy): Eukaryota > Viridiplantae > Streptophyta > Magnoliopsida > Poales > Poaceae > Panicum > Panicum virgatum. The sequence goes on from NC_053153.1 coordinate 68,878,187, forward strand.
AGTATGAAAATATAATACATGATTAATCAAATGATATTTATTTAATAATATAAAAGTTAATATTATTTACTATAAATTTAGTTAAAACAAAGATTATTTCACTTCTCAAAATGCGAGGTTTATTTTTTTTTTGGAACGAGGGAGTACATGGCGGCAGGAAGTCCCCACAGCAGTCAAAGAGGGCTCAGGGCTGTGTTTTTTTTTTGAAAGGAGGGGGATTGGTGGGCGCAGCTGGGCCCCGAAGAGATTTTCGTCGTGGTTGTAGCGTAGCAGGCCCGAAGCCTGATGGCACCGCGGGCCGCGCGCCTCTGCAAATCTCTCGGCCCAGTTTTTGTGTGCGCTGGCCGGCCGGCCGGATCGCGCTCGCGCATCGGCGAGCGATACTTATCTGGTCCACGGCATGATAGGCCGAAGCCCAACTGGATGAGGGGATAGTCGGCCTGGGCTGATGGCCTGCTCGGCTTCCTACCGTGTTACTTGTGGGCTAACGCGGCCTGTCCACAGCTAAATGACAGATTAGATGACGTCAGCAGTCCACGCTTCCAAAAATATCTTTGCCGTCAACCTCCACCTAAAAAAAGAACGTCCTCTAAAAAAAGAAAGTCAAATGTGATCTGTCTAGAAAAAGTTGCTCCGTTGTCCTTGTATTAGAGCTTGTTTGGCTCCGGGACTTTTTTCAAAAATCTCTATCACATCAAAAGAAATCTTATTATTTTATAGTATTAAATAAAATTTGTTTATAAATGTTTTTTGACAGCTGAGTGCTTTTTCGCGAGACGAATCTAATGAGCCTAATTAATCGATGATTGGCTACAGTGATGCTACAGTAACCATTCGCTAATCATAGATTAAGATACCTCATTAGATTCGTCTCACAGTTTAGCCCCAGAGTTCTGCAGTTAGTTTTATAATTAACATTTATTTAATACTTCTAAATACTAAAAAGTTCCAGGGACTTAAAAAAGTCCCTGGAACCAAACAACACCTTAGAATATCAGACATATATAATATCAAAAGCCTAGATTTTGGGAATGGACGCTATGTCCTTTATTTTTTATGTTTATTCACTGTAAATAAAATATGCATAATCCACAGGGACGGACATGGGCGGACGGACCATGATTCATCTCGAGCTCCCATACGATACATCAACACTGCACTGCGCGCTCGGGAGCGTGCTGGAGCCGCACCAAGCCACCAAACGAGTCCGATGTGTCAACCGAACCGCGAAAGAGCTTGTTGATCTGCACCGTACCTCGGCGCCCGGCTTGCTCTATCCGATGCAATCATGCATTGCAAAAGCGCCGAGCACGGTGGAAGCTCCACGATTCGAGTGGCGCGATACGAATACACGATGCGATCGCCATCGTGAAGAAAGCGAAATGACCTTGCCGTGCACGAGCTCGCCCGACCTGTCACTGCAGAAAGGTTTTCTGTTGCGGACGAGAAGCCGTAGCTGCGCGTCGAGCCCTGCAATTTTTCTGTTGCAGAAAGGGGTTCTGGCACGCCAAAGATCACGTGCGATTGTGAAGGCACCGTCGACGTCGAGCCCCCTCTCCTGTAGACGAGCATGGTAAAGATCTTGTTTAGATGTGAAAATTTTTGGATGTAAAATATTGTAGTATTTTTATTTGTATTTAAAAATTTTTGAATAATAAGTATTGCAGTAAATTATAGTTAAATTGTATAATTAATTATTTTATTTAATTATATTTAATATTTCATGCATAGGTCAAAGATTCAATGTGATGAGAATTTTATAAAATTCCCGTCACTCGGTCGAAGATTTGATGTGACGAGAATTTTATAAAATTCCCGTCACTCGCGACATGATATGCGATTTAATTATCAAAATAAATCGCATGTCGCGAGCGACGGGCCCCGTAGTACGAGTGTACGACGTCGCCTCCCCTCGCCGACGGACGGCAGCACGACGTGGCCCACACCACGCAACAAGAAGATACTACTTCTCTCCTAACGCCAAGGGAGCGAGCGACAGCCCAGATCCAGATCCCCGGCGGCCCCACCAGCAGCGCTCCCTCCCCATGCTCAGCAGGATCCAGCCGTCGGCCAGCCCAGCCGGCCGAATCCGAGCCTCCTCCTCGTTGCGGCGCCCCGCCCATCAATCAATCGCCCCCGCCCCCGCCCCCGCCCCCGCCCCCGCCTCCTCGCCGTACGCGGTACGCCACCACCTCCCCCCTCCCGCACTCCCGCTCTGCCCGGCCTCCTTTCCCCTCAACCCCAGCACCAACAAGAGGAGGAATATCAATCCGCCCCATGCCCACATCCGTCGCCACCCACGCATCCCTCCTCCTCAAAGCCGCAGCCGCCAAGCCCTTCTTCTCCCCCCGCGCGGCGGCCCGGATCCCGCCGCCTTCGCCCCACCCTCCTCCCCCCGCCCCCGCCGCCGGGCGCCTCCCGCCGGCCACGGCGACGACGGCCGCCGCTGCCGGCGCCAGCCGCTGGTTCCGGTGGCAGTCGGCGCGGGGGCTGTGCGCCGCGCCGCATTCCGGCGGTGGGGCCGGCGGCGAGGGGATGGGATCTGATGCGGGGGTGGGCGCCAGGAGGAGGGCGGTGAACGGGCCGGCCAAGGAGCTGCCGGCGGTGAACGGGATGTCCAAGGAGGACCCGCAGCCTCCCAGGCTGCTCACTCTGCCCACCGTGCTCACCATTGGCCGCGTCGCCGCCGTGCCGCTCCTGATTAGCAGTGAGTTAAAACCCTTTTCCCCTTTCAACTCCTCCTGTGTGTGTGTGTTTCTGCTGGTCGGGTTATCACGTGCTGGGAAGATGGATACGGGAAGTTCGGTTTCCTTTTTGGGCGCTCTTCGTTCTTGGGTGGTAGCGATGTGGGAAGCCCCGCAGAGATGATATTGTCATGCTGTTCAAACGAATACTACTAGTAATAGAAAAGTGCTACTGGCCAAAACGGCCAGTTTGTTGCGAGTGGGTTGCTGCAACAAATTTATCTAATTATCTAGTTGCCTTGCAGCCATCGATGCTTAGTGTTTTAGCCTCCTTAATTCACTGTTTTAACCTTGAATTGCCAATAGTTACGTGTAACTTGCATATGTTTGCCTTAACTACCACGAAATGAGTTTATGGTTCAAGTTGCAAAGAACATTGTGGGGTTATGGACTGTGGCACATAACTGTAACTGTAAGGTTTGGTGATACACAAAAACCCACCCCTTCTAGAAACCCCAAGCTGCAGTACTTGGTCAGCATTTTCCACAGCCTGCACAACAAGTCACATGAGGTGGTTGTGCAGGTTGAGAAAGAGATGCTGCCCAGATACTATCATCTGTCCTTATTTTGAAAGGGTGGGGCTATTTGTATCTTTAGGATCGCAAAAACCGTGGTTATATGCTACAACACTTAAATCTCAGGGGTTTTATGCAGCCACTTGAACTGCAAAATATATTGTTTCAATAATTTTCACAAAATAAATTTAATGTAAAATGAGGCCAGTGAAACATGTGCAGCAACTGCTGCCCTCCTTAAGTCCTAGTGTCAAAACAATTGTCTTTTCATTTACCCTAACAGCCCACAGCGTTTTTGACATGACTTGGTACATGCATCCTTTTTAGCCCTTGTTGATGCACGAAGTCGGTGCGATCATTAAATGGATTGGTGTGATTCTTATCATCCATATGAAGTAAAGGAAACAGTATTTGTTGGCTTACTGGAAGCTGCATAGTTTGTTTTCCTTAAATGGTTCAACAGCTTAATTTTCATGCAGTTGAACTTGATGACAAACATCCTTATGCAACTGTGTCTTCTCTGCTGCTTCTATGTTGGCAAGTTTAAGCACCATGCACTATTGCTTCAGACACAATAGACTTCAGTTGTTTGTGCTGGCCACTACTATTTGATATGCATTTACAACTTGTTTGGTTTTGTGCCTAGACCTAATAATGTTAATTTGACTGCAGATGTATTATTTTGCAATGGTTTATTTCTTTTATTTTTACGTTTCATTGGTATTTCTATTTTGCCAACAGCTTTCTACATGGATGGTCCGTGGGCAGCTACGGCCACAACTGGCATCTTCCTTGCTGCTGCAGTCACTGATTGGCTAGATGGTTATCTTGCTAGAAAGGTTTGTTCAAATATTTTATCTGAAACTGTGCTCAACAGGGTTATTATACCATCATTTTCGCCTCCTTGTATCATTTCCTGATATAGTTTATATACAGATGCAGCTAGGAACACCTTTTGGTGCATTTCTTGATCCTGTAGCTGACAAGGTTCTCTCTCCCTCTGCCCACTATATTCTGGCATATTTATAACTAAGACTGCCAGTTTTCAAAAGATGAGCTACACATGGGATCTAACTTAGTTTCCTTCTTCACTGCAGCTTATGGTAGCTGCAACATTAGTTTTGCTGTGCACCAAACCTTTGGAAACTTCAATACTCAGGGATGGGCCATGGCTTCTAACAGTTCCTTCCATTGCTATCATCGGGAGAGAGGTAGCTACTCAACCAATCTATACTGCCACTTCCCAAGTAGTTAGTGAAAATTGATTCTTTTATATTTTATCTTGGTGAGCAATCCTAAATCTGGAAATTTCAGCATGGTGTTGTGGCTTATGCAGTGATGTTGGTATGTTTTGTTATCAGTTGTAAATATGACATGCCACCTTATGTACGTTTCATGCATTACTGCCTGCTTAGCTGGATATAACTTTATCCCTCAAGTAGTCAAGTCTTGCATGATAAGTTAACAGCATCACAATTATCAAATTGGCCATAAACTTGGTGATTATATGAGTGCATGTATTTATTTATACAATTATACCTACAATTTGGAATGGAGGGAGTAACTGATAACCTTCCGATTCCATATGAATGTGTGCTACCATTAGTGGCTGTATTTCTTTTTTCTTCAGCATAGACATTGTCCGGTTTCCTTTTAAAGAATACCATTTGTTGCTCATGCTATGTGGTACGGGAGCTTGTTTGCTTGCCACTTTCAAAAGTCTAACATATTACTTTTCCTTTTGTGTTTGTAGATAACAATGTCAGCTGTGAGAGAGTGGGCTGCATCTCAGAATAGCAAAGTTCTTGAGGTTCCTCTATCCTCTATTAGTCTTCTGTAGTTCTGTTCCATTGCTGATGTTCAACAACTAAAGAAATTTCAACTTTCCACAACAGGCTGTTGCAGTTAACAACTTAGGGAAGTGGAAGACCGCAACACAGATGACAGCATTGACTCTGCTTCTTGCCAGCAGAGACCCAAGGTACTTGACATTTCTTTTGAAGATGTTATTTGTTTCCTTTTTCGAATTGATTATGATATGGTTCGTGCTGTTCACTCTATTTTTCAGTCTACCTGCGCAAGGTGCTCTAGTTACCCCTGGTGTTGCGCTGCTTTATGTATCCGCTGGACTTGCCATATGGTCCCTAGTGGTGTACATGAGAAAGATATGGCGGATACTCCTAAAATAGTATTAGCATATAGTGTAATAGAAGAAACAGAAGCAAGGCGAGATTACATTCAGGATGATACAATTTTTGGAAGGTTGTTGAGTTGATTGATGGCCTAGAGCTGGTTATGATCCTCAGTAACTTGTGCATCATCTACTTTTGGTGAATTTGCCACCAAAATTGTCAGGATCCTATTAGATTCCTAGAAACAAAAACATATAATGTGACCTAGCAAGTTGCTGAAGTGATTGCTTCTTTCAGCCGTTCGAAGTCATCATGGGCTCATAGCTTGTGTGTTGGACGCCGGGTGTAATGAGATGTTAGTCTACGAGACTACGACGAAGAAGATTGTAACCTTATACAAATACAAAACCAGGGGGTTTGTACGTGTGGAATTCGACCATTGTAATTTACACATGATTTCATATTCAAGGAGCATAAAATTATTCTTTTCGGGAGTGAGAAAACACTTGCTCGGTTCAGCTGGCTTGTCACCCATCTAGCCTACCATACACCAAATTAGCATCAGGCGCTAGCCAACAGTCGGTCAGCAGTACTTTTCTCTTATAATAAATTAGCATCAGCTATGAGCCACAAACAGCCGAACAGAGACGGTCTCCGACGCGTGGGTGAGGATTGAGGAGAGTAAATTCTCTTCTTTTAAATGGCTTTGGTTTTTTCATCTCTTAAAAAGCCGGCTGGTTTTGGTTGATTCAATCTGCCGGCTGATTTTGGCTGATTCAATCTTCCTTTGTTGCTTATCTGCTTTCGATTTATTACGACTTATTCTCTCTTCATTGCTTATCTGCTTTCGATTTATTACGACTTATTCTCTCTTCGTTTTTTATTCAAATGTGATTTATTTTCAATTTTGCTGATTTGCTGAAACTGAACGGTTTCGTATGCACCGTAAATTTTATATAATTGGCTCATTTTATTATATGGAATTTTATTTATACGAAATTCATGTAAAATTTTAAGTTCAAATCTGGCGAACTCCAACCCACTAGGCCGCTACCTAGCCTAGCGCGTAGCCGTTCATAAGAGCGAATGAAGCTCCCGTCATGGCTCACGGCCGTGCCGCCGGACCCTCGGGCGTACGGCCACCTCATCCAGCTTTGTGCTGACTCCGGCAACCTCGCCGCCGGCCGCCAGCTCCACGCCCGCCTTGTCTCCCACTCCGTGACGCCGTCCAACTTCCTCGCGTCCAAGCTCATCTCCCTCTACTCCCGCGCGGCGCGCCTCGACGACGCGCGCAGGGTGTTCGACGCCATCCCGCGGCCCAGCGTCTTCGCCTGGAACGCCATTCTTATCGCGCTTTCGCTCCACTCGCCAGACCCCTCTGCCGCGGTCCGCCTCTTCGCCGCCTCCGGCATCTCACCGGACGAGGTCACGCTCTCCGCGCTCCTCAAGTCGCTCGCCGCGTCCGGGCCGGGGCTGTCCGCGCTCGTGGCCGGGGAGCTCCACGCCGTCGCGATCCTGCGTGGTTCCGGGGCCGACCTGTTCGTGTCCAATGGGCTCATCACTGCCTATGCCAATGCCGGAGATACGCGCTCCGCTCGCGCGGTATTTGACGAAATGCCGCAGCGAGACGTCGTGTCCTGGAACTCGCTGATATCATCGTATGCCCGTGCAGGATGGTACCGGGAATGCCTGGACCTGTTCCAAGAGTTGATACGGTTTCACGCCGGTGGTGGCGGTGTTGGACCGAACAGTGTTACGGTAACCAGTGTACTGCATGCCTGCGCACAGCTCAAGGCTGTTGATTTTGGGGTTAGAGTGCACCAGTTTGCTGCCGAGAATGGGCTTGATTTGGATGTTGCAGTTTGGAACTCTATAGTTGGATTTTACGCGAAATGTGGGCAGTTGCAGTATGCAAGAGAATTGTTTGAAGGGATGCCTAAGAAAGATTCAGTCAGTTACAGTGCAATGATCACTGGGTACATGAACCATGGGCATGTTGACAAGGGAATGCAGCTTTTCCGGCGAGCAGATGTTCAAGGAATAAGCATTTGGAACGCAGTGATTGCTGGACTGGTTCAAAATGGTCGCCAGTCCGATGTGCTTGGCCTACTGCATGAGATGATTGGTTCTGGCATGCTACCCAATTCAGCCACGCTTTCAATCATCATTCCATCAGTTCCTTTGTTCTCCATGCTGCTGGGAGTGAAGCAAGCTCATGGGTATGCGATCAGAAACAACTATGATCAGAGTATAAGTGTTGTCTGTGCATTGATCGATGCTTACTCAAAGGCAGGTGTTTTTTATGGGGCTCTGAAGGTGTTTGAATTGACTGGCGATAGAAGTAAAGTTGTATGGACGTCAATCATATCAGCTGCTGCATCCCACGGAGAAGCTGCAGAGTCATTGCGCCTGTTCTATGAGATGATCAGTGCTGGCACTAGGCCGGATACCATATCTTTCACTGCCGTGCTTACTGCCTGTGCTCATGCTGGCAAGGTAGCTGATGCTCGTAAAATTTTTGACTCCATGCAGGTTGTGTTTGGTATCACTCCAGTGATGGAGCAATATGCTTGCATGGTTTCTGCACTCAGCCGTGCAGGGATGCTGAACGATGCACTTGAGCTTGTAAACAGTATGCCGTTTGAACCAAATGCAAAGGTCTGGGGTCCATTGCTTAATGGAGCAGCAGAATTCGGTGATATTGAGCTTGGTCGATTTGTATTTGATCGACTGTTTATGATCGAGCCTAAGAACACTGGTAATTACATTGTAATGGCTAATTTGTACTCAAATTCTGGCAAATGGGAAGAAGCTGAGATCATAAGGAGCATGATGTGGGGAGTTGGGTTGGAGAAGGTTCCTGGTTGTAGTTGGAATTGAAGGGTTCAATGGTTGCATGTTTTGTTGCTGTGGATACATCAAGCAAATGAGCCACAAAAACTATGTGGCTGCTGATGATTGAGTGATCTGAAATATAGAAAAGGGCTTGTCCTCAACCAGTCTTAGTCTCTTAGATGAAGACAAGTTATACTGATAGCATTCAAAAGATCTAATAGTTGAGATGTGATTATCATGCCTGAGAGCACACCTGACTTTTGAGCTATTTGGACCACATTATTTCACTCTCGACTGTGTGGTCGGTTGCTTTGATTTGATTGATCAACTAAATTTCGTAGGACCAATAAACATGAGAGTTGTAGCCAACGAGTGCGTCCTTCCACTATCTTCTTATCTTAACCTTTTGAACTGATAGCTGACCTTAAACTCGATTTCTTTACAAGATGAGAGATACCAAAGCAACAGGTAATTCCATGAATATCATAAAATCATTGGAAGCAGTAGCAATCTAATTTGGATTTTCAGGTTGTGCAGGCATTAGCTATACCTCCAGTCCTGGATGGAACACCAAACAAGCTATGTGCAGAAGATTATTCACTTGATCTACAAAAGTTGCTCTAGCGCTATGGATCCAATGAATAAAGGTTCTAAATATTACAACAATGACCTGCTGTTTTCAATATATACATTATAGAAACACAAGGTTTTGTGTAAAGCTGTAGAATACACTGGATTTTTCTACAGTCCATAATGGTTTCCTGAACATTTTGTTCTCTCTATCAAAGCAAATGCCCAGACCTGCTTCGCATATCCTCTAGCCCCTACCCCATCCTGGCATTACAATCAGAACTGTGCAGAGCTGGCACAACAAGATCTGTCTTTTAGTGCCCCGTGCCTGTGGATCATGCTTCACATGCTTGGATAATTCTACTTCACTACTTCCCAGCTCATGAACTCCAAAAAGGAAAAGCGTGCGGACAGTTTTCTGATTTGCATCAACTTGTTCTGGCCTCACTATCAGGAAGCAGTGACTCTTATTTCGTTTTGTTTCCAGGGTTCACATGCACCAAGTGCGCAAATGGATCAATGTGATAACGTTACTGGTGATGTCTTTGATGGAATGATCTTAAGCATTAGGGGTTCGGCTATTTGCAGCCTTACAATGGTGGTGTATGGTGGTCCAGCTCACCTTGGAGCCTTGGAGTCCAAGTGAAGATAAGTGAGTATTGTAAGGTTGATCTCATCTGACCCAGTCCAACGACTGAGTCAGACCCCTCTCACGCACCCTGATCGGGGGTGCTCTTGCCCTTTCGCTGGCAAGTGGGGCCCCTTTGCGCAGCGCCAATATAAAAAGGAAAGGATGACGAGGGGGCACGTTAATTAAGGTTCGCCGTGCCTCAATTTTCCAAGGACCCTAGACTCGATCCGATCTGTGAGAGGGCGCTGAAGCAAAGGGAAGGTTCCACGCCGCTGCCTCTGCGACCTCGCCATCACCACCGTGACGCCGCTGCCACAGCACCACGCCGACGCCGTCACCACGACGACTAGTCTACACCGCCCGTCGCTGCCTGTGCGCTGCCTCCATCGGCGAACGAGATCGTGCCGGAACCCTCGACGGCGACAACAGTGACAAGGTATTTATCCACAGTTAACGTTTTATCCACTCGATCTATTCCTAGGCGATCCAACAGGTCTAACAATGGTATCAAAGCCTACTCTAGTGAGTAGATCGAGATGGGTTGGATTCGACCACGAATCCAAAGAAAACAGAGTCTCGATCTTGGATCGAGAAGTGACAAAGAAAGAAAACCGAAACCCTAGAGAAAAAGGGCGGCGGGACTCACCTGCTGCCGTCACCACCGTCGGTCACGGCCGGGCGGAAGACCACCAGAGGCGCCGGGCTCACTGGCGCACGACCACTGTCGTGCGGACAAGCGCACCCGAGCTGCCGCCGTCTTGCTTGCACGTGCGCGCGGGCTTCGGGTCCAGGGCGCCGTCACCGGCCCGCTCGACGGCGGCGGCGCGCTCCCTGTCCGGCGAGCGCGCGCCGGCGAGGGAGCCGTGGCAGCGCCGCCACCTCCTCCACCGGCAGCCATGGGCCGCCGCCTCCGTCCGGAAGAAAGCAAGGGGACGAAAGGGAAAGAAGAGGGAGGACCCCGGCCATGTGCTGGCGGCGCCGCTCCTCACCGTCGCCGGCGAGCCGCCGGCATGGGCAAGGCCACGCAGTGGCCGCCGCCGCTCGGTGTGCAGAGAGAAGGGAGGAGGTCAAATGAGCTAGGGTTTCACGGGGGTGCCGCCGGCCGCCGCGTTTTGATCCCGCGAGGATCACGGAGGGCCGTCTGATCGTATCCAACGACCAGGATCGGCCGCGAGTGGCTGGCGACGGAGCAGGCCAAATTCGGCCCAGGTGGGAGGGCTCTTTCCCGGCCCAGGCCCATGCTGTGGCCTGGGACGCGGGGGCGCTGCGCCGAAATGGGCCGCGGGCCGGTTTTGCTGCTTGGCCTCGGTTTTTTTGCCGTACACAGTAAAGTTTGTCAATTGTTTTACTCATTTTCAGAAGCATTTCCTATAGTTTTGATTCTCTATTCAAATTTGAACCAACGGAATAATTTGTCTTAGAGAATGGCAAAGTTTTAAAGTGTTTTTGCTTCTGAATATGAGTATGTTTACTTGTTTCTGCTGCAAAGTAAAAGTCTCATTCTCTATTTAAATTCGAACCAACGGGAAAATTTAAATAGATGAATAGAAATGTATTGATTTAAAGTTAAATTATGATATTGTTATTTTCTGACCAACGTTGATAATAACAATATTATAATTCCATTGTGATTTTAAGTTCAATGTTAATTCTCTGACATTTTTGCATCAATTTTCAGAGAATAAAGAAAAACAAAGAAAAACTTATGAAAAAAAGAAAAAGTTTTCCGCTGCAATAAAGAAAGATAGACTCAGATGAGTTTTTCCCTGTGGGAAAAAGGAGCCTCTATGTTTAAGGTTAAGAAAAGCTTCGTATGTCAAAGAAAGAATGTTTTGGCACCATTTTGCCATTGTAAGTATCAAGTTGAGCATTTGCTTGCTCTTAAAGGAAAAGAATTTTAAAGTTTATTATGATGTTGTCATTTTCTGACCAAAGTTGATGATGGCAATATTATAATTTTTATTCCAGTCATGTGTTCTATTTCTGCCCAATGGTGATATAGAATTGAAAGTAAAGGAAAGTTATATGTTTTAATTTTGAACAATGTTAAATTAAGACATACAATTCTTCCCAAGTAGAGAGAAATTAACAGACAAAAGTTGATTCTGATCAACGCTACAGATAAAGTTTAGAGGTTACTCAGCTGTATAGTTGAGGTTAAGAAAGAAAAGTGCTTGTTCCATTCTGACTTTTAGTTGATATGGAAAAGAGATGCAACTGTTTTCGAAAAGTTTTTGGTTTCTCTCACTAAAGTTTTGCGAATATTGTAATTCGTTAAATTTTCTGATTAAATTGGAACCAACGGGAAGATTTAATCAGAAAAAAAGTATATGTGCATGTTTTAGTCATTGTGACCAAAGTTTTATCACTATATTATATTTTTTCCTTGTCCTTCAACAGTAAAGATAATGGTTGAAATGAGTTTGACGCACGTTAAATTTGACCAACGTTGAATTAAACATGCGTTGCAAATGCCTTTCAAGTTTTATACCGCATGTCGGAAAAGTTTTTGGCACTTGTGTCACTTATGACAGGAAAAGTTGTGATGGATCATGTGCTACTTGAGTATCACATAAAAGTAAAGAAGTCTGAGGGAGCTTTTAAAGTTATCACAGTAATTCTCATGCACTACTATAGTGACTTTAAAAAAAGGTTGTATGTGAACCAAGATTGCAAGCATGACTTGCAAAAGTATAGCAAAATGAAGAACTTGATGAGTTCTTGAAAGTGCAACAAATCAAGAACTCTGAGGAGCTTTTGAAAAGGAACGAGGAAATGATACTCCCATTATTTTGTATGACTTGGTCATATGAATAAAGTTCTAGTAATGAAAGGATTCTCGTTCAAAAGTATAAAGATAGTTTCGAAATTATGGCAGCAAAGTTTGTGCCATATTTCGAGGGGGAGAAAGATTAGAAAGTAAAGAAAGATTAAAATTTAGAGAGATTTTCCCCGCAAAATTAAATGTGATGTATTTTTAAAGCAAGAATGATCTATTAAATAAGAATATGACCGAAAAGGGAGTACAATGGTCATAACATTGATGATGCTTTTTTAAAGCAAGAATGATCTATTAAATAAGAATATGACCGAAAAGGGAGTACAACGGTCATAACATTGATACCCCAATCACAAAAATAAGTGAAATTCTTGAGGTTTTTCAGCTCCAAATAGGAAGAAAAGATAGTTGAGCCTCAAATCAACTGAAAAGAAAAGGTGGTGCTTGAAGCACCCTACGAGGCTTGTAAAGACTGAATCCAAACACAAGCTCGAAGATATTCCATTTTTACTATAGATGGGATAATCTGGGGGAGTATGCCGAGAAGTAAGGCTTGAAGAGAAGTGGGATGGTATGTTCACTCTTATAATTCAAGCACTACAATTGTCTCAACATATGTTTTGACGTTGTATGAATGACAGAAATTGAGGTGTCTCGTTTATTAAAGTGGCAAGAAGCCATGGAAGATGTCATGAGACCTATAAGGTTCAATTTTGTTTTTGGAACGTAGAATAAGTTCCTAATGGAGCCAAGACAGTAGGCTATAATGGGTCTACAAAATTAAATGTGACTCTAGAGGGAACATGGAAAGTCGGTAAGCACGACTTGTGGCAAAAAGTTTTGTGCAAAGAAAAGAATAAGTTATAATGAGACATTTTATTCAGTCTCATGAAATGATTCTTTTAGAATTATAATGCAATTGATGGCATACTGCTTTTAGAATTGCATCAGATGGATGTTGGAGCAATATCCCCGACGGAGATTTGTACAAGAAAGTATATATACATGACATAACCAAAATGGTTTTTGTTGTGGAAAGAAATAACATTGGAATACCACCTGATGAAATCAGATCACAGAACAGTGGCCTCTAAAGTTTTGTGAGAATAAAATTTTTGAGTTTTAAGTAAAGGTCAAGATGACAAATTGCAAATATGCAAAGTTTAAAGATGGGAAATTCTTTTTCCCGCAAAGTTCAAAGAAGGTTATTATGACATTTAGTTTTGATAAGAATAATCTCGGTGAAGAGACATTCACTCTAGGAAAGGAAATTCACCGGGATAAAAGAAAAGGGGTATCAGGACTATTGAAGAAAGCATACTTAGAAAAGATTTCTAAAGATATATAGTATGCATGCGAGTAAGCCTACGCCTGTCCTATTATCAAGGGTAATAGTTTTGGATTTTTCAGAATTTCAGGAACCGTTATATGATCGATCAAAAGAAAAAGGTTCCATGTGCTTCAGCTGTTGGAAGCAAAATTAGTGCTCAAAAGAATTTACCTTGACATAGTGCAAGTATCCGGGACATTTTGGCAGAAGTCCAGTCCAGCAATAGATCACTGGAATGGAGTTATAGAATGTTTTGCAATTTTGCAAAATATTGTCAGCCTCATGCTAAGTAAGAAAGGAACATGTACTCTCAAAAGAATGCGAGTAAAATGAATTAAGTTTTGGCGAGATGTTTAGTGAAGCCCACAGTAGTAGCTAACACTCGCGCTTGGAGTTTTATTGTGGAAAAACTCCAAAGCAAAATAGTTGTGATTCATGGGTTGTGTACCCAAAGTTTGGCATTATATGAGGCTACAGGACAGGCAAAATGGTTAAGAAAACCATTACTCGGAATTGATAATGGTAAACAATAGCAATATACCATTCGAATGTTTTCACTCCTATGGCAACATGTTAAGTGTGCTGCCAAACACATTGACAATGGCTTATATGTTGCAAAGGAGAAAATCCAGAATAATATGAAATCATGGAGCACCAAAGTATCAAACAAATATTTGCGGATCCGTTTACCAAAAGGCCTACCGCCCAAATCGACATGGGTTTTACGGGAGGCCTATGATTTCTGGATTACTAAAGGGCCCAAAGAAAGATTAAGGTCTTGTTTTAATACAGAAAGGTACATTGTGGTTGTTAAGTCTGATGGTAACTAATAACCGTCATGATGAGGCACGCTCTACGTACTGATCTGCAATAAGATGAGGCCAATAGCAAAGCAACTAAAGAGAAAGTAAAGAGATAAGTTTAAAGTACAGAGTGAGTTCAAGGGGGAGAATGTAAGGTTGATCTCATCTGACCCAGTCCAACGACTGAGTCAGACCCCTCTCACGCACCCTGATCGGGGGTGCTCTTGCCCTTTCGCTGGCAAGTGGGCCCCCCTTTGTGCAGCGCTAATATAAAAAGGAAAGGATGACGAGGGGGCACATTAATTAAGGTTCGCCGTGCCTCAATTTTCCAAGGACCCTAGACTCGATCCGATCTGTGAGAGGTCGCTGAAGCAAAGGGAAGGTTCCACGCCGCTGCCTCTGCGACCTCGCCATCACCACCGTGACGCCGCTGCCACAGCACCACGCCGACGCCGTCACCACGACGACTCGTCTACACCGCCCGTCGCTGCCTGTGCGCTGCCTCCATCGGCGAACGAGATCGTGCCGGAACCCTCGACGGCGACAACAGTGACAAGGTATTTATCCACAGTTAACGTTTTATCCACTCGATCTACTCCTAGGCGATCCAACAGGTCTAACAAGTTTGATCACTTCATCTCTTTAAGCATAAATCATACCTTACACTTACAGCTTTGCGTTCCCATTTGAGTACATACAGGGTCACAGGGAGAAACATAGCTTCAGAGGTCGACCGATTCATCACATAGCGCCTAAAATTCACAGAGCACCTAGGCATAGAGCCATCACAGATTACCACAAACAAAACACGTACGAAGACAACCAGGGGGACTTTTGTCACTTCATTTCCCATCGGTATGACCTCTTTTGTCTGTATATTTCTAGGAAAATAGTTGGGATCGTCGAAACCCTGCCAGCTAGTTACGTCCAATTGTCTGTTCCTGTGTTTGGATCTGTGAAGAGTTTCAAAATGTTTTGAATTGTTTCGGTGGTATTATGCCTGTTGATACTGATATCTTGTGGCACGTGATACACCTCCCAGCAGGCCCTGGTAATAGCCAGCGGTGGCCTATGGGTGGCCCAGCGTGTGTCTTGCTGCGGGCTGCCTGCATTCACTTGCCGGAGAAGCGCCGTCGTCATCATGTTCGTCGCTCTCGGCGCAAAAGCTCTGCTCCAGATCGGGAGTGATGGTCGCCGGTAACGTAGTAATCATACCGGAAAAAAGACGTGGACCCGGTGAAGGATAACACTACTGCGCTGCGATACCTAGAAGTTACCGTTTCCATTGGGACAGGTACAGTCTCCATCCCTAGAAGTTGTCGTTCTACTTTGATCTCTTTACACTTTCTTTACCTGTTGCTTTACAAAGCTTAGTCTTTGACTGCCTAAATCTCCAGTCTAACCATGGTGCCAAAGATCCTGCAGCAGCCGTCCAGGGAGTGCACCGTACGGATCCCGGCAATGATCCCAGGGAAAATGTCGCGGGTCTCTGTCCGTTTTCGTCAATGCCTATAATCTATGTATCACCGATACGTGATACGGGTACGGCGATACGGGTACGGCGATACATGAGTTTAAAAAACGACATAGTGGTAGTATAGAGAGAGTATCGAAGTATCGGATACACAAGTATCGGATACGGGTACGGCTGGGTTAGTGAAGTATCGGTGATTCATAGCCTATAATTCGTGCATTATTCCTGGCTGTTAAGCTCGTGGGCGAAGGAATTTTCGTACGGTACAAGAACATCAGCAGCAGAGCCTGCGGCAGGAGGAGAATCCCAAGTACTCGCACAAACCACTCGGGCTTCGCAAAGCTGGGGCGGCGCCGGATGCCAATCCCTCCAGCGCTTCTCCAGCTAATTCCTCCCGGCATTTAACATGGCAGGTCGGTTTCAATTAGTCTATGCTTTGCTCTACGTGCTTACACTGTTTGGCAGCGCATTGTTTTTAGCGGTTGTTTTGTTAATATATTTGAGAGTCCACTTGAGAGGACGAACAGCTCAAATGTCATTGTTAACGCTGTGCCATCTGTCGGTTACTTACCTCTCCAATTCAGTCCAGTTCAAATCAAACTGCAGAAGCAGCACAGGCAGCTCGTGAGGGCTGAGGCAGAGAGCGACAAGGACTGGGACGCTCGACGCGATCTCGTCCTGGTATCATGGTACGTGCTGCTTACATTCGTCCAGATATTATTTTTCTATAAAAGAAAACAAACGAGAAGTCGGTGGATGCTGGGTATTCTTTTCAGGCGCTGGTATGCTAACAACATGGGGAAAAGAAAATGCAGCAAGAGGACAGGACAGGAGGGCTTGGCCGGGTGGGGTCGACGAGCAGCAGCAGCAAGCGGGTTGAATGAGGACTGAAGCAGCAGGATCTGGCTTTCACGTGGCCGCCCTTTCTGCCCTCGGCTCCTCCCTCCCTCGCTTACCATGGCAGAAATCAGGATTGCAGGTTGCAAGGCCCAAGGCGGCTGCCCCACATGTCCCCCCCTGCGACCATCTCTTTGTTAAGTATACCGGTAAGTACACCATTGCTTTTAGTATCGTTAGCATTCTTATCTGTACCATCTACTCTGCAGGATCATTTTTTTTTGTAGGTTAGGGCTTGTGGCTTGGCACTTGGCAGCATCCAGGTATATTTTTGAGCTCAACACACACTATCATGTGAGGTGAGGTGAGTAGGTGACTGCTGCAAGCCGGCGACGTTGCACGCAAGACTTCTGTTACATTTTATCTCCTATGTCAGTCCAAAAAAAAAACCGAATACCCCTTCTTATTTCTATAAATTTCTAGTGAAGTAAAAAAGGTAGATGCGGTAACTGAAGAATGTATGTACTGCAGTAGTGAAAAGAGAGGAGATGGTTCGAGTGACGCCAGTAATGCACTTCACGGGTGGCCGTCACGGTCTCACGGACAAAACCGGCTCCTGTGGTCATCAACCCATGCTTCTTTTCGAGGCGCCGGCACTCCTCTCCCATACTCCCACAGAGAGCGTGCGTGCTCCAATTCAGCACCAACCTCGCCTCACCTTCACTCCCCCAGACAGAGGCGCCCGGCACCTTCCGCTTCAAGCCTCCTCCACTTCAGCAGCCCGTCGCCCGCGCCCTCCCCTGCCGCGCGAACACAAAAGCAGAGCCGCACGCAGGAAGCGGCCGACTCCGCCGCCACACGCTGCAGATTACTAGAAGCTAGCAAGAGCCCAACCCCAAGCCAGGCATCACACGCGTATCCACCCGGATAGGGGAAGGATCGGAGAATGGCTGCGCAGGCCATGGAATGCAGGTTGCTACAATTTGCCGGAGTTGCTTGATTCTTTCTTGCATTCTTGGATTGTTTCTTGGCTCTTATCATCGTTTCAGGAACTGTTGCTAGGAGTATTAGTTCTTGAGTTGCTTGTTGGATGTTCCAATGGAATCCTAGGAAAAAATTTCTGACCAGCTTCTGCACTTGCGTTGCATTGCATTGCATTGATTGCAGGGTGAATGGTGGGGGTGGGGAGGGCGGTGGTGGTATGAGGACGGTGGAGTGCCTGAGAGGCAGGCTGCTCGCGGAGAGGGTGGCATCCAAGGCTGCCAAGGAGGAGGCCGACCAACTGGCCAAAAGGGTAAAATCTTATCCCACCTTCTGTGGCACATTCTGTACTGTTTCATCCTCTTCAATTTCTATTGGTTCACGTCCTGATTGAACTCTCTGTCTGCTGAATGTTTAATCTGATGGTTGGTTTGACCACAGCTTGACGAGCTGGAGAAGAAGCTCGCTGACGAGGTAAAGGTGAGGAACAAGGCTGAGAGGAGGCTCAGAAGGGCCATCAAGAAGCTCAAGTCCCTCAAGATTCTGGACGTGGAGCTCTCGGACGGCTCCATCAGCTCGCTATCCTCCAATGGCCGCTCCGGTCACCAGGCTCCAGAGGTGGAGAGGAGCAGCCCTGGCTCGTTGACCACTGATGATTCCGTGCCTTCCGGTTCTCAAGGAGGTGGCGATGCCGACGCCGACAGCGCCAAGGACTCCTCCGCCGATTCCTGCACTCAAGGGAACTCCCAGGACGGGAGCTGGTGCTCCGTTGTGTCCGAGCAATCCCCGGCTGGTGCTTGCATGGATCTTGCCGGCACGAACAACAGCAACAACTCTGAGGAGAGGGCTGGCGATCATGATTCGGAGAGGTACGCATGCAGAGTAACTCATTGACAACAAGTACTTAATTTGCCGTTTGGTGTATAAAATAACAAAATACTTGCTCAATTACTTTAGGGATTTGCTTTTTCAGTTTTTTTTCTTGCATGTTACTCCTTTCAGACTTCTTTCAAACGTAATTGTTGGAGTTAAGTGTTTCTCATATTTTTCAAGAGGACCTGACTTCTTTCAGGCTTCCTGCCAGAATTATGAGACCATTCCACCTCTTAAATGTTTACCTCTTTGGAGTTCCTGGAGGCTAGCTTCAGCAGGCATCTTTCACCATGTTTAGCTGTAGAGGAAACAATTAGTGCTCCCCTTCGCCGTAGGACAGAATGATTGCCCTTTACAATTGCACACACGAGGTGGACGGATTGTCTGGCACTACACATTATCAGTTACCACATCAGTCGATGTTATTGTAGCTGAACACGATGATTGTGCGCGTGCAATTGCAAACCACATGACCAGAAATGAGCAAGGAGGAGAACCTCAACTGTCACAAGTCTAACAACAAACGTCATGGGCGTATTTGGAGAAAAAATCTCGTTAAGCAATTGCATTTATGCTGGTACCTTGGCGGTTTACTCCTCTCACACGTATTGTTGGGAGCCTGGGAGATATCTGACTTCGTGCAATGTGTTCTTGTGGCAGGCAACACCTTGATGCATCCAGTGGCTGTGGCCTAGCGAAATCCGAAGCAGAATCATTCCACGACAGCGACGACAGGCTAGCGCTTGTGCTGCTAGACCCCCAGCTCGTTGCACAAGCGGACGGTGGCTCAAGAACGGAGGACAACGACGCGCAAACGGCAGAGCTCCATGCCGCGACTCAAGACGAGGAAGCACAGCAGGAAGAAGAGAACAACAAGCTCGCCATCGTTCTGGCCGACCCCCAGCCCCAGCCGGCCGCCGCCGTGGGAGCCGGCGCGCCGAAGCCGCACGCCGACGTGGAGTCCGTTCTCCTGGCGCTGCGGCGGGTCAAGGAGCAGCTGCGCTACACGATTGAGCGGCGGTCGGAGCTCGTCGCGCACCGCGAGCTCTACGGCCACTAGGGTTGAAAATGGGACGGGAAAATCCCGTCCCGACCGGCTCCGTTTACCGTTTAAACCGATCGTAAACCGTTTCCGCGAAAAAAATGGGAAAATGGGAAAACAAAACGGGAAAACGGGCGGGAACGGGAACGAGAACAGTTGGGGTGTTTTCCCGACCGTTTTCACGGTTCCCGTTTTCAGCCGGGAAAATTCCCGCGGGAATTCCCGTATTTGTCGTAGTCGGCTGTGTTACCTGTGTTGGAAATGTGAATTGTTGTTTGCATGTGTTCCAACGTGAATTGTGAATTCGTGATTCACTTTACCTGTGTTTCTTAGTTATACGAGTCTTGTTTCCATATTATTTATGCATAGTTGTAATTATTTTATCGAGTTAAATGTTTGAAGTGGTTGTATGTATTTTCCCGTTTTGAGTTATCGATTCCCGATCGTAATCGGCATGCTCCCGACCGATTGATTCCGTTCCCGATATTCCGTAATACCGATTTCATTTTCCCAATCGTAATCGGCATGCTCCCGACCGATTGATTCCGTTCCCGATATCCCGTAATACCGATTTCGTTTTCCCGTCCGATTTTCCCATTCCCGTTTCCGTTCCCGACCAAAAAATACAGTTGCGGGAACGGTTGAGGGGTTTTCCCGACCGTTCCCATCCCTAACGGCCACTGAGGACTCCGGGAGCGCGCTCGTCCGTTCACCATCATCAGACCTGCACTGATTTATTCTATTCATACGCTGTGTTACGGGTGCATCTGGTCCTTTTCACCTGCAGTGAGTGATTTATACATAGCACTGTTTAGGGGGGTGTCTGTAGAGAACGGAATAAGATTGGCACATGTGGAGCCACACTATTTACAGGTGATGGAATTCTTGGTAGCTTATCTGTTTCTTCAGTTTATGCATACAACGTGATACGTTTGTCAGAGGAAAAGGCCAATGGCATTGTGCTGAATGCACGCCGTCCCTGTACCTTTTTGTCAAGGACCATTCGCCCACTGCACCGGCATCGCACCAGCATGCTCCGTGACACGGGCCTCCATATCCCATTTTGCAGCAGGCAGGACGAAGGGACACGATAAACGAGTGCTGATTTTTGTCTTCCGACAGCTGACTAGCTGACGACACCAACTGGAGTACACGGAAACGAAACCATCGTCGCCAAATTAGATGGAAACAGAAGGTACATCATCACCATCCATAAACCAGGCAGCAAATTAGCTACACTGCCCAGCTAAGCACCGTAAGTATAGAGTCATACAAAGCAAACATCTCTAAGATGGCCGGGGCTGGGAAACACATGACGCCCCGTTCATGCAGTTAGTGGTGTACAAACTACGGCTTCACCAAAGTCTCCAAGGATAATATCTGAGACCTGAAAGAAGCGAAATCGATTCTTTTTCATGTCAGGGAAACTACAACAGCAAGTCTTGCAAGGAAGAATTGTTACAGGGCATAACAGCATCGTCTAATTCTAACCTCATCGAAGGCAGAGTGCCTCAATCACGCTGTGCCTGTCACAGTGGCTGCGTCCTGTTTTAAGCATATACAAACAGTTAGAGAGCGCAGAAAGTTACAACCAACCAACCAAACGTGAAAGCTCTGCACAGAAATCATGTAGGCAAAATTTCTTCATGAAACCATGTAAGACATACCGGCTTGGAGTTGCCCTTGCCATTTTCCTGAGCTGAACCACTAGATGTTTCTGCAAACCTGGCAAAGTTGCGAACAGATATAAGCCAGGCTGGTTGTTCTAGAGACTAATCAGGAACGGCACACCACTGCCATGTTCACTAACCTGGCAGCTCGCGCCTTTCTTTTTCCTTCTTCTGCCTTGTCAACATTTGTACCCTGACCAAATCGTTCTAAACGGGCTTTTTTCTTAGCCTCCTCATCAGATGAGGGCGAGGCAAGACCAAATCTGGCAATCCCATTCATTTAACTATGCATCAATTCACCACTTGGGGCAAAAAAAAACTAGAACAAGGTTAGAGAATTTTCTGAGTAATTAACACACCTCTCAGCCCTGGACTTCTTCTTTTCTTCCTCCTTTACATTTGAAGACCCAGTCCCGAATCTTGTAGTTAGGACAGGTGAAATGCACTTTACTTAGTAATCGTGATGATCATTTGGAAATTTGATCAGCCAAATAGGAATGATAGAAAGTTTAGGTATGCTCAAATTAAACCGAAATGCTGAGGATCTACTAAGCTTGGCCTCAACTGGATTAAAGAGTAATTTTTAAGCAACAACTGAACCTCATTTTGTCAAATTTACATGAAACACTACACAATTAAGACTATATATATATATATATATATATATATATATATATATATATATATATATATATATATATATATATTTGATTACTACAGCGTAGGCCCCTGAAAGATATATAACAGCAATAATCTGATGGATAAAGAAATCAGTTGACTGCCTTAAAAAGAATGAAACAAAAAGTTAATAGCTCGTCTGATATCTGATACAGCTCACAAAGCAATACTAATTTCATAAAGGGCATACCCAATGCTGAAGACTCGCACACATGGTGGGGTCTGGGTACGGAGATTTCATCATATACCAGAAATATTGCAATAAAGTTACAAACAAGCCATATGCATAGTATGAGCAGATGTGCCTGACTTCAGATTTCAGAACAAACAAAGGATTAAGAAGAGTTCAACAATAACACCATTTTATTACCCAGGACCTTACCATCAACAAAACTAATCTACACGTTTAAAATTTGACTCACTGAGGTTAGAACATCAGAGGAAGAGGTTAAACTTCTTCAAACTAGAAGAAGACATGACGATTCAAATTTTGAAATCAAACATAAAAGAACTATAATTCATGCAAGGACCTAGCTTCTTAGGTCGTGAAAAGCACTGAGATCTCAATAAATCAGATCAGTAACAATTTGGACACCACACTGGATCATACACAGTAAAAAATGGGTGTCCAACAATCTGAGAATTACTCCAACATCATCGACATGGTTTGCAACACCATGGAGAAGTGCAACCTCTAAGTAAACTGGTTGGGGGCATCGAAAGGTATGACGCTCGACCTTACCATATACTCTTGTATTTAAAACCCTAAAAGCCCCAAAGCTTACAATTTTGCAATTCAAATATATACTAAATGACAAAAACTTGAATATTGCAATTCTACATCATCTCTAATATTCCAAAATTGAATAGTTTCCACATAAGCCTAGTTTCCACATAAGCCTCCTGAGGCATGGGCTGTATGCAACTCCCTGCAATCTCTATCTATGCAGACTACTCCCTCCGTCCCAAAAAACAAGTCATCCTAGGAATTCTAGGGCAAATTAACAAAAAAGTAAAATGACTATGTTTGCCCCTATTTATTATCCATATTTGGCACTAATTGATTCTTGCATGCACATGCACTTTCCAAATAGGGTAGGATGACTTGTTTTTTGGGACAAATTTTGAATCCTAGAGTGACTTGTTTTTTTGGGACGGAGGGAGTATTCTGTTTAAATCTAAAAGAGATAGGCTAGTTGCTCCACATTACCGAAACATTGTGCTTGAATCGTAAACTTGCGGATTTGTTAGGAGAAAACCTCTAAACCCTAGGAAAGGGGATCCATGGAACACTTACCTCTCGGCGCGGCTGCTGCGCTTCTCCTCCTCAGACATCACCACCTGCGTCCCGAACCGCTCCGCGCGGCGCATCTTCTTCTCCAGATCCGTGCCCCCGGCCGCCGCGGTCGCGGCAGCGGTAGGGTTTTGTGACGGCGTTGAGGAAGCGGGGCTCGGAGCCGCCTCTGCGGTGGATGCGGCCGCCGGCGAAGGCGCGGCGCTCTCCGCGGGCGTGGAGCTCTGAGATGCCATCGGCGACGGAGAGGGGGAGAGCTCGGAGGGGAGGTCGCAGACGCTGGATGTGGGCGTGTGGCGAGAGATATTTCACTTCCCTTTTCTGCGCGTCGCTGCTGCTCGCCTGCTCTTTTATTTTCCCTTTCCTTTGTCCGCAGTCGGCGCCTCGGCAATCTCTCTGGCCCGGCTACACCTGATTATTTATGGGTCAGGCCGGGTTCGGGTCGAGTCAAAAGAAAAAACCGATCCTTTCTCCTTCGGTCCATATCCGGTCCGATCCGACCATCGGGCTGAAGTTTTTGGCACAAGCCCGATCCATCACATGGTTAGGTCGGATCGGGTTTGGATTGGACCCCATTTTTTTATATAAATTTTGGTCGGATCAGGTTTCAGTTTAAAAAATTCGGCCCGAGCTCGATCCATTTTTTTTATAGTCAAAAAAATTCGGCCCGAGTCCAGCTCATGTATTGATCGGGTCAGATTTTTTTCGAGCGAGTCGGATCGAATTTATCGAATCGAGTAGCCCATGATCAGGTATAGCCCCGACCCCCTTGGCAGCTTTTTTTCACGAACAAATGGCATTTTGGCTGGATATACACATAATTGGGGGTTTGTGGCATCTCTTTATCTTTGTTTTGAAAATTAGGACATATATATATACTAGCCTATCAATCTGTTATCTGAGCTCCCACACGAACTTATTTTAATTAATATAAATAAAATTTATATATTTATCTATCAAATATTCTAACACATACTCTAAAATATATACTTATCATTATCTTGTTGTAATATATTTCATTTTTTGTCACATCTCCATATGTGTTTGATATATATATATTTAACTGAATTATTTGTTTGTGAATTGATATTCTTATCTCTCCCATCGTACATGAATACATAGTGACGCATATCATGTGTGGTATTTTTATATAAATAATATATAGTAATGATTTAAATAGTGGTTTAGAATTTTATATAATTTAGATTTTAGATTTAGGGTCCACTTTAAATTTTATTAATGATATAATTGGATAATTTATATGAAATTGTGTGGGTTAGCTTAGTCTATTTCTATAATAATAGAGTTGGTAATTTATTAGGAAAGTTAACAAATTCAATGAGTATTGTAATTAGAGTTGTTGGATTGATAGCCGGATGTTTTTGGTTTTTATGAGAATTTTTAGGATTTCTCTATTTTTTAGAGTGTCCACCTAGGATCAATGTGGCTTCACGTAGAGACTTACAAGGAGGCTAAAATTAGTAATAATAAGATTTGTAGAAAAAAAATCAGTTGTATGTCAATATCAAGTTTTTATAATCATTTAAACTGGTTTTAATGTAAATTTTTTAGCTATTAATAATTGGAGTCTCCTTTTAATACTCCACATGAAGCCACATAAAATCTTAGAAGGATATTTTAAAAATAGAGAAATTTTAGAGATTCTCACAAAATTAAATGATGATAAACAAACACACATGGAGGATATAAAATGAAATCCATTACAACCAGATAATTATAAATACATATTTTAGAGTATATATATTAGAATATTTAATAATGAAAGAGGTCACGAGATAGATAATTATAGTTATTAGTTGTTAGTTTTATTTTATAGTAATTTTAACAAATCCGTGCGGGAGTACGGATTGGTAGGCTAGTAATACTAATTGGCGATTATACTCGAGAAACTGAAGGCCAAAAGTATATTTATGAAGTCTTAATCGAACCACATACGCCTTTTGTCTATATTAATAGGTAGAGAGTGTTTGGGCAAAAAAAATAGAGAGAGAGTACGCGGTAAAGATAATGTCATAATTTAGTTGGAAGATACCAAGACTTACATGTACATACGATGAGCGTATGGAAGATGGCATGTCCCTGCCGACGAACACCATCCAAATCTATATCTGTATGTATTATTAAGATGAGTAAAGTTTCCATCTAAATTTTATGTTTGGTTCGTCTCGTATTATGGATAGGTGAGCTTTAGTTCATCTCGTATGCGGGTCGGATCAACTCCCTCCGTCCATGACTTCAAAACACAAAACACATAGTGTCGGGTACCATAATATGGGGCACCATGACCAAGGGACTAAAATGCCTTCAAAACACAAAACACATTTGAGCAACCAGACAAAAGACCTCACCTCGGAGCTTTGCCATCATCTATGTTTGGACGCCCAAATCCTCTCCAGGTTCCAAAAGGCCCAATATGCACTCGGCCCATGGCCCAACACCGAAGTACGGCTCGTCCGAGGCCTCCCAGGCCGCGGAGCAATCTCCGCCTCGCCCGAGGCCTCCCCACCGAGGCCCCCGGCAGCGCGTCTCATCTCCGCCTCGCCCGAGGATAAGAGGCAACCCTCGGAGAACAAGCAGGTTCCACCCTCAGCCGAACCCTCTGCGGGGCCTCGGTTCGAGGGAAAACTCTGCCTCGGTCGAGACCCCCTCGACAGACGGGGATGGTAACCCGCCCACTCAACGGACATACGTATTTGTTGCCAACTACTCCACAACATGGCGTGGGTGTCAGACGGCGTCAGCAGCCGCGTCGCACAGCGGACATGACCGGAGTCCCGTCCGCCAACTCCGGTCACTGTGCCGCCATCCCTGGCGCTGTGCCGACCTGCAACACACTGTGCAGACATGCCTGACACTGCACCCGCCACTGTACTATCAAATCCTCGTACTTCCTCCCCTACAGGACCCTCGACGGGCATGAGAACAACCCTCGAACACGGTACGGCCATTGACCAGAACAAGACCGTCGTCAGCAGCACCCTCGGCGCTCCGCCCGGTCAGACGCAGAGGGAAGTACGCCCTACAGCAATCGCCACACCGCCCACTGGCGCCACGGGGCAAGGACACATCCCAGGCATAGTCAACAGCTCCCCAGGACGATGGCGACGCCCAAAGCCATGCCTCACAGTACTCGGCAACAGCAATCGCCAACTGCTCCCCACGATTCGGGGAGAGGATGACAAAACCAAGGACATTCCATGCATGTAACCCGCCCCTCCTTGAGCCTATAAAAGAAGGCGGCGGGCCTCTTCCCAGGGGGAGAGAACTCCACGGCGAACTCCCACACACACACGCGCAGACCAAGTTCTCCTCGATATTGGCGCTTGCCTCAATCAACCCTAGCATACATAGAGACTTGGGAACTTCTCTCCCTCTCTCGCCTAAGCTTGTACCCCCACTACAAGCATCCCGGTGCAAGATAATACAGTGCTCACACACCCTACTGGACGTACGGTCCCATCGGCCGGAACCAAGATAAATCTTGAGTCATTGTGTTTATTCTTGTATCAACCATCTAGAGACAGGGACACACATCATCATCACTAGTTGGTGCTAGACCGCGAGGTCTGGACACCGACAGTTGGCGCGCCAGGTAAGCGGAAGCTGCGTGACATTCACTTCTTGTTCCCGCTTGCTCTCTAGATGGCAGACGGGCCAAGCCTGCTCCCGCCAGTCACGGTGCTCCGGTTTAGGAGCCTTGAGTTCGTGGCAACCGGCAAATAAATTTTTTGAAAAAAATATCGTTAACATAAATTTTGAAAACAAATTTCAATGAGAAAATTCAATAAAAAAGGAAATTAGAATCCAGAAAGAAGTAGATACACGATGGGCCTCCAACGAGGAGCAGTGACTGTGCGGCCCGTCGGAGCTCCCCTCGTGCTGCGTTGCTGCCTTGCTTGGCTCGTCGGGCTACAGGTCTCACGATGTCCGCCACGTATGGGCTTGGATGAGAGAGGCACACGCCACACGACTACACGAAAGAAAAAGGAAATTAGGTAAGTACGGTGCAGACGTAAAGGAGGCGGACGTATGTTGACCGGAGGATACATTCTGAGCGGTCGAATTAGTTTTGCGATCTTGCCGCTTGTTACACTCAGACCAAATCTCTAAACAGAAGTTTCCACGAATTCCTGCTAGCGATACTCACATATCATTAGTGATAGTATAGATAAAACTCTTGTAAATTATAAAGATAAATCCGATGCATTGTTTCCCTCAACTAGCACAGATGCATGTGCGGCACGCACGTGTCCAGGAAGCAAGCAAATCAAAGCAATCTCGTTATGGCTAGAATGGTAAAAGTAAAAACAATCCATACCTCTCATTTGTGTGATGATGTACGCAGCCTTGCCTAACCTTAGCGATGCCTGCCAGTGTACTACGTACTGCGTCCAACTCCACATGGATTCCAACAGGAGACGTGGGTTGCAGCCGCCCTAACCTCTAGAATGTTCATCTACGATTCTACCGCGTCCAACTCCACATGGATTCTAACAGGAGACGTGGGTTGCCACCGCCCTAATCTGTAGAATGTTCACCTACGATTTTAGGTGTCTTCACGTGAGATTTCAAAAGAAACCTTCAATTAGTAACGATAAGGCAACCACAACAGTTAGAGAGAGCAACTCTCTATAGTGTTGTATATGTCAGCTATAGAGTATAATAGGTTATCTATATCATTTACTCTAGCATTTAACATTATATGGACCCCACATGTCAGATTTGTTAATCAGACTCTTCCTTCTAGAAGTCTCATCGGCGGCCACACCCCTCATCACCTCTTGGTGCCTCTAGGCTCTAGGCTTGTAGCCTGCCACACGAACACTGGTCGCTTGGACCATTGAACCTGCATGCACGACCGTCCACGCCGGCGGCCGGTAATTGCTATGCTGCGGCTTGCATGCGGTGTGCCTGCTCCCTGGTCCCTGCCGACCTGCGCAACTATGCTCTCGCGCGGGATCAGTAAGCGAGCGTGAGCGTGGAAGGGCTGCTGGGGTCCTGGGATTGATGGGCTGAGATGGGTCAGCGGGGCTGTGGCCCCAAATGGCGTGGCGTCTTCTTCCTTGTGCTTGTATTTAGGGAAGCAGAGCAAAACAGCAGCTATGGCGGCATGGCGCCAGGCTACAAGGACAGGTGAAGAACTGAGGGTATTCACTGCTGAATCAAGGGATGGCAAGCGCCATATCTTGCCATACCGGATCCTCCGCCCCTGGCTGCGTCCACGGTGCAAGGTGTTGCCGGATCCGGCGCGCGACCTCCGGCCGCTGGTCTCGGGCTTGCTCTGCCGGGGCCTATTCATCGGGCTGCAGGCGGGCTCCATGACTGCCAGACTGCTCGACAACCTTGTTGCCGGTGCTCCACGTTCTGTCCATGGACTCGACCGAGGTTGTCTCCTAGGAGGGCGTGCACGGCGGGTGGCCGGAGACGCTGTTGCTCCAGGTTGACTGCTGAGGCTCCCGGAGGAGCTGGCTGGTGTACGAGACGAAGTTTTGGTTGTCGAAGTCGCGCGACGCCCGCCGCGACCTGCTGCTGCCTGCTGCCAGCGGCTTCTCGGCCGCCGGCTCATGCGATCCCGGCCGCTTCTTCCTCTCCTCCGATCCCCTCCTACCGCAGCGTCCTTAGCCCTCACGACAGTCTTACGGAACGACCAAACGGGTACACGCGGGCGGGTACAAAGCCAGCAGTAGGAAAAGTTCTTTATTTTTTACAGAAACATCTCCTAACATGTATGAAGTATTAAATCTAGACGTAATAAAAAACTAATTATATAGTTTTGCTTCTAAATTACGAGACGAATTTAATGAGTCAAATTAAATCATAATTAAATACTAAATTACTACATCAACATGTGCTAATGAGTGTAAGCTTATAGTTTCGCCGGCAGCCGGCTGCAAGAAAGTGACAGCTTATGGGAACGGGAGGAGTGGTGGCTATGGACCCCACCCTCCTTTAATGCTCTCCACGAGCGGCAACCAGTAAGCGCTGGAGGAGCACATCGAACTGTGCACGTCGCCCGCTAAGCCGGCACCTCACCACTCCCTGGCTTTCTTCTCTCTCCTTGTTTTCCTTTCTGCCACATCAAATTTAGTCAGCTCTTCACCCCTTATTCTACTTGCTCTGATGAATTAATTAGTCTTAATAAATTTGTCTCATAGTTTACAGACAAGTTTTATAATTAGTTTTATAATTAATCTATGTTTAATACTTCAAATGTGAAAAAATTCTATTTCAAAAACTTAACACGGTGCATCTAAATAAGGCCATAGCCACCCTGTTGTAGCAGCAGCCGTCGGTCGACCAGCTGACGAGAGCTCGGAAGGTTTCCATTTAAATTTTTAGTTTAGTTTGTCTAATATTTTGGTCCGTTCCGTCTTGTGTTTGATAGATGGGTCTTAGTACATCACGTATGTGAGTCGGATTAGCCTCCGTCCACAACTCGATCGATCACATAGAACTATTTAAATTAATGCACAAACAACTATATATATTTGACGCTTATACCAATTTTGCTTGTTGCAACGGACGGTCATATTTGCCTAGTCAAAAGCATATACCCGTTCTGGTTTGTACCCATGCGGCTCTACAACCGAAAGAATCCAGATCGAATCTATACAACCCCAAATTAAGCAACTCCAATCAGGACTAGTACTTAATTCCATTACCCTGTATCCAGTGGAGCGATCAGCGAACCTGTCAGCAGCCAGCTTAACTGCTGGAGCGTTCGATCCTCACTCGATGGCGACGATGCACGCACAAGGGGCGGCGGAATGGGCGTGGTGGATCGGGCTCCTCCTCGGCGCCGTCCCGCTGCTGGCGCTCGCCGTCTGGCACTGCAACGACGTCGGCCACCGCGCCGCCTTCGCGATGAGGCGCTGGCGCCGTCGCCGTCGCGCGAGGCTCCCGCCGGGCCACATGGGCCTCCCGTTCGTGGGCGAGAGCCTCGCGCTGCACTGGTACTTCAAGCTAGCGCGCCGCCCCGACGGTTTCGTGGACGCCAAGAGAAGGCGCTACGGCGCGGGCGGCGTGTACAGGACGCACCTCTTTGGCTCGCCGACCGTGCTCGTCTGCTCCTCGGCGGCCAACAAGTTCGTCCTGCAGTCGTCCCGCTCCCAGGACGGCACTTTCGGCATCCGCTGGCCCGCGCCGGAGCTCGTCGGCGTCTCCTGCGTGGTCAACGTCGAAGGCAGCCAGCACGCCAGGCTCCGCGGCTTCATCCTCGGCGCCATCAACCGCCCCGGCTCGCTCCGGACCATCGCCGAGGTCGTCCAGCCGCGCGTCGTGGCGGCGCTGCGCTGGTGGGCGGACAAGGGCACCATCGCCGCCGCCACCGAGATCAAGAAAGTAAGCAGCAGCCTCACCCCTCACTGTTTACATTCTTGTTGTGATGCACGGGCAGATCGAGATGCATGCTCATTATTAGTTTGATGCGACAAATTCGAATAAATAACGACGCAGGTGACGTTCGAGAACATATGCAAGATGTTCGTGAGCATGGATCCGTCGCCTCTCACCGACATGATCGACGGCTGGTTCGCCGGCTTGGTTGCCGGTATGAAGGCGTTCCCCCTAGCCTAGACCTCCCCGGAACTGCATACTGTCACGCTCGCGCTGTAGGTGAAAAAAAGGAAGAGTTTTTTTTTGTTGCTCGTCTTTATAGTTGTCCATGCAGCCCGAGCCCGTTGGCCCGTCACGGGGCCCGTTTTTTTTGGCCCGGCCCAAGCCCAGCCCGGCTCGGTGGCCAACGGGCCCGGGCTAGCACGGCCCGAGGGAGCGAGCCGTGCTTGGGCTGCACCCCAGGCCCGTGGCACGGTACGGGCACGACCCGCTCCAACGGTCGGCCCGGTACCGGCCCGTTAACTCCCGCCCCACCCCCAACGGCTCTTTAGGCGCCGGCCCAGCCCACCATACCCGCTGGCCCCGCCCACTATAAAACTCGACGCACCCCCGCCCCCCCAAACCCTAACCCGACCTCTCCCCTCCCGGCCGCCGCACTCGTTCAGTCGCTCTCGCTTTCGTCTCGGGCTCTCCGCTCTCGCAGTCTCGCTGTAGATCCGTCGGCCGCCGCTCGCCTCCAACCGTCCCCGGCTCCGGTGACCACGCCGACGCTCCTCCATCTCCCTCCCTCCTCGTCTCCTTCCTCCCTACTCTCCCTTCCTCTACTCTGTCCTCTCTATCTCGCCGGACTATGTGAGTTCGTGTTACTGTCCAGTCCCTCCACCGCTTGCCGTCGATTCCAGTTTCTAATCGGTTCTGTCTCGTCTCCTTTGGGTGGCCCTCGTCCGGCACCGGGCTCCGGTAGCGCAGGTAACTCCTCGAAACCTAACCCTAACCCTAGATCTAGATCGATGGCTATCTCTCTCTGTCTCTCACTCACTCTCCTTTGTCCTCTGCGCAGGTCGGTGTCCGATGCCGAGTCTTCCTCCTCTGGCCTAGACATGGCTCGGCGCCGGCCCAGTGCTCCGTTGAGGAATGGTGCTGGAGGCGAGGGTCAATCGTCCGGCCCGTCCGCGCTCGGGGTCGCAATGCCGGGGGTGGATGAGCATCCTGGCGACGACCACCTAGCGAACAAGCTGGAAATGGAGGACGACGACGACATCTATGAGGACGCTGCGGCGTTGTTCGATATCGATGTCGGTGACGACAACGTTCCGAACAACGTTATTGATGTCGATGCCGAGGCCGGTGCCGGCGATGGTGGTGGAGGGGCCGCGATGGCAACAGGGTGCAGCTCCACCGACACTCATGGTACCTCATCTTCAGGTAAACGCAAATCCAGTGTCTGGGCTGATTTCAAGGAGGTCAAGGAAAATGATGTGCGAGTTGCTGCTATCTGTAACATTTATAGCAAGAGATTGTCTACTAGATCTTGTTTTGGTACTGGTCATTTGATTAGGCACCAGGCTTCCTATAGGAAAAAGGTTGATCATGCTCATAGGGTCCAGTCTAGGCTTGCTCTGAATCGTGATAGTTTCCGCAACTGGGTTTATGATCCTGCTGTTGCTCGTACTGAGTTGTGCCGATTGATTGCTAGGCTGGACCTTCCATTAGGCATAGGTGAGACACAGGCCTGGGAGGATTACATTACTCGTGCTCATAATCCTCAGTTTGTTAAGGTTTCTAGACAGACCACTACTAGAGATCTTGGTAAACTCTTTGCTGATCAACGTGATGTGCTTATGAAATCTGTGTTGCCTGCTGCTTCTTCTGTTTCTTTAACTTCAGATATTTAGTCTGGCAATGCTAAGGAGGACTATGTTAGTGTGGTTGCTCATTATGTCAATTCTGATTGGGAGTTACAAAAAAGGGTTCTCGGTTTTAGGCTGATTGAGGTTAAACATTCTGGTGAAAACATTGCCGAAAGGATTGCTAGTGTGGTTGAGGAGTTTGGTTTGATTGATAAGATTTTTGCTGTCACTCTAGACAATGCTTCTTCTAATGCTAAGGCTATGGAGACTTTGGCACCTATGTTCTTTGGTTACTTGGGTTCTGATCCTGCACCTACAGCTTCTAATCCTAATAAGCGTAAGTATTGTCTTGTGCATCAACATTGTGCATGTCATATCATTAATCTTATTGTCAAATCTGGACTGAAAAGGTTGAAACCTGTTACAGAAAATTTTAGAACTACAATTAACTTCTTAAATTCCTCTAATCAAAGAATTGCACTGTTTAAGGAATATTGTAATGCTAAAGGTGTTAGACCTAGAAAGTTTGGCTTGGATATGGATGTTAGATGGAATTCCACATACCTGATGCTTAAACATTTGATTCCATACAAGGATATCTTTTCTGTGTTCATTAACTCTCATTATGGTTCAGAATTGTTGACTAGAAATCATTAGTATGCTGCTGAAAAGGTAATGGAATTTCTGGAACTCTTCTATGATTCAACTGTTGTTCTATCTGGTGTTTATTATCCCACAAGTCCACTTGTTTTGCATCATATCTTAGAGATTGCTTCTCATTTGCATGCTGCTAAAAGAGATCATAACCTTAGAACTATTGTTGCTCCAATGAAGCTTAAATTTCTTAAATATTGGGAGGACATACCACTGCTTTATTCATATGCATTCATACTTGATCCTAGAGCTAAGATGAGAGGATTCTTTAATGTGCTGGAATTACTTACTGAAAGTATTGGTGGCACTTACAGTTCATACTATGCTGATGTTAAAATTGAATTGTATAAACTATTTACAAAATATGAGAACAAGTTTGGCGCAGCTAGATCTCAAAGAGTTGCACAGCCATCAGCTCAATCAGGTAAGAAAAAGCAGGCATGGGGAAGGATCTTTGGAGGCCGTGGTGGTTTTGGTTATAGTGTTGTTGGTCCTCCTCCCTCTTCCACTTCATGTTCATCTTCCTCTTTGTAACACCCCAAGTGTTTCATTAGCTAAACCAGGGTCATTAGCACCAAATCATGTACCCTTAACCCAATGCAAGTCTACATGAAATGGTTAGCAATTCAAAATCTTGGTTGTGTTAAATTTAAAATAATTTTCAATCCGTGGTCTAATTGAACATTTTTTCTGAAATAAAGCTTGTAGAGTTTTAAGTGTTGAACATTTGTCATGCTCAAATATATTTAAGTTTTCATGCAAAAGTCGAAGAAAAATTTGAATTTAGCTCGAACTGGGTAATAACTACATTTGTCGTGATTCACATTGAACTTTTGAATTGGGTCCCAAATGAAAGTAGGCCTGAAACAAAAGTGGTAGGATTTGAATTTTGGAACATCTTTCGTATTCAAAATTTTTCGAGTGTTAATTGAAAATTTTGAGAAAGATTCAAATTTGAAATCAATCAAATTTCTCTCTCTCTTTCTCTCTACTCTCTCTCTGCTCTCTCTCCCTCCCCTGTTTTCTGCCGAGCCGAAGTCGCCGTCGAGTTAAGGCCGCCGGCCACGCGCCGTGCTCTCCCCGCGCCCCGTCCTTGGCTCCTCCGCGATGCTTCTCGGCCTCTCCACGCGGCGCCATCCCGTGCGCGCACGCCGAGGTTCGACGCCGAGCCGCCACGGCGAAGCCGTGCTGAACCGCCCGACCGCGTCATGCCCTCCCCCTCGCCTTGACCCGCCTGGAACCATCCCGCGAGCTCCACGACGCCCTCACCCCTCTCTCCTTCCTCCCTGAGCACGAGCGCCGCGTCCCGTTTGCCCCTCTGCCCGAAAACGGCCGACGCCGCCGCCATTTGCGCCGCCGCACCCTAGGCTCCCGCGGAGCCCCCTCCTCCGCCCTCCCTCGTGCCCAACAACCCCCGCAGCTCGCTCCCTTGGCCTCCACCGGTGCTCCCCGACCCGCTCGCCGCCGCCCCGGGCCACCGGACCGCCGCCGCCGCCGCCAACTGCCGCCGCCGCCGCCCCTGTTCCGCGGAGGCGCCGCCACCGGCCGTCCCAAGCTCAACCGAGGCCACCCCAAGGTTGCTCTCGCTCTCCTCTTGCTCCTCCCCCTAGCTCCCCTCGCCGCCGTTGACCCCAGGCGCCGGAATCCGGCCGCCCGCCGCTCCCCTACTTCAAACTCCGGCCAGGGGCCTATCCGCGAGAAGAAAACTTCTTCCAGGGGCTTTTGTGCAAAAAGAAATCCTTTTTCCTTTTTGTTTTACAAACCAGCAAACTTTGAAAATTCCTAGAAATTCGTAGAAAAATCGGAAAAATGCAAATCCAATTGTTTTGGAATCCTTACAACAAGATCTACAACTTTCTTTACATGCATATGTTTATTTTCTGTCTGTGTTTTAATCTAGGAAAAAGATTAGATTTCAAAGACTATAATTGTTCTAGGAGTTCTACTTAGAGTCTATAGTTGATTTTTGTCTGGTAGGTAATACATGTCATGCTTAGTGTTGTGTAAAAATTTGAGCACCAGTTGACCTTTGTAACTAGATGAAACCCTAATCTTGGCTAGATCTAGTAAAATATTTTTGCTTTTTATTTTTGGATGTTCTGACTTAGATATATGTATGAAACTTTTTCTGTGTATTTACAATACTAAATGAGCACCACTGTCCAAGTTTCAATATTTTTAGATTTGTGTAGCTATTTCTTTGGGTTAATGCTTGTTTAGTAGATATTAATTATGATAAATAGTTTATGTTGATAATAAATCATGAAAATATTTCTGAGTGTTCTTTTTGCATAGTTTAGCTTGTCCATGGAGTTTGAGCCTCAGTTCATGATTAGAACAGGATCTAAAAATTATTCTTGTTGAGCTAATGTATGTTTTGTTTATTTTCTCCTATTTATTTCTGGGCATAATAAATCCTAAAAAATTCACAGTAGTTAATTCATCTCTTTTTAGACCTACTGTTAAAAGTTTGAAATTGTTTTATACTCTGGTATCACCTGTATAATTCAATCTGTTCTAGGAATTGTTTGGTTACATAAATTGTTCTGGATAATTGGCTACAAGCTTTAAGTTGAGTTTTGTAGGATAGCTAGTCCTGTTTACCTTCTATTTGAAGCAATTTTTGTTGAGTTACTACTCTTTAAACGATTGCCCAGTAAAATATGAATGAAAGTGTTTCAATCTTTAACTTCGGGTTTTGTTTGAATTACCACTTTTTAGTGAAGCAAGTTATGTTTTATCATCACAACAATTCACCCATGTGCATCTCATATAGATTCAACCACTCTCGCTGACGGAACATACGAGCTGGTGCCTGAGTCCGAGAGTGAGCAGCGTGAAGCTCAGGTGAATCTAACTGAAGTTACTGAAGACCCGAACCCGATTTCGGAAGAGCCCAGATCCAGTTACGCCCAGGAAGGCAAGCCCCGGAGCATGTCCCTCTATTTTAAATTATGCAACTTATTATTGTTCATATCTATTTGTGCATTTAAGTTACAGGAGTTGACTGAAACCTTAGTTGCATAATCCTAGGTACCGATGCTTGAACACTAGTTGGTACAGGTCGCTAGTCAGCTATGCTAATGGTTCGGTAGAAGTCGAGTGATTTCCTGTCACTCGCGAGAAATTATAGGAGTTGGTTGTTTATTACTTGCTACAACTATAAGGTCTACGGGCGGGGTCGTGATACTCGGGATGCCCCGTCTGTCTAGTGAAAAGTGATAAGGCCGCAGTGTGTGGTAGTGGTGGTTAAGCGTTTGAACGTACTAATCACAAGCCGAGAATATGGTAATCGGTAAGCTTAAGTACTGGATTGAACCGCAGCCGGAACATACCTTCCCACCGTCTTGAACTCGTTCACATCTAGCTAATGGCGAGTACAGAGTCGTCGTACTGCTGTACTTGAGGGCGGTGGGCCTGTTCCGTGAAGCGGGAATTGAAGGGAAATGTTGCACGTGTGACTCTGTGAGTATCCACGTGACGTGTGTTTAGGTCTGCCTGGCCAGGTTAATAAATTCGATTCGAATCGTCCGCTTCTCACGGTTTGGGACTGCTTAACCCTTTTGCCACATAGAGTAAGAAGTGAAAGATGAGGGTGATGAACATGGTTGATTGGATAACAAAAGATAATTGTTTTCACCATGTATGCTATTGGATAGATGCTCACCTAGAATGGGTAATTGAACTAGAACCTGAAGGCTATAACCTGCAATTAAGGATCTATTCTTTACTGCTTTTCGGCAAAACAAACCCCTCAAGCCAAAAGCCTTTCATGTCTAGATAAAGGGCTAAGCATACCCTCAGTCGGGTAAGCCTTGCTGAGTATTAGAATACTCAGCCTTGCTTGTGGCTCATTTTTGTTCCAGGAGATACTTTGGAGGACATGTTTGCCAGTTTGACCTGGCCTTGCACCCTTCCGCCTGGTTGGTCCGTGGAGTGGGATCCGTCCCCGGCCAACGATGACAAGAGCAAGTGATGTCATGAATCGGGCTTCATCGTGACACCCCTTTCGTCGTTAGTTCTCGTGTGTACTTTCCGTTAAAATAAAGGACTCTGTTGAACTTTGTTATGTGTTGGCTTTGAAAAGTACTTCGTTAAATCTGGAACTTGGTTTGTAATCCTGAAGTCATGTTAAACTCTATGTGTTGTAATTTTTTTTTGTGAGATGTTGTTTTGTCTGGACTCGCCTTCGTGAGTTATGCTGCTTTGTTCGATCCAGGTTTAAGTGGTTTTATCGGGATTTTACCCGACAGCACTGCCGGATTGCTCCGTTTTAAGTGCGTGTTAACCCTGATTGTCGTTTTGATGATGGTTAGCGCACTTAAGCCGGTTTATGTCGGGCGGGGCTGCCACACCTCTGCTGTTAGTGAGCTCTCTGCTTACTTAGATAGTGATTGTGTCACTGCTTATGATGACGACTTTGACATACTTCTTTGGTGGCGTGACCATAAGCTAACCTATCCAATCCTATCTATAATGGCTAGAGATATCATGTCTGTTCCTGTATCTACTGTCTCTTCCGAGTCTTGTTTCAGTTTAACAGGAAGGATCCTTGAAGAGCGGCGATGGCGCCTCTTGCCAGAGAACGTGGAGATGCTTACCTGCATCAAGGATTGGGAGTTAGGGGCAAGAAGAGAACAGCATGAAGCCGAGGACACAGAGCTGGAGGAAGCATTCAAGAACCTCTTTCTTGATGATGAAGGAGGTGGTGGTGGTGGGGCTGTGAGCTGAGCTGAGACTCTGAGAGTGACTGAGAGGGTTATTTTGCTGTGAGATGAGTGAGTAATCTGTGGACTCACTGTAATTTTGGGTGGCCATTTGAACCACTATGGATTGTAATAACATTAACACTTAATTCTGAGCTGGCTGCACTCTTTTTTCCTTTCTAGGGTTTCTCACAAGAGTGAGTTTTACCTAGAAAGTTTTTTAATGAGGCAGCATTGCACATGAGCTCATTTTGATATATTCTTGCTATCTCTTGACTTGTGTTGTTCTGCATGCCTACATGGCTGCATGTGATTGTGGCTTTGTGTTTTGTGACTTGTGACTTGTATTGCACTGTGAATGTATTCTGTGAGCTGAGTAACTTTGAATTAGCTGAGACTTATCACTTGTGGCTTTGTATTCTATGAATTTGCTGAGTAACTGTGAATGTGAAAAAATTTGAAGTGTTTGAGGTATTTTGAGCATTATGGGCCATGGGCTGGCACGGCCTGTGGATTGGGCCGTGCTTCACGGGCCGGCACGGCACGAAAAAATGCCCATAGGGCCGTGCCTAGGCCGGAGGCCAAGCACGAAGCCCGCAGCGGCACGGCCCGTGAGGCCCATCGGCCCGTGTTGGCCCGATGCCTTTCGGGCTGTGCCGGGCCGGGCCGGGCCGGCCCATTGGCCATCTATACTCGTCTTATCTATAATAAACTAGGCGTACAGCCCGCGCATTTGCGCGGCTAGTATTGAAAATTCAAAAAATTACCTATCTGTATCCCTACTTAAAGATTATGCTATTTTTTACTACTTAGAATAACAATTTGATTTGTTGAGCTTTAAAAATATTATGTATATAATTATTTTTAATTTCATTTTATTTTGATTGATTGTTGTTAGCTTTAGTTTTTATTAATAGTATATCTTTGTAACTGATACATAGCTAAATGATATTTTATATTTATTTTTTCATAATGGCATTGCTATGTGATTTTTAATTAGGCAAAGGTGTATTTAGGCTAATTTTTATCATAATGGCAGTGGTGAGTAATTTATATTTTTCTCTGATTAAAATGATATTTTATATTTAATTTTTTTATAATGACATTGGTGAGTGAATTTTAATTAGGTACACAGGTATTTTAGACTAATTTTTATCATAATGACAGTGGTGGGTAATTTTTATTTTTTTATTTTTCTCCGATTAACGTGAGAATTTTTAGGTTTTGAGAGCGAACATGGAGTCTCCGTTTATTGGCCAAATAATAAGATAATAGATATGGAAAGCTTAATTATCTCTGAGAGACTGAGACTCTTCGATCACATGCTGATGCACGCATGCAGTGCCGCAGAAAGCTAGACGCCGTGTTCAGGGAGGAGCTCCAGAGGAGGAGGACGAAGGGGACGACGCTGGATGTCGACGGCGACTTGATGAGCGGGTTGATGCAGATGGAGGACGAGCACGGGAATAAGCTCTGCGACGACGAGGTGGTTGACAACATCGTCTCCCTCGTCGTCGCCGGCTACGAGTCCACCTCCAACGCCATCATGTGGGCGGCCTATCACCTCGCCAAGTCGCCCCACGCTCTTCGCAAGCTGAGAGTAATAAGCGCTACTATTGTCTATTGTTTGTATTGTACCATTTCGAATGGATCATGTAGCTGATGAACGATGTTTATCTGCACTTGTTTCAGGAGGAGAATGAGTCTATAAGCAGAGACAAGAACGGTGGCTTCATTACCCTGGATGACATCCCCAGCATGAAGTACACTGCCAAGGTACATCCCTACATATCGTTCAGAACCATGCAAGTGCCGCTTTTTAATTAGCTCCAGGATGCATGCAATTTGTTCTGACGAGTTCATCGTCTTCCACTTCCACAGGTGGTGGAAGAAACGATCAGAGTAGCCAACGTTGCTGCATTGGTTCATCGCGTGGCACACAGAGATGTCGAGTACAGAGGCAATTAAGCAGCCACTTCAGTAATTTGTCACAACTATACGCACTCTGAAAAGAAAGCTTAACAATCTAGATTAGGGAGGTCCTTGTTTTTGGAGTTGACAAACTTGAGAAGGAGAGGATGGCCAACATGCTTAACTGCAAACTGGGGATTTGGCCGATGAAATATTTGGGAATCCCTCTTTCTGAAAATAGATTAGGGAGCTCGGCTTTTGCTGGTCTGGAAGAAAAAATGGTTAGAAGATTGGATCCGTGGAAAGGCAAACATCTTTCTTCCGGGGGAAAACTGATCCTCACAAATACTTGCTTGTCTAGTTTGCCAATGTATACTATGGGTTTTTATCTACTCCCTAAGAGCTCCCATGATAGAATGGACTCGGTGAGAGGAAAGTTCTTTTGGCAAGGGGCGCGAGAGGACTTCAAATACCACATGGCCAAGTGAGACAACCTTAGTAGGCCTAAGGACCAAGGTGGTCTTGCATAATCAATTCATAGATTATGAACGAGTGTCTGCTAGTGAAATGGATTTGGAAAATTGCTAAGGGAAGCAATAACACTTGGTACAAGCTATTAGAGGCTAAATATATGCCGGACGGCAACTTCTTTAACTCTAAGTGCAAGGGCACCTCACAATTTTGGCAGGGACTGCACAAAGTTAAACACCTCTTTAAATGGAGCGCCATTCATAAAGTTGGAGATGACTCTCTGACTTCCTTCTGGAGTGACGTTTGGTTAGGCCAATCTACTCTGAAAATACAATTTTCTGATCTTTTTAGAATTTGTATTTACCCTTCAGCTATGGTAGCTGATTGCTATGCTGATGATGGCTGGCTGATAACTTTTAGGCGCAGCCTCTCTCTGGAAGAAAATGCAAGCTGGGTGGAGCTCCTTAGTATTCTGCAGAACGTGAATCTTGATCAAGAAGTCAGAGATGAGGTGACTTGGGCTCTTGATAACTCCAAAATTTTCACAACAAAATCCCTTTACAGATTTATTACACATAGGCGTGTGTGCATTCCAGCTTCAGAAGATGTTTGGAAGTCAAAACTTCCACTGAAGATCAAGGTCTTCATGTGGCAGTTTCAACATAATAAATTGCAGGTTGCAGCCTCACTAAAAAATAGTGGCTGGAAAGGCGATATTGCTTGTTGCTTGTGTGGTAAGGTTGAATCGACTAACCATGTCTTCTTTGGTTGTTCCATCTCGAGGTTTGTATGGTGCTGCCTGAGAGATGTCTTTGGTTGGGCGGGTTGCCCTTCCAACTGGAGTGATCTTATGGGGGATAAGGTTACTAAAGGGATGAAGCTTTCTAATCGTCTGAAAACTAAGGATTAGTTCGATCTCGGTGGAAGAACGCGATGAACACAATAGGTTTAGAGTGGTTCGGGCCGCCGAAGCATAATACCCTACGTCCACTGTGTGTTGTATTGCTTGCGCTCTCAAGAGGTTGAGAGCAGGGTTGTTCGGAGTGAAAACCGAACTTGTGTTGTGAGAGTCTTTGTGTGTCCGAGAGTCCTCGAGCCTCCAGAGTGTGCAGCGAGCGCCTCCCTTTTATATCTCAAGGGAGGCGCGTACATGACCGTTGGGTCCCCGACAGGTGGGCCCAATGATGTAGTATAAAATAACATACTGTACAGATATTATGGCATTGCAGGTGACGGAGATCTCATTCCTGGATTTTCTTGTTCTGCTCGTGGGAATCTTCCGTCCGGCATAGCCATGCCCCGTCTTGTCGAAACATCGCCAGGGTGTAACTTGCGGCGTTGCCTGCAGCGTAGCTGAACGGGTCGTGTAGCTTGCGGCGTAGGCGGTATGATGAAAAGGTGCCGTGCTGCCGTATCCATTTAATGCGGCAGACGGGCTCTGCGATGATGCGGCGCTTGCGGCTGCACTGTGTACCTCGGTAATATGCGGTCTACAGTGAGGTCTGAGGCCTGACAAAGGCTGCCCCGCGTGCCGCGGTGGCAGAGCACGCCTCAACTACCCGCATTGAATGCGGTTGGTGGGCTCGTGCCCGCGCCTGCGCCTGCGGGACACGTGGCGCCCCCGGACCCCGCCACGACGGTATGTTGGTTCTACGCGCGTGGGAGGTCCGGACAGACGCGGGGAGGTCTCGGACCCCTATGGGGGGTCCGAGCCCTCGGCTGTTGGCGTCGAGCTTCCCCTCCTCAGGGACACATGGCGCCACCGGACCCGTCCCAGAGCGGGGAGCAGGTCCGGGGCCGTTGGCCCGGTGAGGTAAGAGCCTGACCCGTGGGGCCCGACTGCTCCGCCCCTTATGGCGTAGTTACGGATGACTACGCGAGTCCTGCCTTGCTGTAGTAGGAGTGGGTATCCCTGCTACAGGGTACCGACAACTTTGAAGAACAATAATGTCAGATCGGCATTTATTATTGCTGAGGGGTAACCATGTCTTCTTTGGTTGTTCCATCTTGAGGTTTGTATGATGCTGCCTGAGAGATGTCTTTGGTTGGGCGGGTTGCCCTTCCAACTGGAGTGATCTTATGGGGGATAAGGTTACTAAAGGGATGAAGCTTTCTAATCGTCTGAAAATTTTCGTTTTTGCTGGAATTCTCTGGGCCATTTGGCGCTCTATAAATAGAATGGCGATTGAGCATTCCTTTCCTAAAAACCCTTTAGATGTGATTCGTTCGGGTGTTGCCTTTGTAGAAACGACTTGGGGAACCCAAATTTACTCTGCTGTTGTACCGTAGAAACGACTAGGGGGAACCCAAATTTACCTTCTAACCCCCAGACTAGGGAGCAACATTAACCAAAAGGACCATCCTAATAAACTTCTTGGTAATTTAAGAGCATACTCCCTCCGTCCCATAACAAGTGTTCATTTAGAAAAATTTCTGCAAAACTTGCTAGGATGAACATGACTTAAGCAGTTAGGTCAGAGATTTTCGGCTAATGGAATAAGAACATCTCTTCAACAAAATTCTTAATAAATTAAAATACATTGGAAATAAAAAAATAACATCTATTTAAGTATTTGATTGGCTCCATGCTTTTTGTTACTTGACATTGCTTTTTTTTTTCCGAGGAAGACATCACAGCTTAATTTTTACCTCTGACGCTCACTATGAATAATTATTAACTTTCTTTGTGATGGTTCTCATTGTTTACTTAACTGGGAAATAAAGAAAAGGAGCAGCAAAAATAGCACGCACTCAAACAAATTAAAATTCTGCAAAACTTGCTGGGATGAACATGACTTAAGCGGTTAGGTCAGAGATTTTCGGCTAATGGATTAAGAACATCTCTTCCACATCGTCAGGAGCTTTAGCCGAGTTAATTAGGTCATAAATGACGTCATGACGACAGACAAGAGACAAGCACCTAAAATCGTTGCACTGAAGCATCAAGCAACGAAAGGGTGACCCCATCAATGACGTCACCCTATCGCACTGAACAGGTGGACCGGTCAAACTTCGACCACGCAACAAAAGTGGGACCTCACTAGGGTAGCCACTAGCCACACTTAGGCCATGTTTAGTTTCTAAAATTTTTTAAGATTCTCCGTCACATCGAATCTTCGGACATATGTATGAAGTATTAAATGCAGTCGAAAAAATAACCAACTACACAGTTCAATTGGAAATGACGAGATGAATCTTTTAAATCTAATTAGTCTATAATTAAATATTAATTACCAAATAATAATCAAAG
The DNA here is from genome assembly GCF_016808335.1 of Panicum virgatum. Taxonomy (NCBI): domain Eukaryota; kingdom Viridiplantae; phylum Streptophyta; class Magnoliopsida; order Poales; family Poaceae; genus Panicum; species Panicum virgatum. The sequence continues at coordinate 68,921,573 of NC_053153.1, forward strand.
TGCTACAATATCCAAACAAAAAAAATTCATGAACAACACAGCCTTAGCCGCCGCCCGCCAGCGTGAGAGGCTCCCGATTCCCGTCCCTTTCTCCCGGAATAAACAAATTTAACAGTCGCCCTCTCCAAGTCTAAGCAGCCACCCATCATCAGCGACTACCACACGGCTACCCCACTAAAAGTCCACTCGTATAAATACCAATCCAGGCCGATCAGCGATCATCTCACCACCAGGCACAAGATTTCTCGGCCAGCCAACCGCGCTCACCAGAAGTCCAGAACCACCGCTGCTTCGGGTCTCCATCACCTGCCTGCGCCTGTGCCACACCCAGCTCGAGCGTCGCCATGGCCGCCGCTGCTGCAGGACCAGGGCCAACCAGGTGAGTGAGATTAGATAAATTGGCACTGTGATTCTCGCCGTTCTGCGCGCGTCCGAGCTAAATGGATGGAAACGCCTGTGCACGCAGCGCCCCCGCGAAAGAGACGCTCCCGCCGGCCCTCGGCTCCACCTCCCAACCCCCTCCCGTCTTCGACGGCACCACCAGGTAGATCACCGTACCATGCTATCGCACTGCTTGCTTCTTCTTTTTTCAGATTTGCATTGATCGGATGGTGATCAGAGGGTAATTTGTGTGTGTGTGTGTGTTTGGATGAAGTGAAGGCTGTACATTTGCTACTTCTGCCCGTTCGCTCAGCGCGCCTGGGTTACCAGGAACTTCAAGGTACTGCTACTACTTTCAGTTCCACACAACCTGTTTTTATTTTTATTTTGTTACTGATTTTGTACGAATGGAAATAAAATCTCTTAAAACAAGCCTCATCCATTTGCTTCCTCTTCAGGGTTTGCAGGACAAGATCGAGCTGGTGGCTATTGATCTACAGGACAAACCAGCTTGGTACAAGGAGAAGGTTTACCCACAGGGCACGGTACGGTGAATCTCCCATTCTGCCTGTCAATGATCATCCATCCTCTCCTCCATGAAGGCGTCAACACTTGAGAACATTTCTTTCTCGGCAGGTGCCTTCCCTGGAGCACAACAACGAGATCAGGGGCGAGAGCCTGGACCTGATCAGGTACATCGACAGCAACTTCGACGGCCCGGCGCGGCTTCCAGAGGTAAGGCTGCTCATACGCTGTCACCTTCAGTGCAGCGAAGCACTCGCAAGTCGCAACAATTCACTAATTCAGTGGTCTCTGACTGTCTCATACTAGAGGATGTGCAGATCTGTTAACACTTGGTTGGATGGATGTGTTGGGTTTCCTGCAGGATGCTGCAAAGAAGCAGTTTGCTGATGAGCTGATCGCGTATGCCGATGCGTTCACCAAGGCGCTCTACTCGCCCTTGATGGCTCACGCAGATATGTCAGATGAAGTTGGTAAGTAATAAGACCATTGCTTTGAGCTTTAGACTGAAAAAATTGCAGTTTCGATTCAGTGACACGCTGCCTCGCTCAAACCTTCTGTTTCTTCGTCAGTTGCTGCTCTGGACAAACTAGAAGCTGCTCTATCCAAGTTCAACGACGGCCCATTCTTCCTCGGCCAATTTAGCTTGGTATCACACTGCATTCCAACCTGAAATGTTGTTTGCCTTTTCCTACTTGGTTGGATTGCCCATTTTTTATGTTCCTTTTCTAATATATAAATAAATGATGCCCTGTCAGGCGGATATTGCATACGTGACGATTTTGGAAAGGGTTCAGATATACTATTCCCATCTTAGGAACTATGACATCGCCAAAGGCAGGCCCAACCTTGAGAGATTCATTGAGGAGATGAACAAGATCGACGCCTACACACAAACCAAAAACGACCCTCTGTTTTTGCTTGATCTTGCCAAGAATCATCTTAAGGTGAGTGATAGATGCTTCCCGGAGTGAAAGTATGCTCAGCTCTTTTTGCACCTTTTTTTCTGTACTTGCCATTCGTTTACCAACTGCGCGTCGTAAAATTTTCAGATCGCCTGAAGACGTGACAGCACAACAGTCAATTGACGAGAGACACGTCAATTTATCAATATGATGCTACTGCTTTGTTCAATAAAAGATGACATATTGTAAAGGGTTTAATATCATTTCCTAAGTAACCTTTCTGTCCTTTTCAAAAAAAATAAGTATTACTTTGAAGAACAATAATGTCAGATTGGCATTTATTGCTGAGGGGTTAACAGTAGAGTTTTTTTTTTTGGTGTTGTGTTGAGATTGTAGCTATCCTTTTCTTTTTCTTCTCAAGCAAATCACGGCTTTGGACCTTTTACCGTCACTGTCATTTTATCATCATTGGCAGTTGTGTCATAGCTAGATTTTCGGCTAATGGAAGAAGAACTTCGATGATCTCTCCACATCCCCGGCAGATGCTATAGCCGAGTTAGGTCATAGATGACGATATACAAGCTAAGTATCTCAACCAGCGCAATAGCATTGAATCATTGCATAGAAGCAAAGATGACGACCCCCATCGATTACTAGATTCCTTATACGCGCACGCGCGCCGCTACGCCCGTCGCCGCCGCCGCCGCCGAGCTAGGGTTTGGGGGGAGGGGGTGGCCAGTGAGGGTGGGAGGTGGGCGGAGCGGCTGCCGGCGAGGTCGCCGGCGGCGGCTGGGGTGGTGGCAGGAGGCGGCGACCTTAGAGTCCGGGTTGCTGGGGGTGGGGGTGGCTTGCCGGCTCCTATGGCCGCCGGCCATAGAGGAGAGGGCCGGGGGTGGCGGCGGCCCGGCGGTGTCGATGGTTCGGCCGGTTGGGATGGGGCCGGACAGCCGGTGGGCCAGTGGCGGGCGGCGGGAGAAGACGGCGCGACAGTGGCGTGCTCGGTTAGGGATGGCGGCGGCAGAGGCGGCGGAGGCCGCCGGAGCTGTGGGGGGGGGGGGGGTCGGCGGCGGGGCCGACGGGAAGGAAGGAGGAAAGAGGAAGGAGATGGAAGAAGGAAGAAGAACAGTGTGGGGGCGCTATTTGCTCGCGACGCGCGAGCGTCCGCGAGCGTCCTCCATCGATTAGGTCACCCTATCACTAAACAAATGGACACCGATGAAATTCTGACTAGACACAAGGGTGGAACCTCGCAAGCTTTCTATCTTATCTTTCCGTTGACCATCACAAGGCCTTCCAAACGCTTTTTGCAAGCGAACTTCTTTTTGTAACAAGAAACCTTCCCGATTGTTACAAAATCTACGCCACCATTTTGAAGCAAAATTCATTTCTCAATTTTAAAGCCCTCACAAGGCGCTCCAATGTGTTTGCAAGAAAATACTTCTTTTTGTTAAGAGGAAGCTTCCCCATAGTCACAAAATCGACACCAAAACTAATTTTTAGAACAATCAACAATTCAGTACATATTTGCTTACAAAATTACACTTGTATTGCAATTTCTTATGTTTTTGGAAAAAAAAATGAAGCCTTAATGGGCCTGTCAAGTGCTTCAAATAAGGTGATAGACTGACAGCCTAGCTATCTTCAGCCCAGTTTCCTCTATAGTGGGCTAAAGTCCAGCCCACATATGCATCCAACATTGAAATGCCAATTTAAACATACCACTTTCCGTTTTGCTTTGATTTAAAATACTCCTCTTAAATCTATTTGTCTCAAACTCCACTAGACCACTAAGACCAATTTCAATGTGAGGGTTATGGGAGTGTCATGTGCATTGAATTTGCTGATGTGGCAAAAGAGAAAGAAGAGGGAGTGTCATGAAATATGAAAGGAGATGACACTCCTTCGGCTCGGTGTCTCAGTAACCGTGCGATAATACTCTTCACTAAAACTGCCTAAACACTAAGGCCAGTCTAAATACTAAATCTCGTCTTAGTGAAAATGTCATCAACAATGTTACAAACAGAAAATTTGAGATTGGCTTAATGCACCCACCGACAACCTGCCAAAATCCTTCCAGAAAATCCAGGAACGCTCAGGGCCGGAAAGTCAGAAGGACAAGCAAGCCACGCAGACACCGTGCGCCCGCACCACGTTTCCGTCCAGGTGAAGGCTGCGCACGGCTGGCCTTCTCATCTCCGCCGGCCGCTGACCCCATCGACCGCCTGCACTGACGTGCCCGCTCCACCAATCAGTGCCTCGCACATATTCACTCCTCGGCCCCATGAATTCGCTTGCCTTTCCTCGCGGCTGCCCGTCACCGCAGACGCTCGCCTCCACCTCCGCCCCCGTCACCACTAACTCCCCGCCGGCGCGTATAAAGATTCGCCGCCCGCGCCGCGAAGCTCACCGCATCGCCGCGCGGAAACCCTCCCGAATCGTCGCCATGGCAGCCGCCGCACCGGCAAGGTGGGATCCTGTCTCAATCGTAGCCCGGCCGTTGAGAATCGGAACTGAATTTCTTAATGGGAAATTTCTTTGTTTGTGCAGCTCCGTCAAGGAAGTGCTCCCGTTTCCCCTGACCGCCGCCTCCGAGCCCCCGCCCCTCTTCGACGGCACAACCAGGTAGGGCTTGTTCGGCCCAGCAACTGCGTGTTGTTTCCACAGTTCCTCTTGTGCGCAGAAGCAGACCAGAAGGCAAAATTTTAATCCTTTTTTTTTCGATCCCGTGAAGGTTGTATGTTGCCTACCATTGCCCGTACGCGCAGCGCGCTTGGATTGCCAGGAACTACAAGGTACCACCACCTCCGCTGTTCTTTGATTTGTTGAAGCAGTTCTTTTAGCGGGGAGTGCTTGTGTTGTGCTGAAGAAACGAAAACAAATCGTTTTTCTGTTCCCTCTTGTGCAGGGTTTACATGACAAGATCAAGATAGTTGCAATCGATCTTGCTGACAGGCCAGCATGGTACAAGGAGAAGGTTTATCCCGAGAACAAGGTGTGTTTGGTTAATCTGTTCCTCCTTAATATCTTCATGTACAGACATTCCAAGTCCCCCCCCCCCCCATTTTTCCTCTTTATTTGCATATATGGTTTACCTTCATTTTTTCTTTCGGTAGGTGCCTTCCCTAGAGCACAACAACCAGGTTAAAGGGGAGAGCTTGGATTTGGTCAAGTACATTGATAGCAATTTCGAAGGCCCATCATTGCTTCCTGATGTAAGACATGTATTAGACTGCGATCCCTGTAACGCTCCCAGTAGTTCTGCAGGTTCATTAATGTCTGAATTCTCTTCGCAGGATCCTGCAAAGAAGCAGTTCGCGGAGGAGCTGCTTGCTTTTACCGATGCTTTTAACAAAGCACTGTACTCATCTATAATCTCTAAGGAAGATGTGTCCGAGGAAACTGGTAATAGAATAGTTCGTGTGTTCGACTTGTTTGAAAATGTTTGTATGTTGTATAATATGCGATGTGTCCGAGGAAACTGGTAATAGAATAGTTCGTGTGTTCGACTTGTTTGAAAATGTTTGTATGTTGTATAATATGCTGATTTTCACATGCGGATTCTTGATTCCAGTTGCTGCTCTGGATAAAATAGAAGAGGCCCTGGGGAAATTTAACGATGGACCATTCTTCCTCGGTCAGTTCAGTCTGGTATGTGACTGAACTCAAGGAACAATTCCTCCCTGCAGTTTGGTTCAAAGTCAATTCTTTGATAGAGTTGTGGAACACAGTTGACATGTGGTATCGTCGTGATTCCTTGCAGGTGGACATAGCATATGTGCCATTTATCGAAAGGTTTCAGATATTTTTTGAAAACATCAAGAACTATGACATCACAAAGGGCAGACCTAACCTTCAGAAGTTCATTGAGGTAATTCAGACTGATGGACGCTAAATTAGGCTAAGTTTTATGTCAGTGGTACATTCACTTGCACTGTGAATGGTCATTTCTTCTTCTGGCAAGGCCCACGGCAGTATGGCTCAATGCAAACCTGTTTTCTTGATAATGCTTTGCCATAGAGAAATTTTAACTCTATATTGCAATGTTCCAGGAAGTGAACAAGATTGATGCGTACACACAGACTAAGCAGGACCCACAGTTTTTGCTTGAGCACACAAAGAAGCGGCTTGGGGTAAGATATCTTCTAATATTCTAGGCGGGTCCATTTCATCCTCCATTTTCCTAATTGTTTGACTGGGCGTTTTAACTTCTAGATTGCATGAAGCTTGTGACCAAGGATGAAAATCTCGCCAGTGGGCTGCTTGCATAGACTGCATTGTTTGCAAGAATGGCCTTGTATGCACTATGCTGGTCGTGCTTTTGAAATAAACTAGTTGTCCTGGATTATAGCTTTTGTAGTGCATCGACGTCATTATGTTACTTGACAGGAAGAGGATGTTATAATGATGTTCAGGGTGCTCTGTTAAATGTTGCCGTGTTCGATAAATCAGTGTTCCTCTGCTCTCATAGTCTGGTATTCTTGTACTACGATAACTTTGCGGAAGTGTGATCAGACAAGTAAATGGAAAGAACAATCTCCAAAATGGACCATTAACAGATTTGGGCCGTGTTTGATACTACTCCCTCCGTTTTCGTTTGTAAGGCGTATCAAGGAGTATCACAGATACCACGGTGTGGAGTTAACATTGCGGAGGTTAATGCTGTGGAGGATAATGCTGCGCAGATTTTCTTGTGGTTAGCGTTAATGCTGAGGTTTGCATGTCGCATGGCCGCATGCAATGCTTCATGCGCCTGTTTTCAACTGCATCTGAAAGCCTTTTCCCTCACTTCAAGGTGGCGTGCTCTACATACGTAGAAAAACAGAAAATCGTCATGCGCCTTAGAAACAAAAACAGAGGGAGTACTTGTCTACTTGTTTCTCGGTTTCTGTACCTGAAAAAAGGAGAAGCTTTAATAATCTAAACCCAAATAATCTAAATAAGGTCCTATTTAGTTTCTAAAAATTTTTGTACAGTACCCATCACATCAAATCTTTGGACACAAGCATGGAGCATTAGATGCAGTTGAAAAAACTAAGTACACAGTCTAACTGATTAGCACGAGCGTAATCTTTTAAGCCTAATTAATCAATAATTGGATATTATTTGTCAAGTAACAACGAAATGTGCTACAGTATCAAAATCCAAACTTTTTCACCAACTAAAAACACCCTAAAGATTATGCGCTTTTCAGCGTCTTCTCCAATAGAAGCAGATTCTATAAATAAAGTGGATATACAAGGAAACAACTAGTTGAATGTCAGTGCTTAGCTATAAATAAGAAAGCAATACACTGTTTTCCTTTTTGCTAAAAGAGAAGAAGAGAAGTTTTTAAGTGTTTAACCAACCGCGCGACTAGCACCATCAATTCAAACTCCTTTGCGGCATAAGTTGTGCGGTTGTGCCCCCGGCCCCGCCATCGTGGCCGAATCCACACTGCACCCTTGGCAATGGTGCCATCACGTCATATCGTTGAGCGCTGAATTAAAAAAAAAGAATACTCGAGATGCTAACGAGAAGGCAATGATGAGTTCCAAGGAAAAGCGTTTGCTTAATTGAGCGATTGCTAAGATAATATTTGAAAAATGTTGGAGGATTAGTTTGCTCAGCACTGCTAAGGATCAGCCACCTGGAAGTTTTAAGAACTCCCAGTCAATTTCCTCACCTTTGCTGGCGACCCGGGGGGCGCCGCCTTCCACCCCTCCTCCGCGTCGCTCCCGGTGGCCGCCGCCGCCGCCGGCGGCCCGTGGCCGTGCCAAAGTCGGCGCCGGCTCGCTCCCCTCGCCCTCTCCTCTCTCTCCCACCTCCTTCCTCTTCCCGTCCTTGCGACCTCGCCGTTACTTCGCCACCGCCGGTCCCGGCCTGCTCCTCGCCGAATTCGGGCCCCCCATGACCGGATCCGCCGCCGGGCTTGGGTTTGGGCGCGGGATCCGCCGCCCCTGGTAGGATCGCCGCCGCCGCCTCGGTGGCCGGGGGGCGGTCTGTGGCCGCGCCCCTACTCGCGCTGGGGCCGTGACCGTGCCCCACCACCGCCTTGGGGTGTCCCCGTGCCTGCGCCGCCGTCGCCGTCTCACCGTGGCCGTGGGCTCCTGGGTGGCCGCCGTCTGGGGGCGCCGCCCTCGGTGGCCGCCCTACTTGTGGTGCCCTTGTTCCCCGGCGCGATGGCGCCTGCTGTCATCGGCTGTGGGCTAGGATTTGGGTGAAGGCGAAAGTCTTGGTCCGCTTGCGGACCCGTGACGGCGACGCCGAGGGCGTCGCTTACCTTGTTGAAGGCGTCACTCTTTCCCCCCTATGCCTCCTCTTCGATGAGCTCTCTGGGTGAAAACCTAGACCATTTTGGTCGGACGACGACGGCGCCCTTCGCGTCGCTCCCTCCCTGGAGGCGTTGTCCTGGAAGCTCTCGCCGGTGGTGGTCATATTCTCTTCTCGAAGAGAATCCACTTCTGCACCTGCCTTCGCTTAGTTTTCTCTACTTCGTCCAAGTCGTGTTGGTCGTCGGTTGGCGGATGCTTTGCCGCCCTTCTCTTCGTTGGCGGATACTTTGCCGCTGGGCTACACTGGCGGATGCTTTGCCACTGTCGTCGCTGGTTGGAGTTCTCTTCGGACGGATGCTTTGACGTCGTTGTTGGTTGGTCGGGTGGATGCTTTGCCACCTTGTCTGTGCTGCAGATCTTCGTACCTTTGGCGGTGTAGTTCTTTTTGCAGGTTCAGTTGTGTGGTTTCGACTAGGTTCATGGGTTCGGGTGTTGCTTGCTGCTGTTCTGTGTTGTTGTTGTGTTTTTTCTCGCTTGTGTGTGCGTTTCTTCAGTATTTCTCTGTTTTTAGTCATTTGTGCTCTTATGTCGGTCAAGCTCTGTTTGGCCGCATCAAGATTGTATATGTAACTGCTTTCTTCTTAATGAAAAATGTGCTTAGGCACGGTCGCGAAATTTTTTTCCTCACCTTTATTTTTTCCCTGAGAATATCCAATTCACATATTTCGTCAAGGAAAGGAGTACATCATTACAATATCATGATCGATGTGTCAACTTAGCCAAATACCAAGTTGTAGCACACTGGAGTCTAATACTACCTCTCTCCCAAAAAGATTGTTGCTATAATTTTTCTTAAGTCAAACCGTCTTAAGTTTGATCAAATTTATAGAAAAACTGATATTTACGGCACCAAATAATATTATTAGATTTGAGGAAAAAAGTTCAAATCACTCCCCTCGAGTATGGTTAAAATCTGGATAACCCCTCAACTATTTCTTGGTTCAATTTTCTCCCTAAACTATGTTATTTGGTTTACTCTACCCCTAATACAATTTGTCTTTTTTATTTCTCCACAGAGAGGTGGAATCTGAATTTAATATTTTCCAGGGTTGTAATGGGCATAACAACATATTTCAAAAAAAATATTATGATTTTTCATCATTATTTTTCCTATAATTTTGTATCATAAGGGTTAATCTATTATTGAATAACATAACCTATCAACATAATGACAAAAAACTCGTGACATATTTTTCTAAATATTTTATGAAGTCTATTATCATCACATAAAATTTTACCTCAAGACGTCTCTAAGGATGAAAACGAACGGAAAAAATCCCGTCCCGTCCCACCCGTATTTCTATATTTATCCCGCCTGTTTTCGTATTTACGGAAAATACGGAAATGGGACAGGAGGCGGGAAGGGGTGTATCCCGCCCGTATTTGCGGGATCCCATTTTTAGCCGGGACAATTCCGTATTTGTCCTGTATTTATAAAATTCAAAAAAAAATGATAGGCAAACTATATATTCTCTCATGTTTCTCAACATCAATACATATTCCTCAACACTAGTACATGTACTTCACGTAGGAAACAAGAAACATTGATCATATTTTTTTAAAAATAGCTTGTGTAAAGCAATGTCTAGTGTTATATTCATGGAAAGTGAATGATGATTAAATAATAATGCATTCTGGTAGATTTTCCGGTTCCCGCCCATTTCTGTAACAGTTATATCCCGTTTCCGCTCCCGTACCCGGCTATTCCGCTCCCGCTCCCGTTTTCCGTAATAAAAAATGGAAATGGAAATGGTTGAGGGGTTTTCTCGCTCGTTCTCGTCCGTTTTCATCCCTAGGCGTCACTTGTGATACTGAATAAATAAAAAAAGATAAATCTTGTTAAGGGGTAAGTTGTACTAAATGCTATAGTTTAGGGGATAAATTATAACAAGAAATAGTTTAAGGGGTTCTTCGGACTTGACGATACTTGAGGGGAGCAGAGTGTACTTTTCCCTAGATTTAATATAAAATATATTTTCATGATATTACCTATATATATGGTGTCACAAATATTAATACTCTTCTCTATAAATTTGGTTAAAGTTAAGATAATTTAACTTCAGAAAACTAGAATGATACTATTTTTGGGATAGAGGTAGTAGTGTTACTCCGAGAGCCCCTGTAAATATGACCAATAAAGTGAGCCGTCATCCATGCAGATCTTTGTTCAAGTGTTCAAGCCTGCAAGGCCGGCACATGATTTCGTTAGCAATTAACAATCTCGCAGGACTTTCTCAAAAAAAAAAAAAGATCTCGCAGGACGGTGAAGAGCTGCAAGGTGTTTACTTTTCAGTGTTGAATAATAATCGCCTCCGAGCTCCGACTAATGTGCTGCTCATATTGTGACACGCCAAATCAATGACATGGCTTCAGCCATTACCACTCACTCATCTCGCCGCTACTCGTCACTGCTGACGCTCGAGCTGAATCGTTGACTGATGACATTGGTGCTCTTGGTTAGAAGCTTAGTACGTGCGTGCAGTATAACAGCACCGGAGTTTTCACTTGCAAAATGCATCCTTTTTCACCTTTGTGGCTTTGTATTGTATCACAGCAGGTGGCGGTTGAAGCATCACCGGCTGTAGCAAGTTCTTAACAGTTCTGTAGCAGAGTTAGTTGAAGCATCACAGCCTGTAGCAAGTTTTTGACAGTTTGTTTTTACTCCTCTGGATGATCATATGACGTAGTTGGACATGAGACACAGTGCCATGTCATCATTATTTTTTTTCTGTGAATGCAGCTTTGAAATGGAAACACTTCCTCCTACCTTGCCATCTGCTTGTGAGCAACCACTTCTGTACGATGGCACAACCAGGTCGATTATTGCTTTGCTCTCTGAAGTTTGATAGGCCACAGACTGCATTTGCAATTATGCATGTTCAGTACTCATGGTATTGTGCTGTGTGTCTGGCTGCACTTTACCTAGCTGACATCTTCTTAGATCTGGAACTACAGATTGTACATGTCGTACGTTTGCCCTTATGCGCAACGTGCATGGATCACAAGGAATTACAAGGTACTGCTGATCGTGTGCGGTCTTCTTGAGCTAGTTTTGATCCATGAGTACATGCTTTACTTATCGGGAAAAAAAATCAGTACATGCTTTTGAATTGGAATGTGATTGCTTTGGGGCACCAGGGTTTGCAGGAGGAGATCAAGCTAGTCCCCATGGACATGGCAGATAAGCCAGCATGGTACAAGAAGGTTTACCCCAAGAACGAGGTGCGGCTAGACTCCAGATACATGTAGTTTTACCACGGTAAAAGAAATTTATGAAACAATTACCACTTGTTGAGTTTGTCCTTCTCCCTGACAGGTGCCAGCCTTGGAGCACAACAAGAAGATCATAGGAGAGAGCTTGGATCTGATCAGGTACATAGATATCAACTTCGACGGCCCTAAACTGATCACAAATGTGAGTTCATCGTAACTGTACTTCACCGCATGATGGAGTTGAGTATCTTGTTCTTCTTAGGTTGGTAATCCAACTGGTTATCTCAGGATCCTCAAAAGCAAAGGTTTGCAGAAGAACTGCTGGGATATTCAGATGCTTTCAACAGGGCGATGCTCGAAGGACTGAGATCCAAGGGGCCCGTGATTGCTGAAGCTGGCAAGAACTAAAAATATTTAACTATTCTTATTCAATTTCTGTTGTACTTATTGATTGTGCACATACTATATCCTCATTTGTTAAGCATTTTCTGATGATCAGTTGCTGCTCTGGACAAAATAGACAGCTCCCTATCAAAATTTGATGATGGTCCTTTCTTCCTAGGTCAATTCAGTCTGGTAAAAATGCAGAACTATTTTTGGCCACTTCTTCTAGCTGTTTGAAAAAGAAAATCAAAGTACTAATGGTGTTTGAGCTTTTGGGACAGGTGGACATTGCATATGTACCATTCATCAACGGATTTCAGATATTTTTTGCTGGCATAAAGAATTACGAAATCACAAAAGGGAGAGTTCACATACAGAAATTTATTGAGGTAATTGGAATAACATTTCCATTAACTTATTTTAACAGGGTGTCCTGACTCCAGAACAATGTACTGCAGGAACTGAACAAGATTGACGCATATACACAGACGAAGCAGGATCCTGAAGTTCTGCTTGCTCTCACAAAGAAGAAGTTTGGGGTATGAGTTAACTTTTATACGGCCATCTGATCTGAGATACTACCTACATGTGTTGTCGGTCAGTTGTGCTGGCTTGTAGCAATAGCAGCACTTCTTGCGTTTCTGACGGATTTATGATTTCTTCTGCAGATATAAGGTTTTCACCTCGGCGTTCTGATGCACAGATGAATAATGATGAAACGAAGGACCGAATCTGATAGTTTTCAGCTCTCTTAAATGTCTATACATAAGGATGTATATTCTTGGTCTGTTGACACTTGGCAGATTTTCCATAAGAATAATTAGGATGAGATCTCAATAGCTTGTTTGTTGAATGATGTGTCGATATGTTTTGTTCTCCAGGATGCAAAGTTACATACACTTCTAATATTTTATTCATAAGGCCAGTCTTAGTGAGAGGTTTCATAAGAATGTTTTCAAGACTGTCAGCATGACACTTAAATGAAACCACCTCTCTCAGTGCACAACCTCTCTCAGTGCACAACCTCTCTCAGTGCACAGTTTTATAGACAGATCATAATATTAAATTATGCAATGGTGGTGTGATCAAATGGATCATGTTAATTATGTAACCTTTTGTAAAACAATATACTAGAATATAGTTCATTTAACATACTAGCATGAATAAAATACAGAAATCTCGTACCTATAACATTCTGCATCTCGAAGTCACAGAATGTTAAATTATCCATAAATAATTTGATCAAATTTGAGATTAAGATTGTGAAAATAGTGAGGCTAATTTAAAAAAAGAACCAATGCCTTCCATTAGGAAAGACATCAACCAGTCCCTGGCTTCCATTAGGAATCTCCTGCTGCCTTGACGGGCAGAGGAAGGTTGGCCGCCGCCGCCGCCCTGGCAGGCAGGTTGCCTCGGCAGGCTGGCTTGCTGGCGCTGCCGCCGCCCTCGACTGGGCAGGCTGGTTGGATGGCGCTGCCGCTGCCTGGGCGTGCAGGCAGGCCGCCGCCCAGGGGCTCGCTCGGAGATGATGAGGTAGCGTGCGGGTCGCGGGAGGCGCCGAGCGCGGGCAGCGCCGAAGAGGGGATGCACGAGTGCGGGAGCGGAAGGAGGCGGGGAGCGAGAGCACGGGGATGGCGCGGCGGCGAAGTGGATCCAGCGATGAAATGAAACGAGGGAGCTCTCAATGCGCCTTTCATCTGATTTCATCGGACTAGGTACTCGAGCCACAAGGGTTTCTCTGCCATGAAACGGTCCTATTCTCTCAGAGGGAGCTCTCAATGCGCCTTTCATCTGATTTCATCAGACTAGGTACTCGAGCCACAAGGGTTTCTCGGCCATGAAACGGTCACATTCTCTCTTATTAATCCTCTTGTCAAATCAGTCAATTTACTCATGTGTCTACCTAATTAATGCCGTGAAACCTTCAAGAAACTCCACTGAGACTGGTCTAACCGAAGTTCCCCCACGTCGTCCCTCCTGGGGCGGCACGTGCGGTTCCCTGACGCCGCCGCCACTAGGCCACCTCCCACCCGCTCCCCAGTCTCGCTGCTGCTAGAGGTGGCCATTGGAAGCCCGTGTGGTGGCGGCTGCCGCTGCCGACGGCACGAGAGCTCACCCCTTCTCTCAGCTCCCCATCCTCCTCTCCAAACCCTAACCCTAGGTCGCCATGGTCGTCGCCGGTGTTGCGGTCCTCCTACCAGATCCGCCGCCCTTTTGCCCGAATCCATGCCTTCCTTGACTCAGGGGCCTCTCTCGTTGCCGCCTCCCGCCTCCGCTGGCTCCGGGCCGTGCCACCACCGTCAGAGCTCGGACTTGCATCACTGCATGGGGTCTCGGCGATACTGCACGCTGGAGGCCCCGAATCGGCCCGCGCAGTCATCGCTTTGGGCCGGTTGTTGGGGTCACCACCTCCTGCTGCCATCGGCTCTTCACCAGGCCGGTCGCACCGCCGAATTTGGGGAACCTGACCGTCCGCGCTACCGTCTGGTCCGTTGGGTCGGCCGCGGGGGTCTCCGCCTCTCGCTATTATCAGCCCCATCATGCCGGACCAGCAGGCCGGTGGCCAAGTCGGAGCAGTGTGGACGCGTGGGAGTTCACGTTGGCGGCAACATCATCCTCTCTGATGGAGCTGCCAGGGGTCGCTGGTCGCAGTATATTGCTTAGTGTTGTGCAGGTTCTCGGGTGAAAACCTAGCTTGTGTTGATAATGATGGCGCCGTGGACATCTTTTTTCTTTCTTGAAGGCGTAACATGCAGGGACAGATCTAGGTGAAAACCAAAGAACCGACTCATTGGTTCGGGCGGCGGCAACATCTTAATGTTACTCTTCTCTTGAGGCATCATCTTGGAGTCCTTGATTGCAGAACCACAGTCGGCTTCGAGCATTGGCAGCATCTAATCTGTTTCCGTGGTAAAGATCGACTCAGTGCAGTTTCTAGCACAGTCTCTATATCACAGAGTGACTGGAAGGCACAGGAGCATCGACGATCCTTACATCAAGAGTTTCTAAGAAGACAATTGATGTGAGATTCTTGTTTCTATTTAAGGACTAAAGCAAGGTTGAAGGAAGGACGTAGAAGAAGTTCAAAACTTAGTATTTCATTTTCTGTCTTATCCTCCTTTCTTGTCTTATGTGTTCCTCGATTGGAGGTTCTGATTCTAAGTACTGATGTAAGTTTTTGCCTTTGTGGCCAGATGTATTACATTGTAATCGTAGACATTCACCTGTGAATGTTCAAGCCCGTGGTTCTCCCTTAATCTGGAAAAAAAATGTACTTGCGCTCACCGAATATTGTGCTACAACGTCTCTGAATGTGTATAGTCAGTCGTCAGCGGTCAGGAATGTAAGATTCAAATAACGCCTCCACATCTGAAAAGGGAGAAAGAGTCATGCGCTTGAGCTCATGCCGCCGGGCATGGCACTGGGCAATGCTGAAAAGGCTTTACATAATCGTGCTGTCTGCATCACCATTCTAGCTATTGCTTTTCGCTTAATAGAACCAGACCCTCGTTTAGTTGCACGTGTAAAGTTTTTGAAATGGAATCTTTTCACATTTGAAGTATTAAATATAAACTAATCACAAAATTAATTACAGAACTTGTCTGTAAACTACGAGACAAATCTAATGAGCCTAAGAAATCTTGCAGTAGCGCATGGTTACTGTAGCAATTACTGTAGCAATTTAGTGTCTAATTATGACCTAATTAGACTCATTATATTCGTCTTGTAATTTTTTTTTGATGAAACAGGAGGGGTAATCCCCTACTGGTTATATATTAATTAAGAAATAAAGAAGTTATTACAAAAGTATTCATGAAACAAAGAAGGAGACAAAGAAAATGAAAAAAATTACACAAGGGTGTCTAGCCATGAGGATATATGCGGATTGATTCTAATCTTTGCTCTAAGAATAACTAGAACAAATTCCTTCTTGAAGTGTCTATAACAGGCATCAATGCTTGGTTGTTCTCCTTTAAAAATGAGATCGTTACATTGCATCCAAATGCACCAGCTCATAAGGATGATAATTTCCATGAAGAAGGGCACCCCAAGTTGCTGTTTGAAGTGTTCAAGGGTGATATATGGCCCATCATTACCCACAATAAGGCCAATAGATGCCCAGCAAGCTCTCTCAAAGTTGCAGTGGATGAAGAGATGTTCCAGTGATTCATCTGAGGTGGATGGACAAAGAACACATGAATAATCTTGAAGAATCATGTTTTTTCTTCGCAGAAGTTCTCTTGTGCTTAGTCTGTCTTTCAAGAGTAGCCAAAAGAATACTTTGTGCTTGTTCTGACATGCCGATTTCCAAAGCCAATTAAAGGCTGCATGAGTAACACAATGACCAGTGAGATGAACATAAGCTTTAGAGACTGAGAAGGTAGAAGAACCCCAGATGTAAGACTAGACATCAAAATCCTGTGTTTCCTGAAGGTTGTTTAGGTCATTGGCCAAGATGAGGAGTTGTTGCAGAGCTATATCAGAGATAGGTAGGTGCAGCAATGCTTCTGGACCATTAGCATTCCTTGCAGTTTTGATGGAAATATTCTTTTTCTTGGCAAAAGAGAAAAGTTCTGGGAATTGTTGGGCAGGCACTCTGTTGTTCCATAAATCCTCCCAAAAAAGACATGTAGCCCCATCATAAATATGAACCATTGCCAAACCTTTATAAGAGAGAAGTAATTTGTTGATATCCTTCCACCAAAATGAACCTTTTCTCCTAGAATCAGGGGGCTGTTCAGCATTATAGTGTTTTTCCTAAATGAGATGGACCCATGGAATATCTGCTCTATTGTAAAATTTATGTAAGTGTTTGAGGAGTAAAGCTTCATTATGAGTTTTGAGGTTTAGAACTCCCAAGCCTCCTTCCTTTTTTGGCAAACAAACCATGCTCCAGGCATCTTTAGGTGGGTTTTTTGCATTTATATCAGCTCCTCTCCATAGACAGTGCTTCCTATATTTATCAATTTGCTTGATAACTGTTTTGTATAGCTGAAAAGTACTCATATAGTACGTGGGCAGAGCAGAAAAAATTGCATTTGTGATCTCAAGTCTTCCTGCCTGAGATAGCAAAGCTGAGGTGGCATTAAGCCTCCTTTCACATCTAGACACTAGTGGAAGAAAGTCTGCAACTTTTGGTTTGGATATATCCAAGGGCAGACCCAGATAGGAGAAAGGTAGGGAGCCAATTGAGCAACCAAATGTCTGGGCTAGGAACTGAGTTCTGTCTGGATCAAGATTGATAGGGACCAGCATAGATTTGCTGTAATTCACACTAAGTCAAGTTGAGGATGAGAAGCTCTGCAGAATAGCTTTCAGGTGTGTTAGTTGGACAGGATCAGCTTCCATAAAGATCAATGTATCATCTGCATATTGAACCACAGGGAAGTCATTTGTGTGATTAAGAGATATTGGAAGTTACAGATGACCCATGCTTTTTTCATAATTAAGCACACTCTGAAGGAGATCAGCTGTGATGACAAATAAGAGAGGAGAGAGAGGATCTCCTTGTCTGACACCTCTTCTGCAATGAATTGTCTTCCCTGGGACACCATTAAGGAGAATATATGATGTTCCTGAATTAAAGATGAGTTTCATCCAGTTGAGCCATTTTGGACCAAAGCCTTTGTGTTCCATGATAGCAAGCATGGCTTGATGCTCTACCAAATCAAATGCCTTAGTGAAGTCTAATTTGAGGATGACCATTTCCTTCCTTGATTGCTGGCAAAGGTGAAGATACTCAATGGCCCAAGCAACACAATCCTGAATTGTTCTGGATTTAATAAAGTCATACTGGTTTTGTGGATGACTGATTGGATAACCCTCTGCAGTCTATTTGCTAGCAATTTAGTGATGATTTTCATAGATGTGTTTAGAAGAGAGATAGGTCTGAAATCAGAAGCTTTTGTAGCACCATCTATTTTTGGTATGAGGACTATATGTGAGCCATTGATACTCTGGAGGCAAATTTCACCATCATAAAAAGCCTGGCATAGATTATAGAAATCTTCTTGATAATCGGCCAGCATTTTTTGATAAAGTCAGTGTTGAACCCATCTGGGCCTGGAGATTTATCTGTTGGAAGATCCTTTATGACATTATCTATTTCCTCATATGTGAATGGCTCTTCCAGGCAACCAAGCTGATTGGATGCTTGCAGCAATGAGTCAAGGTCAAGTGTCATGGACTGGAAGATTGATTGACCAAGCCTATCTTTAAATAAATTCCAAAGAATTTCAGCTTTCTCATTATGAGATGAATGCAAATCTCCATCCTGGTCTTCAATAAAAGTGATAACATTTTTCCTGTGCTTAATAGTGGCATTGGCATGAAAAAACTTTGTCCCAGCATCCCCTTTGGTGACCCATTTGATAGTACCTCTTTGTTTCCAATAGATTCTTTGCTGCTTAGAAAGCTGAATCAGTTGTTCTTCAAGTAGTGCTCTGAAATTCCATTCAGGAAGTGATAAATCTCTGAATTCCTCCAGCATGTTCATAAAAGATAGGATGAGCTTAACATTATTAATATTCACTTTGAGGCTTGAGATATTTGCTTGCCATGCTTTAATAACTCTTCTCAGGTTCTTAAATTTTCCAGAGATAATTTTGGCCTTGTCTGAATGTATTGTTGGTAACGCCCATCCATGTTGCACAATATCCATGAAATGTTCATGCTCCATCAAGTAATTCTCAAATCTGAAAGTCCCACTCTTGGGGATGTTGGTGCTGATGGTGACCAGGCATGGAACATGGAACATCGTCTCGTAATTTACAAGCAAACTATGCAATTAGTTTTTTATTTTGTTTAGATTTAATACTTCATGCATGTAAGATTCCTCTTCGATGTGATAGTTTTGGAATTTTGAATTTTGCAACTAAACAAGGGGCAGGTAAAAAATGGCTTCACGTTCTGCGATGAACGCTCTAACTCTCGCCTTATTGTATCCGCTATTTGTGATGACTTCTTGTCCCACCGCTTTGTAAAACCTTCTGATATTGGAGCGCTTCGCCGCTGGCGATCTTTCCTTCTAAGCTGTATCTCTGCTGCAACCTTCTGTTTCAGTACTATTGGTGCTTTGTACTTTTTTTTTCTATAATTTTGGTCAAACATAAATATAGTTTGACTCTCCAAGAAAGTTGGAATGACTTGTAATTCGAAACTGAGGGAGTATATCTGAATTGTGCTGCCAATGTTTGAGTTTTATGGGTTTTATTATGTGAGGATTTTTTATACTTCTTTCAGGGCCATGTTTTACAAGAGATTACTAAATCAATAGATATTGTGTAACCACCCAAAATGAAATGCTTAAGAGATTTTTCTTGCTTCCTTTTTCAAGATCTTATTGGAAATTATCATTTGTAAATGCTACATTGGTTTGCTACATTTTGTGAGCTATTGTGTCATTATATTTTGCTCATTACACGTCAGAGATGATATTCTTTAACAACCTGAGAAACTTGCCCATCCAGTGCTTGCTGACACCTATGTAATTCTCCTAAAAAGGTCAGAATGCTTGGTAAGAGCAAATGCCTGCCAAGGGAAAGGGAATGATTTAGACTTGCCTCATAACAATCTTTTATCTTTTTGTCCTTCCAATGCTAAGCATCTCATTGAAGAATGGTCGAGGATGCAAAAATTGCAGAAGATATCCTGCACATTCTGTTTAAGATCCTGACATATTTAACTGTCGCTTTTCTATGTTGTGTTATATGTCTCACTTTTCTATTTTACAGGATATCTTTGTCATTGGTGCATTTTTTGAGGGAAAGGCAAGACAAATTCTTGAGCTGCTTAATAAATGTACTACATCTAGATGAAAACAAAGCAAGTTGCTTCTTTTGAACTATGCTCTATTGTTATAAAGGTTATTATGTGCTCATTGTGGCCAAGTTTTTTAGGATCCAACGGCAACGAGTGGAGGAACCCTCTTGCTAAGGTTTTGAGGCAGCCACGTTAAATTATCTGGGACAACATTGATCTTGTTATATCTGTTCTCATAATGGAAATGGGGTTTGCCTCGGTTCAGAAAGAAAACATTGATCTTGTCACTCATGAGGTGGTGGGTGGCCTCAAGATTGTCTATGCTGTTGGAGCTGGTAACACTATATTCTCATTTTTTTTTTACCTAAATTTTGTTTGCCTAGCTCTGAACATTAAGCCCGATTGGCATTCTACCCTTCATGTTGGTTGCTTATGATGTTGAATAAAGCATAAGTGCATTACAAACATGACAGTGGTTTATGCTCAGATTTTACTTTATCTGTTTGGTGCTCACCAATCAGCTTCTTCACAAATTGCAATGGACACAGAGAACAGTACCTACTACTTTGGTGTACTACATTTAGTGAGTTCTCGTGTCATTCCCGGAATGGTGGCAGCTTTAATAAATGAGAGAACAACAAGTAAATCCGCCTATTTTGCTCATTGCAGAGATGGTAATACTTATTTGCTGACAGAGTGGTTGAAAGAAGCACTGAACTTTCACTCGTCAGCTATGTGCGCATGGACCTCATCGTATACTCTGAAACGAGCTTTGAGAACAGAGACGACCTGTCCTCCAGCAATTTGGTGGGCGTGTCGCGCTCAACAGCTACACCTGAAAACAATAGCACAGCGTCATCACAAAAGATGTGGATCTCAACAAATCAACTTCGGTAGTTACTGTGTTGGTCGCGCTAACCATCATCAAGAAGCAGCACCATGTCGCTGTCAAGAACCGAAGTAATTCTGTGCGCAATTGTGATGACCGTTGTCTCCGAAAATTGTTGCCTCAGCATTTTCTGGATCAAGTTGTCGGTTGCAGTATCCACTGAAGCAGTGGCTTCGTCCAGAACAAGGACCTTACTCCGTTTCAGAATTACCCAACCAAGACAGACAAGCTGATGCTGGCCTACGCTCCAGTTCTCACCGTTCTCTATCACTGCAATCCAAGTAAAGAAGATTTCAGAAGAACAACCATTACTATGTATACTGCAAAAAAAAAAAAAAAAGGTGAACTGCATGACTCAATGTGAAAGGTGAGGGGGGATGGGTAGGAGGAGAAAGAAAACGAGCAGCCTTGAGCTGCATGACAATGTAACGATAGACCTGGTGAATCAAGCTTCAGCTCCTTCTTCCTAACTTCGTCCCCTAGCTGACAACAATTCAAGGCCTGAAATAGCAGCAGATGTATATTTCAGATGTTTTCTTTATTTTTAAGAAAAATAAACAGATTGATGACAACTTAGCTAAAATCGACGTGCAAAAGTGTGATAACTTTCAAGCGAGGAACCGTGTGAAAAGCAAAACTACCTCCCAGATTTGATTATCAGTGTACTCCCCAAGAGGATCAAGGTTACTTCTAACAGTTCCCTCAAACATTGTTGGCTCTTGTGGGATGATGCTCAGTCTGGATCTCAGATCATGCAATCCAATGGTGCAAATATCGACGTCATCTATTAGTATCTGACCAATAGTAGGGTCCACAATTCGGAAAAGGGCCTGAATGAGGGTTGATTTGCCGCTTCCTGTTCTTCCAACTATTCCGGTCTTCATGCCCCCAGGAAAAGTGACTGTAAGGCCCTTCAAAACAAATGGAAGTTGTGGGGCATATTTCACCTGCATCAAACCGAAAATTATGAACACCGTCCACCTAACATAATTCCTTTGCTCTTTTCATATGACCCTTTGACTTCTTCAAATGTATTGAGGAATGATCAGAGGATAACAAAGCACATATTTTATCTATTCCTTTGCATCAAAATTAATTCTTAGAACACTACTCTAGTGCCGAAAAAAAAAGGATGAGGAATATTCATGGAGATTGTACAGCTGAATTTCTCCATTAGATGGCCAGTTCTGATCCAACTTATCTCCGGACATGAAAAGCGGGGGCTCTGCAGGAATTCTTATATATTGTAGAATTCTGTCTACTGATATAATCTTGTTCTCCAAAGTGCACAAACCCCAAACAACCAAGGCTTGCAGCGTGTTCAGATTAAGTCCATATGTGATAGCAAGACCAGCGATACCTGAAAGTTGGGCACTCAGAGAAGATTTCGAACTAATTTACTACCATCCATTCAGTAGAACTATACACTTGTTCAAAATTGACATGATACCTGGATTGATAAGACCTGTTGGCAGATTGATCAAATATATCAAAGAGAAGGCAAATATAAGAGATGACAACGCATCCAGACGGATGCAAAGCCACTCCCTTGCCCCCGTGTTGTAGAGTTTCGGTTGAGAGTAAGCATCCATAAGGTAGCTATTAGTTGCTACAAACTGATTTTCCTTGCCGAAACTTCTAATGGTAGTTGATCCTGTTATTGATTCTGCAAAATGCTGTGATAGGAGCTTTGCAAACTCCTACTAGCCTTTGCAGCTCCCTGGCTGTATCTATGTAGTATCTCTGCACAAAGGCAAGTATAATGAGTATCAGTGATCCTGCAGCTTTACATGCAAGAGGATAAGAGTGGGTGAAATGTACCTGATACCAGACACAGGCAGCAAATACAGGAATGAAAACAACAAAGACCTGCCATGCAACCTGAGACATCACCGCTACAATTCCAACAAGCTGAATGATGGAAAATGCCACCGAGCCCATCTGGCCAGCAATGTTGGTGTCCACTTCGCTTTGATCAGTTGAAGCCTGCAAATTCCAAATTCATGTGTTGGCATACTCCAAGGAAATAAATTGAATGTATGAATTTTTTTTTCTCTCAAACACGCAGGAGAACTGCGTATCATTGTATTTATAGGAGAAGAAAAAGTCTAATATAGACTTATACAAAGAGAAAACACACTCACACAAAACTCACACCAGCACTCCCAGGCCACTATGCCCAGACACACACCTACCCAAACCACACACCTTACTCCAGCTGGACAGAAATGTCCCACGGAGCCAGGACCTGACCACCAATTCCTCAGCTCATAACAAGCCTACAAGCAAGAGGAACAGCGATCTTACGAGAATGCACAGCTGTCTTGTATGCAACTGTTGCAAGGAACAGCGATCTTACGAGAATGCACAATGAGCTCCCAAGAGCCAAGGCCACATAGACATAGAGCAGCGTCGACATGCTCACTGTAGGCTCGACATCCTTCGACACGGGAGCTGCCCAAGCCATCCAGTAATTACTCGCAATTTGAAGTATTTGAAAAAGAATCTGTGCTAGCAACACAAACGGTACAAGAGCTCCCCTATAAGCTAGGATGAGGTAATTCCAGTAGACCCAGAACCCCACCCTGCCTTTTTCCCTTTCCTCTTCTTGCACCAGTTGCCCACTCTGAGCATTGCCTTCATCTTCGTTAGCTTTATCTTTCTTCTCAGATGATGACAGTGATCTGGATAGCTTCAACTTTACTGTGCCACTGCAAGAGGAGGACATATTGCTTCTATTCATGGCATCAATCGCGTCCAATGTTGTTAGAGCATCCTTGTGAACACCAACTAGCTCCATGAACTCTTCCCCTGAACCCAGTATCTCGTCGTATTTCCCTGCTTGTGCTATTCTCCCATCTTTCATGACCTGCATTACAAGCTCTGCAACTGTAAGAAGAGTCATACAACATTAATTATACATGAAAATTTTACCAAGAAGTTCTCACAAGAATGAGATCAGCAGAAGGTAGGAATTCGATCTGATGTGTGACATAAACCACTGTTTTTGAAGCCAAATCCCCAAGCAAGCATTCCTGCAAAATAAAAAGGTACACACTTAGCAATGCGTTCTCAAACTTCTGTTGAAAGTGTGCAAATGATGAGGTTTAATCAGAATAAATCAATTGGTTTAATCAGAATAAACCAATTAATCATGTACCTTAAAAATGTGGGATCCTGTATGCGCATCAACTGCACTGAATGGATCATCGAACAAATAGATATCAGTATCCTGATACAAAGCGCGGGCTATCTGAATCCTTTGCTTCTGTCCACCACTAAGGTTGATGCCTCGCTCGCCAATGACCGTCTGGTCACGAAATGGCAAAACCTCCAAGTCTTTGTTCAGGGAGCATGACTCAAGGACTCTATCATACTTCTCTTTGTTCATCTCCTTGCCAAACATTATATTCTCCTGAATTTTGCCGCTCTGTATCCATGCCGACTGGCTGACATATGCTGTCGTCCCACATATCTGAACCTCTCCTGATAACTTTGGAATCTCACCAAGAATACAGGATAGCAAGCTAGGCCCCGTTTGGTTGCGCGTTGTAAAATTTTTGAAAAGGCATCTTTCTACATTTGAAGTACTAAACATAGACTAATCACAAAAATAATTACAGAACTCGTCTGTAAATCGCGAGACGAATCTAACGAGCATAATTAATCCGTCATTAGAGGTTGTTTACTGTAGCATTGCTGTAGCAATTTAGCGTCTGATTGCAGCCTAATTAGGTTCATTAGATTCGTCTCGCCATTTACAGACAGCAGTCGCAATGCGTTTTTTATTTCGTCTAGATTTAAGTCTCCATACGGGTGCCGAAATTTTTTTTGGAATTTTGAATTTTGGAACTGAACACGGGCTAGATTTGCCGGAGCCAACTGTTCCACAGACTGCAACACGCATACCTGGCCTAACTTTGATGTTCAGGTCTTTCAGCGTTGGGACTTCAGGTGAGGCTTCCCAAGAGAAGCACCCATTGCGGATGTTGATTGCAAATTCAGAGCTACCACCTGGCATCCTCTGCACAGCATCACTCGGCAGCTCCTCGAGGCATAGGAATGATGCTACCCTGTCAAGGGACACCTTGGTCTGAATCACCATTGAGATAGTGTCAGGAAGGACATATATCGGTTCCTGCAGCACCCGGAATGTGGCCAATGCAGACAGCACCTTCCCTGACTCCAACGGGATCCCCATGAGCACGCAAGCTCCGAAGGTCACCACAGCAACGAAGGTCGGGGTCCCCCAGAACACGAAGGTCACCATGGCCGATGTGTAGAGGTATTTCTTTAGCCAACTCGTCTCTGTCTTCCTCAGCTCGATGATCTTGGACAAGAATCTCATCTCCCACCCCTGCAGCTTCAAGATCCTCATGTTGTGCAGGATCTCTGACGTCGCCTTCATCCTGACGTCCTTGCTGCCCATCAGCTTCTCCTGGAACTTCTCCTGCATTTTTCCCGGAGGCCCATTGGCAAGCATGGTGACCACGGTGGCACCGAGCGCCGCAAGCGAGGCGAGCCCGAGGGTGGAGTACAGGATGAACATTGCCATGCCCACTTGCAGCGGCACCAGCCAGAGGTCGTGCATGTACCACGCGAAGATGCCGACGCGGTCGGCGTCGACGCTGATGATGTTGATCATCTCCCCGTTGGAGCGGCTCCGCCTCGACTGGCTGGAAAGCGCGAGGCTCTTCTGGTACACAACGGCGGCAAGCGCCGACCGCGCGCGCATCCCGGCCTGCTGCATGCGGAAGTTCCAGTGCCCCTGCGACAGGCACTCGAGCACCTTGGCGACGATGAAGGCGAGGAGAAGGAGCTGCCCCTGGCTCGCGTACCTCTCGTCGCCGTTGAGGTACTGCACCAGGGAGTCTATGAGGTACGGGTCGACGTAGGTGGCGACGTTGTAGATCAGCGCGTAGAGCACGGTCACCGCGACGTGCCCCCACACGGTGCGCAACAGGGCTTTGGCGAGCTTGAACGCCGTGACGACCTTCCGGCCTGAGCTGTCGCCGTCGCCGGTGAGCGCCTCGAGGTTGGCCTTGAACTGCGGGAGCAGGCCAGCGACGCTGTCGCCGGGTTCGAGCCCCGGGACGTCTCGTCCAGGACGAGGGTCTTCGTGTGGTCGACGGCGAGCAGGGGAGCGCCATCCACGAGAAGGTGAGCACGCTAAGAAAGCCGGCGCCGGTGAGCAAGGACGTGTCGGCGGCGGCGCCGCTGGTCGCATCGGCCGCCTCGTGCGCGCCGATCAGCAGAGGCTCCTCGGAGGCATGGCCGCGTCCATCCCTCCTTCCGAGGAACCCGGCTGCGAGTAGAACCACTGCTGCAATAACAGAGACGGCGTCGAGCGCCCACGACCGGCCGGACACGGGGAACCCGTCGAGGCACGCCGCCGCGTGGATGCCGGCGGCGACGACGGAGAGTAGCATGAACAGCGCCCACCAGAGCCTGAGCGGCGCTGGGAACCGCTCCTGGTGCCGCTGCCGCCCGAAGTCGAAGTGCAGGTACGCGGCGAGCAGCAGCCACGCCGCCGCGCGCGCCGCCGCGTCCACCTGTTCCGCGACCGCGTCGCGCGACCAGCAGCCGGCGCCAGCGACCGCATACCACGAGTACGCGGCGAGGACGACCTCGAACGCCGCCAGCGCCCACGTGGTGCAGACTGCGACCCCGTAGCACCGGAACCCGCCTGTTCCGCCGCGGCGGGCGTCTTCCCCCGCGTCCCTCTCCTTGGCGCAGCCGCCGGAGAGGGTGAGGCGGCGGGAGAGGAAGCGCCCCGCGACGGCGAGCGCGAGGACGAGGTGCGCCGCGGCGCTAATGCCGTGAAGGAACAGCGGTTGGAGGACGAAAACGAGGGATTGCTCACCGGCCGGCGTTGCCGCCATCGCAGCCGCGGCGGTCGGGGAAGGGATGGGCGTCTGCAACGCGGGGCCGCCCATTGAGGCGCAGGACGGGATAGGCGACGGCTCATATAGCCAACACGGCGGTGGCGCATCAGTCGTCGTGACGGCGGCGACGCGACCATGGCGGTCAAAGGATGAGGGGTCAGGTCACTGGCCCTGGCCTCCTTGGGTGCAGTAGTGCTGCACCGGTGCACGGCCCGCGGCCAAAAAAAAAAAGTATAATCCCAATACCTTTTGGGGATTCCCCAGAAGAATAGCAGACGAGAGATCAAATTTAACTCACCAAGTTTCGCTATTTGCCAAAGAAAAAAGAGTATGTAACATGATTTAAACCTAATCTAAGCACTTGAAAACTTGGTTCCCACACCAAATCCCTAGCTGCCCTTCTTTCAGTTTCGATGGTTCTGCTATCCAATTTGCGACCGTGGCAAACAAGAGCTATCTACTGTGGCCTCGGTGCCTCAGAAACTTCCTTCCATGTTTCCACACTCAAGTGTCTTTTTTCTGCCAACCATCCTAGCGGTCACTCATCCAATATTCATGTGTTTTAAAATCCTACAGATCTGTGGGAAACAAGATATCACCGTTTTTCATGTTTCTCTTCTTCGTGCGTTTTTTGAACAGGTCTGCGTCCAAAAGAGCGAAATGGACGCACCGCAGAACCTGCCCGGCTTGGCCCGCCATGTGAGTAGCTTTGCTCGGCACCATGCATCCATTATTGATGCTTCACCTGGTGCTGCTGCTTCACCCGCTTGAGTCCTTCCCTAGTGCTCGACTGACTCATCTTTCCATTTGTCTCGCTCGCCTTGATCCCCATTGTCCAAAAACTGCGCCTTTTATTTCAAAAAAGAAAAAAAAAAGAAACTGCGCCTTCTCATGCGTCAGCGCACGTTTTTGTCTTTACCATTCTTCCCCGTCGTTGATCCCTAGTTTGATTTCTACTTCTGCAACAAAGAGAGCCATCCGCGTATCTATCACCTATCGGGCATGAATTATCAGTAAATTTTGAGAAAATTTTCGAATTTTTGACCTGCACACCTTAAAAAGATTCTCCAAGCGATCTAATATATTATATACTTAGGAATCTCTACATTCATTTTTTTTTGCACAAATCCATTTATATTGGAGATTACAATAATCCAACTGCCGAGATTATGAAAATCAGGTAAACAATCTGTAGCGATCCAAACAGATAGATTATAGTGGAGATTACAACAATCCAACTGCCGAGATTCGTATCCTTTGTTCTGCTGGAGAAAGAACAAGGTAGATTCTAGCTTTAGGGGGCATACTGTTAATTTATTTTACGGTAATCAGGAAGTACAATAATATCCTGGGCACATATGAAACTTTGCGAAAGAGTACAATTAAAACCACCCAACAGTTTGACGAGAGAAAAAAAAAGCCTAAATCAGGCTGCCAGTTGCATCGAACCTACAGAACCACAAGATGCGACGAAACAGTTTACCCAAATATCACATGATTCCAAAGGCTCCTCAGTTACTGAAGAACACGCATGCTAACTTGATTGTTCAGACAGAAACTTCTGTTTTTGGTAATGAAGGCATTCATCGCATCGGTCTTTGTACGGAATTTAACCAGCACCACTCTTATGCGCTCTGGGACACCAGGTCTGTCAGCAGTCATGTATGGAATTAGACAACCATGAACAGAACAAGTTGAATACTGGCAAACAAGAGTGGGTCTCTCAAAATCCTTACCTGAGGAAGCTTTCAAATGGCGGAGGTTCAAAGTTAGTGCCACACAAAAAACGTTCTATGTCCTCTGGCAGGGCATTCCGTGGAACTCCTTGCAATAGTACCTGTGAAGACCCATAAAGCAAAAACACAAGTAAAACATGTGAATTGTTTCAAGAAAAACCGAGTATCAAATGCAAATGATCTGCAAGATCCAAGAGTAAGAGCATGGGGATTCAAGAGTGCTGTTCATCTTGGTATATGCACAATCAATAGCACTGAGAAGAGGAGAGGTAGTATTTGCTCTATGTAAATCTTACTTGCAAGCATAAACAGAAACTGAGAACATACATCTACTTTAATGAAAACAATAACTTACAGTTTTTCCATCAAAAGATTGTTTGAGATCCCACTCATCACGACTTATCTGTTATATTAGAGTAGACAAATATATCACCGTTTACACCTTGCTCGACCAAATAAATGAAAAACTGGAGAGAAAAATCAAGTCTTGCCTTACCGCTTCCATCTTGTATAGACGATTCTGACTTGTTTGCCTAACTGCTGTGGTAAACACTGCCTTTGAAGGAAACCTCAATAAACTAATCACGTGAAGCATTAAAACAATTTTCAGGTTGATGATCACATCAGAAGTGGGAAGAAGCAAATTAATGATACAGATATTAACCGCCAAATCTATACCAATATCATGTCAACAACTACGAATATTTACTGAAGGCATGCCATATGTTTACCATCAAGACAGAATGTTTGATAATGGCAAACCAATTATTAGTGTTTGTTTGCACAATTTTTCTTAGCATTATGCAGAACAATAGCGTCAACGAAGATGTAACTATAGTCACTCATGCATAACTCATCGTGCATTCAAAGAGAAGTATCTTGCACTGGCAGACATCCTAACCAAATAGATCGCTGTACAGACAGATCACCTAACGCTAGTCAGGGACGAGTTGGCCTACTAATAAAGGGCAAAGCTTCATGAACACTACATGAAAATAAGAATGCATAAATCAGAAACAAGGTTCATATCTAATCTACTGTTTTAGAAGGCTAAGGTTTCACTTGTATAGAGGATGGGATGATGATGAACACATGATGTGGATTAGGGGCGCAAATAAGTAATACAAGGTGTATAAAAGGTCATATATACAGAGCATGCTGAGGAACAAAAAGATTGGGAACGCAAGAGGAACCATACGCGCCCAACGGAGTAAATCCCATGTTGTAATCCATCTTCACATCATCCAGTGACAATTCACATCTGTCAAGTTGATGAATAATGTCTGTTTTCAACATGTTCTTTTCAAGACGGTTTCCCACGCCAGTGGGACTGTAGAACCTTCCATAGGCCAATCCTGTTGCAGCAGAATACCAGCAAAAAAGGCTAAGAGGCCACAACAAAATCTTCTTGACTCAAAAAATGAAGATACAATAACACAATCACTTTGAATACATTCGTCGCAAACTCAGTGACCTGTCCAGTTGACACTTCTCTAAGTTAAGCATGATGATACTCCACGGACATGAAACCAACATATATACCTAAGAACACTTTTCTTGTCCCTGTATATTCACATCCCAAATAATGAAAAATATCTTCCAAAGTTGAACTGGTTTTCTTTTCCTGCTTACATGCGATGGAACTTCCAGTGATAACAATGAGCAGCCTCATACTGGTAGAAATGTTCGCTTCACAGTCTTGCACAGTAAAATCATCTCATTCTCATGCATCCAAACCTATGATTCGCACAGCCAAACGTGGCGCCATATCATTACCTTAGAAATCAAAGGTTTCAATCAAATTCACCGATACTCACCCTCCCCGCATTTATATGGGCTAGTCGATCCCCCTACATTCCTACTCGCTATTCTAAAACAGGAATAGAACACTAAACCCACGAAGAACCAAACAAACTGATAGGATACAGCAGAAACACGAACAGGTAAATGAAAATGCAGAAGCACGAGTATAACCGAGCTACCTTCGCTGGATTCCTTGAGGAAAGGGTCGCTCTGCGAGTCCGCGCCCGCGCCCGCGGCTTCGCCGGATGCATCCGCGGAGAAAAGCCGAGCGGACCCCAGCGCGGAAGCGGCCAAGGGCGAGGAGGAGGGATCCCTCGATGCGGCAACGCCGCGGCGGAGGGCGGCGGCCGCGAGCCTCGACATGTCTCCGGCGGCGCGGCGGCGGAAGAGGGAGGAATCAGGAATGACGTCGGGCGGAGTCCGGACTCGTGGGAGCACGAACGGATCTCAAATGGGTCACCAACGGGCTAAATTTGGGCCGTTACTAAATGGGCCTTTTCGAACATCAGGATTTAATGGGCTTATGAGTTGGGAAGCCCGAGACGCAAAGTTCGCCAGTGATGACCGTTCACAGAAATTTAGGAATACGTCTTTGCAGCAAGCTCCAGAACGGCGGCAAGTATGCGATTCGCGCATCGGCTTCGGCACAAAGGAAAAGACAGAAGAACCAGTCCCGTCTCTTTCGTTTGGAAGGTGGACGAGGAGGTGGAGGGGGAGGAGGAGGCGAGCGCCCCACAGGCGACCAGCCCACGACGACGCGCGGCCCCAGGAGGCCAGGAGAGGTGTTCCTGAGCTCCAGATCGTCGCCCCAGCGACAAGACGTTGCGACCGCCGCTGCCGTAGCATGAGGTGGCCGCCGCCGATCTCGCTTCGCCGCCGCCCCTTCCTCCTCCTCGCCCTTCTCCTCGCCCTCTACTCGATTCCTGGTGAGATCTGGCTCTTATCCATCAGAATACGGGTTTTGTTTTCGGATTAGGAGGCTAGTTTGAATGCTTGATCGTGACGGAGGTTTGACCGAATTAATTTACCATATAATCTGGTGGGAAGTACTAATCGTTCCAGATTGTTTTTTTTTCCCTCGGTGGATTTTTAACTAGCGAAAAAAAAATGTCCGCATGGTGAGGTCTGAGGTGCGATTCTCATAGGGGAAGGGGGTTTAATAATTTATAAGTCGTGAAATGGAAACTGCATGTAGCAAACAAGTGAAATTTTGGCAAACTAGTAGGTGCCTCGGTGATTTATTTGCAATAGTGTCATTAATGTGAAGACTTACGATGGTAACATGCTCTGCAGCATGGCTGCAAAGGGTAAGTATAGCGAAAGTTTGCAAAAATGTTGTATTCTTGATGAAATGTTTTAAAGTTTTTTTTAAGGAACCGGCAAGAGTTTTGCCGTTCTTGCATTAATATAGAAGAGTGTGAACAAAGCAAAAGGCTTAAGCCCAAACAAGAGAAAAGAAGTTGAGACCTAGCCTAATCTCCAGGCGATAAATCACTCAGACATTTAGCCCCTGCCAAAGCACGAGCTTCCTCCTTGATATAGACAAAGGAAAAGGCCATTGGTTTTGCGCCATAAGGAACAGTTTGAGGATTCTCGGTCTGTTGGATTATTGTTGTGGTGCATTTGTTAGTTCAACTTGAATATTTTTCTTAGGGTCTGTAATTCATGATATATATTCTATTGTTGTGTGCATAACTCATACTCATTGTGAACCCCAACAATCATCTTTGCTACATGTCCGATATTCATGGGTGTTATTTTGTTTGAAATTTTTGGAACACGGGTCCCAGATTGTTAGCAGTGTCAAGTGCCAAGAATGATTTATGTCTTCATTGTCTGTGCATTGCAGTTATTTTTCTATCAGTCATCACTCATCAGGAAACAATTATTGGTTGTCACAATTGAGCAAACACAACTTTTGGTAACCTTAGCGACTTACAGCCATCAGACTGATATATGATTCTCATCATCTTCCTTGCAAAAAGAAAAATGATTCTCATCTGGCTGCATTTCAAGCAGGATGTCCAGCATGTGGTTTCATATTGGATGCCAGTAATTTTGCTTGATCAAAGTTGGTCTGCTTTTATAACAGCCATTCTTGTGTTATCTTTTGTGATGCTTGTACAGATTTGTAAATTTAACATATTTGTTTATTTCCGTCACTAATAATTTGTGCATGACTGATGAGCTTAATTTTGTAGGGACTTTTTCATTGAGATTCGTCACACTCGATACTGTTGAGATATTTACTACTCATGAATGGTTTGGCAAGCCAACAGTGTATTTCCGTTGCAATGGAGAGAACAAGACATATTTGCCAGACGTGAAGGAGGCACACACACCGTACACCTTTAAGGGTGAAGAATCATGGCAGGTTAGTTATACTGTTGATGTAGTGGTCTTCAATTCCTCGCTAATTATTTGTTAGCGCCACATTACACATTGAGTATTGTGCAATTTTGGCAGCCGTTAACAGAGCTTCCAGAAAAGAAATGCAAGCGATGTGGTCTGTATGAAGAGGACACATTTAAACCTGCTGATGTGTTTGACGAATGGGAGATGTGTTCCAGTGATTTCAAGGATGGAAAATACACCCACGTAAAGGAAAACCAGTTCAATGCAACGTTCCTATGCCCAAACTGCACTGCTTCTGCTGGTATTGCTGATATCTAATATTATTCTTATGTTTTGAGTTATTTTTCTGTGAACTAGCTGGATTTGCAGTTGTTTTGGTTAGCTGGATTTTTTATTTGCTTACGAGTACTTCAAATTCATGCATGGCACGCATCTTTGATGAAATTGTTTTGGAATTAATAGATAGTTAAAGAAATGCCTTGTGTGTTTGAGTTATACATTGTTTTTCCTCAAGATGTTTCTTTCTTTCCAGGTGTTCATGGAAACCGTGAGCCTAGCTCTGAGGTGGCAACTAATAAAGCATCTGTTCTGGTTATCATCATAGTTAGTGTTCTTGCTTCAGTCCTTGTCATCATTGCCTTGTTTTTGGGCTACAAGTACTGGCAGAAGAAGAAGAGGGAGCGAGACCAGGCTCGATTCCTCAAGCTCTTTGAAGAGGGGGATGACCTTGAAGATGAACTGGGGCTTAGCAATGAACTCTAAATCAGCTCGTACAGTACCTGCACGCTACAGCCGATATTTTCAGATGTAGATCCCACGTTGTCATGTATAGAATACATGATTTTCACTTTGAAGTTTTGTAGGTATGTAGGCTTGTAGCATACAGTAGTTTAAAGAAACCACTGACATAACTATGATTCAGTTCGATCAGTGTTTCTCCTGACCTCTTAGCTTTGGCACAGGGAGTGAAATGGTAAATCCTGCAACAGTTTGCAGTAAAGCCAGTTACATGCATATAACCGTGCAAAAAAGAAGGCACTCCCTAGTCTTCTTCGTAAGCTTCATGTTCCCCTTTCTCTGTCAGTTCGCCATGCTTATCCAGGTAACCGCTGGCGACCAGCTCGCTGACAACATTCTCCAGTGCCGGCGTCACTGGCTGATCAAGAAGCTCGAAGCCCGGCATGCTATCAGTAGCGTGTCTCTTGAGTCTTGAGTATGGACGCGAGCTTCAAGAGTGCGCCATCTCAGCTCATGTGCGGGACGGTGTTCTCGTCGAACCGAGCGTACTCGTTCTCCATGTAGAGCCGGTGGCTGTGGCCCGGACCGGCGACGCCGGCCACCGCTGCCCGCCTGTTTGACGCCTCCTTGGAGACCCTCTGGAGCGGATCTTCTGACAGCACGCCGGAGTCGACGACGTTCGTGATCCCGGGGATAAACACCGCCGTCTCGGCCACGTCCGTCGCCAGCACAATTTTTCTCGCGCCACCGGGCGCGGGCTCCAGCACATTGCTCATGAGCTTCGCCGGGAGGTGGTCGTGGACGAGGCAAAGGGCCATCCCCGGCAGGCCGAGCTGCTCAAGCTGGTCGTAGGCGTCCTCGACGCGGCCGACTTCGGGTAAGAACACCAGCACGTCGCCGGGCGGCTCCGACCTGTGAATGCCCGCCACCTCCTCGACCGCACCGCGTGCACCACATCGAGCATGGGGCCCCGCGAGTAGTGCACCTCGCCGGGGTCCGCCGCGCGCTGGAACGCGACGACCGGCGCGTCGAAGAAGCCAGTCGCTCCGCCGCCACGGCGGCCCTGACCATCCCGAAGAGGACGTCGGTGCACAGCGTACGTGCGGTCGTGCGCCTCGTCGACGACGACCGCGCGGAACGCCGCGAGGGAGGCCGCAGGCGACCCGTCACAAAGCACATTGGAGATGTAATAGGATCGGCACGAAATAATCCTAGTCCTCTTGTCAGAACTCAGAAATCGAGATTCCGTCTGGGGCTTGTTTAGATGCAAAAAATTTAAATTCCAAAACTTTACATTCCCAATAGCTGTAAACTTTACATTCCAAATGGCTGTAAACTTTACATCAAATGTTTGGACACATATAAATATTTACTAATAATATATTAATTAGGCTTAATAAATTCGTCTCGCAGTTTACAAGCGGAATCTGTAATTTGATTTGTTATTAGTCTATATTTAATACTTCAAATGTGTATCCGTATACTTAAAAAACTTTACACCCCTGGAACCAAAACTTTACATCCAAAACTTTACAAAGGACAGTTTAGTTCCAAAATTCCAAAAAGTGATCTAATTTCAAAAAGTTTTGAAATTTTGGGTGCATCTAAGGGTAGGTTGATTTGCGTTGTCTTATGATTACGATTTTGCGATCGATGATTCTGGCAACCTTGGTCTACTAGGGCATTGAACGATGAGTTGGGCCAGTCCTTAAAGTTTTGGTCCGCGCATCTGGCCTCAGACATTGAACGATGTGTTTAGATTACCTTTCCAAAAAAAATTGAAAAAGAATCTTAGTAATTTAGAGTACTAAATGAAGTCTAATTATAAAATTTTTTGCACGGATGGGTTGTAAATCGTAAGACGAATTTAATGAGACTAATTAATTCATAATTAATCCATAATTAGTGAATGGTTACGGTAGCATCACTGTTGCAATCATGAATTAAGTAGCCTCATTAGATTCATCTCGCGATTTACAATCCATCTATGCAAAAAAATTTGTAAATAGACTTCATTTAGTACTCGCATATGTCCAAACATTCGATGTGATGTTTTTTTATGTAAAAATTTGGGATCTAAACAAACCCTGAAGAAAAGGCTAGGTAAACAAGATTGGAGATTTCATCGAGGGTTTGTTCCTGGGATCGGGTCTCTAGCGTTTGTCAGCGTTCTTCCAAATGCTTTTTTTTCAAATGCTATAATTAGTCCATATGTACTAACTCAACCTTGTTCCAAATGCTATCATCCGGCTAGTCCGTATCGAGGTGCATGGTTCCTCTCCATTCAACCTTGGTCCCGTGAAACGAAATTAGTTTATGTATTAAATTATTCCTTAATTCTTAATAATATAGAGTCACCTGTCCTCCACATTCAAGAGAATAATGATATAGAATTTCTTTCTCGCATGTTCTTGTAACTCCTTTTTTATTTCCTTGCCTCTAGCATGGATATTTTTGCCCGGCCGGCAATGTCTTTGTGCTCTGTTGATCTTCTCATTAGGAGGAGGTCTCAACACCATCGAGCACAGATAAATGGGGTTCATACGAGACGTTATTTTTCTTGACTATCTTATGTGTGAGGATCCTCCAACATACTCCCTCGGTATCAAAATAGATGACACCGTTAACTTTTAATTACAAATTTGACCACTCGTCTTATTCAAAAAATTATACAAAATCATGAAAACATGAATCATGATTAAAATATTTTAAATGATAAAGTGAGTCATACATAAGATTTTGAAAATTACTCATTTTTTAATAATACAAACGGTCAAACTTGAGATCAAAAGTTAACGGTGTCATCTTTTTTGATAGGAGGGAGTAATAATTTGAGAAACTTGTCACTAACATGCATGCAGGCTCGCAAGCGCCTGGGACATGTCAGCGACCAAATCATTCTAGTTTCAATCGCTGTGTTCGCTTGGCTGTGGCCGATGGCTGGTGCTGATTTGTTATGAGATAACAGTACTACTGACTGGCTAGTGCTGATTTAGTATGAGAGAACAGTACTGCTGGCTGATTGGCTGACAAGCCAAGCGAACACAGCGAATGTCTTGGATCAAATCACTCTTAACTTCACTCTGTTTACTTTGATTGTCAGCCAACCAACCAGCAATATTTTTCTCTTACACCAAATTAACACCAACCACCAGCTAGTCAGCAGTATTTTTCTTTCATTACAAATCAACAACAGCCATCAGGCACAGCCAAACAAACAGAGTAATGTCACAAGAACTGCTTCTATATGTGTCATGCAAGTTATCCTCATGGCGTGGCGCGCGCGGGCATGTGGCAGAACCGGAGCCATATGTATCAAGCATGTACGATCAATTATATACACATACAACAGTAATGCAAACTTTTTAAGGTGCTAAGGCATTGCTTTTGAGCAAAGTCCAGGATTTCTTAAATGTTTTTCTTCCTGATTGGGTCACGACTCGTGGCATGACGTGGTGAGACATCCACCAAATTCCTGGTGCTTCTTTAGCTAATGATTTCAAAAGAGATCAATGACGAGCATTATACATATATAAACCAACTTCTAGGATTCATCAGTCGTGCATGAGGACCGAGCTGTACAGGAACTAGTATTAATAATAATTGTGGGCGGTCCGGCCATGTTGACACATTCAGCAATCAGATTGGTTTACCTGGAAAGCAGGCAACCTTATCAAATAATGCAAACGAATAGTTTCAGGTGCAGATTCATTCCATTCCATGGGTGTGTTTAGATCCCAAAACCCCCCACAAAATCCAAACTTTCCATCACATCAAAATCACATCGAAAAAAGTAAATGACACATGCATGGAGTACTAAATATAGGTAAATAAAAAAACTAATTGCATAGTTTTGATGTACGTTGCGAAACGAATCTTTTGAGCCTAGTTAGGTCATGGTAGGACAATATTTACCACAAACAAATGAAAAGTGCTACAGTGTGCTACAGTGTCCGATGTGACTTTTTCTCCCATCTTTTAAAGGGATCTAAACACAGCTTTCTTCTCTTCTCTGCAGTTTCAGGTGCAGATGTGAGCGTGACGTGTATAATTATTCTCACGTCCACGGTCCACAAACATCAACACAAGAGAGAATAAAAACTGTTTTGGCACGGAGAATTTCTTGCCCTCACTCGCGTAGGAACGAGGAATCAATCATATATTATAAAGTTCCCGTGAGGTGAGCCCGGAGGTACAGACAGACTCACAGACCCTCATGCATCGATGAGCTGATGAACCTATCACAACCTTTGACACAGATCGCTTGAAAATGCTTTGCGCCCACAACTTCACTTCTGAGGTGCATATATATAAGTGGTTTTAAACAATTATATCTTGATGAACTGTACTTGTGGTATGAACGAAATGGTTGTACATGCAGTTGTAGCTTGTACTTGAACCATTTTCTCTGCTCTATATATTATTGTATTCTAGCATGCAAATGACATGTATTACCAGCAGCACAACAAAGATCATTACCTGCAGTGTCGGATCCAGGATAATTATTAGAAGGGATTTTCTTCTACCTCTAAATAATTTTAGCATATCCTCATAGTGTATTCATGTCAAAAAATTATAGAGAGGATTTAGGAGAGGCTCCATAAATCCAATGGCAGTAGGAGGGGTTGGAGCCTCTCCAGACACCCGCACTATTACATATACCTGCATCTCTGATCTTCAACGAGTAGATGGTCCATTAAGCAAATCATGTTTGTTTCTTGCATGGAGCGTTCCCTCCCCCAACCCACCCACCCACCCCAAACCCGAGACCAGAGTTTGTACAGGCCCTGTTTAGTTGGTGAAAAATTTTCTACAGTACTCGTCGCATCGAATCTTCAGACATATGTATGGAGTATTAAATGTAGTTGAAAAATAACTAATTATATAATCCAACTAATTAGCATGAGATGAATCTTTTAAACCTAATTAGTCTATAATTAGATATTGTTTATCAAATAACAATAAAATGTGCTACAATTCAAAACCCAAACTTTTTCACCCACTAAACACACCCACAGATGGGCCGGACGGCTACCATCGATCAGTTTCATCTGCCTTAGTTCTGGCACAGCTAGAAAAAAACAGTATATGTACCGGGCGGACAGGGCCGCCCGGCTACCATCGATCAGTTTCATCTGCCTTAGTTCTAGCACAGCTAGAAAAAACGGTATATGTACCGGGCGGACAGGGCTTTTAGTGGCAGCCGGTACCGGCCGGTCGGTATAAATAGACTTCTATTTAGTACCGGTTGTTACGCCCGGTACTAAATGCAGTAGCACTTGGAAAAAAAATGCATTTGAATTAATGCGCACTACTAAATGTAGTAGCACTTGGAAAAAAATACATTTGAATTAATGTGCACACCGTGGAAAAATACATTTGAATTAATGTGCACACCGTGGGGTTCGAACCCGTGACCTATGGCTTCCTGCATAGTCTCCTATACCATCCCACTCACACAGCACATGTGAATATATAAAAGATGCTATCTTTTTAAAGTAATCGAGACGGACCATTTAGTATCGGACCATTACCATTTAGTACCGGGTCATAACACCACCCGATACTAAATGGTGGCATTTAGTATCAAGTGATATTGAAAATCGGTATTAAATGACTCTGAAAAGCACTGTGCTATAGAACCGGTACTAAATTGACATTAGTACCGGGTTTAAAGCGACCGGTAGTAAGCGGAGGTGTACGAATGACTCTTTTTTTCTAGTAGTGTAGGGACGTTGCGACACCAAACCGCTTCCCTACTAAACTTTGCTGCACGTACGTCAACTCTTTTTCGTGCAATCAAAGCATGATGATCAGCAGCGTGTACTGCTAATTTTGCTACACACCAAGAGTGACGACGACCGAAGCAGACGTGGCACGAGGAGGTCCCAGACCCTACAGTGATCTGCGCTACACGAAATATATAATATATTACTGGCGTGTATTTTGTTTTAGTTTTTTTGCTGACGACGTGCGTTGATATTTTCATTAGAATTAGAAGAAGATAAGTCTTCTAGCTACCTAGTTGACTCCATCGATCAGTGAGAGAGTTCATCTCTAAAATTTCACCTCACAATAAAACAAAAATCAGGGGGTTCCAAAAGAGTGACCGCACGGCACGTTTATTACCACTGAACGCTCAAAACACCAAAGTAGCACAGGAGCACATGTAAGCTTGCACGTTTGCATCTGAACGGCCCTAGAACAACTGTCTTCATCATCCAAGCCCGTGCACCACACGGCTAGGTCGTCTCCGCAGTCCGCACATGCGATGCGATGCGCTCCTTTGCGCCCGTTGAGGATAAAGGCCGGCACCCCTGGCCTCGCGCCTTCGGTTTCAAGGGACCTGACCTGTCGGCCTCCACGGGATGGCACCGGGCCGGGGTACTGCCGCCTGCCGGTCAGGTCAGGCGTCAGGGCTGACGGGCATACTCCCTTTCTTTCTACCATCATCCTCCCTTGTGCAGTTCAGCAGTTGTGCTGCTCGCAGCTCGCCTCAAGCGCCGGCTAGGCTCCTGACGCGGAGCCGGAGATGCCGCCCCGGCCCCGCCCGCCAGCCCGGCCGGATTCGGTGGAGCGTGACCGGAGCGGTCACCGCTCACCAGTCACCACCATCCAACTCGGCTGCTAGCTGCGGAGAGTGGAGACGGGATTATATTATTGTTGGTGATATGCCCAAGAGTCCATCATCACAATACGGTTTAAAGGCCCAAGTGGATATTGATCCAAGAGGGATTAGGGTTACTAATGGGCCTATGAGATAGAAGCCCATTAGTACGCCCTATATATATGAGGGAGGGGCTAGGGGGGCGATGACCTGAGCCGCGCCACCTCCCTAGCCGCCGCCCCTCCCTCTCTCTCGGCCGCCGCCCTTGCCGTGCGTGCGGTGCTAGCACACCGACGCCCGGCATTTCATCCCCGTACGTGTGGACTCCGTGGAGGCGCTGCTGCGACTGCTGCGCTGATCGGCTGCTGGGATCAAGTACGAGGAGCTCGGTTCGTGGGACGTGATCGACTACTTCCTCTACATCGATGCGCGACTTCTTCCGCTGCGCCGCGCGTCTAGTGGTAACGATCTATGATCTTCTACTCGCAAGTATCTTGGGTTTATGCGGTAGTGATGCTAGCGTAGCCTACCCGTTTCCCTACAGTGGTACCAGAGCCATCTTGCGTAGTTTTTGGTCTGGATCTTTTGCATATAGATGATATGTTGTTGTAGTAGATTGGATCTATTACTTTTGCACGGTTTGATTAGATCAATTGGTCATAAGGGGTTAAAACTGGAGCGAGTTGATTGCGCGGCATATGACAAAAGATTAGTTTGTGTTCTTTCTCTGTTATGCATACGACATGTCCCTACCGGTTGGAATCACCATCGGGACTAACTGTGTGCATAGTCAGCAGATTGAACCAACAGATCAAGGTCATGTGTAGATGCAGTCTTCTCAAGTGCAAAGTTTGCACGGTCAAGGTGATTGACCTAGTGAAAATTGAGGCATTATGAATGGCTCGGATTTGAGGTGATGCGATCACTCTGATGAGATTTTCATAGGGATTCCATAGATGCGATCTGTGTAATTCCGTGAGGTTTTCATAGGGACCGCCGTTGCTTTCTCGCTGTAGCGGCTTCTCAAGCGCTACTTTGGTAGAACACGTCGTACGCCTAACTTGTTTTTACAGGGTGTGATGTGAATGGTATGGCCTCAATGTCATGTGATGATGTATGTGATGATTTGTGCGGCCTGCGTGTCGCAAGTTAACACAACCGGGTTGAGGTTGCACCATTATTGTATAACGACCTGCGTGTCGACTTGTGATGTTTGAATCCTCATGTAATTATTTCACTAGCTATTAGATGTAGTAGCTTAGTATCTTTTCATGGAGGCTTCAATCATGATGGCGATGATGATCACCACAAGACAGGACGGATGGCAATGGAGGTCACCTTGGAGCCATGGCGATGGTGCCCATTGTGATGCAAGAGGCCATACTATTCACAATATAATATGATTATATACTTGTGATGTTTATTTTCCTGTCATACTATTCTTTCATGCTTTTACATATGGTGGATGTTTTAATCATGATAGAATAGCTTCCCTCAGAAAAGGTTGAGTTTTTGATGCCTTTTACCAATAGCTGCACCTATAAATTTTGATCGTTGTGTGGTAGGTTTACCAAAGTAGAGTACCCTCAGCTATCACTTTTGTATATGGTGGATGTCGGACATTCACAAACATAGTATTGGTTTACTCAGCAAAGCTATCCAAACAGTTTTGGGCTTTAAGGCATAGGGTTGGGGCCGGGGCATTGGATGCCACCCAACAAACAAGAGTCGCATAGAGATGTGATTAGTAATTTGTTACTTACCTGTATCACTACTTTTCTAGCCGTGATGCTAAAGCTCACTAGAATTTTAGTGATTATGGATCTTGAACCACTATATGTCATTAGAGGGAAGATGACTTTGATATAGTAGGTTGTCTTTTGTTAAATCAGTTAATGAAAGTCTTTACATAAACTTAGTGCTGAAATCTTGCTTTACTTTAATGTTGTAGATCATGTCTGCCAGTAACAATTCCGCTTTCAATTTGCGTTCTGTTCTTGAGAAAGAAAAGTTGAATGGAACAAACTTTATTGATTGGTACCGCAACCTGAGAATTGTTCTCAGGCAAGAGAAAAAGGAGTATGTTCTTGAGCAGCCATATCCTGATGATCTCCCTGACAATGCAACTGCTGCTGATCGCAGAGCTTATGAGAAGCACTGCAATGACTCACTTGATGTCAGCTGTCTGATGCTCGCCACCATGTCCCCTGATCTGCAGAAGCAGTATGAGCATGCGGATGCTCATACCATGATCGAGGGGTTGCGTGGGATGTTTCAGAACCAAGCCAGGACTGAGAGGTTCAATATCTCAAAATCCTTATTTGCGTGCAAGCTGGCAGAAGGTAGCCCAGTCAGTCCTCATGTGATCAAAATGATTGGTTACATTGAGACTTTGGATAGACTTGGTTCTGAACTTCACCAAGACTTGGCTACTGATGTTATTCTCCAGTCGCTCCCGGCGAGCTATGAGCCTTTTATCATGAACTTTCAGATGAATGGCTTGGATAAAACATTGAGTGAGTTGCATGGGATGCTAAAAACAGCAGAGGAGAGCATTAAGAAGAATCCCAATCATGTGATGATGATTCAGAAGGGGAACAAAAAGAGGAAGCGTTGGACGCCTCCTAATTCCAAAGGTAAAGGCAAGGAAAAGAGTTCCGGTGGTGAGTCCTCAGGCTCTAAACTAAAGCCAGCACCTAAGGCCAAATCTGGCCCTACTTCTGAAGATGAATGCTTCCACTGTCATGAAAAGGGACATTGGTCTAGGAACTGCAAGAAGTACTTGGAAGAAAAGAAGAAGAAGAAGGGAAGTGAGACTTCCACTTCAGGTATAAATGTTATAGAAATAAATATTGCATTATCTTCTAGTGAATCATGGGTATTTGATACTGGATCGATGATTCACACTTGCAAATCGTTGCAGGGTCTAAGTGAGACTAGAAGATTTGCAAGAGGCGAGTTGGACGTTCGGGTCGGCAATGGCGCAAAGGTTGCGGTGTTGGCGGTCGGCACCTACCACTTGTCTCTACCCTCCGGATTAGTTTTGGAATTAAATAATTGTTATTGCATTCCTGCTTTGAGCAAGAACATTATTTTTTCTTCATATTTGGAAGAAGTTGGTGATTTTAAGATTGTAATTGAGAACAAACGTTGTTCTATCTTTTGCAATGGTATTTTTTATGCTCATTGTCCATTGGTGAATGGATTATATGTTCTTGATCTTGAGGATAAATCTGTCTGTAACATTAATACTAAGAGGCTTAGACCAAACGATTTGAATCCCACTTTTATTTGGCATTGTC
Organism: Panicum virgatum; assembly: GCF_016808335.1. Classification (NCBI taxonomy): domain Eukaryota; kingdom Viridiplantae; phylum Streptophyta; class Magnoliopsida; order Poales; family Poaceae; genus Panicum; species Panicum virgatum. The sequence goes on from NC_053153.1 coordinate 68,964,365, forward strand.
GCTTAGGTCATATAAATGAGAAGCGCATTGAACAACTCCATAAAGATGGATTGTTAAGCTCATTTGATTTTGAATCATTTGACACATGTGAGTCTTGTTTGCTTGGAAAGATGACCAAAGCACCTTTCACTGGTCAGAGTGAGAGGGCGAGTGACTTGTTGGGACTTGTACATACCGATGTATGTGGACCAATGAGCTCAATAGCCAGAGGTAGTTTTCAGTACTTCATTACTTTCACTGATGACTTTAGTAGATATGGTTATATCTACTTAATGAGGCACAAGTCTGAATCGTTTGAAAAGTTCAAAGAATTTCAGAATGAAGTACAAAATCAATTAGGCAAGACAATTAAATTTCTGCGATCTGATCGTGGAGGAGAATATTTGATCCATGAATTTGGTGATCATTTGAAGCAATGTGGAATATTCCGCAACTAACTCCGCCCGGAACGCCTCAATGGAATGGGGTATCCGAACGGAGGAACCGAACCTTGTTGGACATGGTTAGGTCCATGATGAGCCAAGCTGATCTTCCATTGTCATTTTGGGGTTATGCTCTTGAAACTGCTGCGTTCACACTGAATAGGGTTCCAAGTAAGTCTGTTGAGAAGACACCATATGAGATATGGACTGGTAAGCGTCCCGGATTATCTTTTCTCAAAGTTTGGGGATGTGAGGCTTATGTCAAACGTTTGATGTCAGATAAGCTCACTCCAAAGTCAGACAAATGTTTCTTTGTGGGGTATCCTAGGGAAACCAAAGGATATTATTTTTACAATAAGGCGGAAGACAAAGTGTTTGTCGCTCGCAATGGTGTTTTCTTAGAAAAGGAGTTTCTCTCAAAAGGATTTAGTGGGAGCAAGGTGCAACTTGAAGAAATTCAGAAAACACCCGAAACTGTTTCAGCACCCACTGAAGATCCACGGGATGTGCAAGATGTTGCACAACCCGTAGTTGAGGCACCAGCCCCACGAAGGTCTATAAGGGCACGTCGCGCTACTGACAAGCTCAACCTCCTTATTACGGAGGAGCGCCATGTATTATTGATGGAAAATGATGAGCCCTTGACCTACAAAGAAGCAATGCTGGGACCCGACTCCGACAAATGGCTTGAAGCCATGGAATCCGAGTTAAAATCCATGCATGATAATCAAGTTTGGAACTTGGTCGATCAGATTGACAGTGTAAGACCTGTCGACTGTAAGTGGATTTTTAAGAAAAAAATAGACATTGATGGAAATGTTCACATCTATAAGGCACGATTGGTGGCGAAAGGTTTCCGACAAATTCAAGGTGTTGACTATGAGGAAACCTTTTCGCCCGTCGCAATGCTAAAGTCTGTTCGGATTCTCCTAGCAATTGCCGCATATTATGACTATGAGATATGGCAAATGGATGTCAAAACCGCTTTTCTTAATGGACATCTAAGTGAGGATGTGTATATGACACAGCCTGAAGGTTTTGTCTTTCCTAAAAATGCTGGGAAAATATGTAAGCTTCAGAGGTCCATCTATGGATTGAAGCAAGCATCTCGGAGTTGGAATATTCGTTTTGATAAAGTAGTCAAAGGGTTTGGCTTCATCAAGAATGAAGATGAGCCTTGTGTTTAAAAAAGGCTAGTGGGAGCATACTTGTGTTTCTGGTCCTATATGTGGATGACATATTACTGATCGGAAATGATATTCCAATGCTTGAAGCCGTTAAAACCTCATTGAAAAAGAGTTTTTCGATGAAGGATTTAGGAGAGGCGGCTTATATTCTGGGTATTAGGATCTATAGAGATAGATCAAAAAAGCTAATTGGATTGAGCCAAGACACGTACATTGACAAGATATTGAATCGGTTCAATATGCAAGATTCCAAGAAAGGTTTCTTGCCAATGTCACATGGCATTACTCTAAGCAAGAGTCAGTGTGCTACGACACCTGATGAGCAAAAGAGGATGAGTACGATTCCTTATGCTTCAGCCATAGGGTCAATCATGTATGCTATGCTTTGCACGCGCCCAGATGTTTCCTTTGCTCTAAGTGTTACGAGCAGGTATCAGTCAGATTTCGGTGAATCTCACTGGACAATTGTAAAGAGTATCCTTAAGTACTTGAGAAGAACTAAGGATATGTTCCTAATATTTGGAGGCGAAGATGAGCTCCTTGTAAAGGGTTACACCGATGCTAGTTTTCAAACAGATAAAGATGACTCCAAATCGCAATCCGGTTTTGTTTTCTGCCTCAATGGTGGGGCAGTGAGCTGGAAGAGTTCCAAGCAAGATACGGTGGCTGATTCGACGACAGAGGCCGAGTATATTGCAGTTTCCGAAGCTGCAAAAGAAGCTGTTTGGATCAGAAAGTTTGTTTCTGACTTGGGTGTTGTTCCTAGTGCGTCCAGTCCAGTGGACCTCTATTGTGATAATAGTGGTGCCGTTGCACTAGCAAAGGAGCCTAGAACAACTAAGAAGTCCAGACATATACTGCGAAAGTATCACCTCATCCGTAACTTTGTTGAGAGAGGTGATGTGAAGGTTTGCAAGGTGCACACGGATTCAAACGTTGCTGATCCGTTGACGAAGCCTCTCCCACAACCAAAGCATGAGGCGCACATGAGATCTATGGGTATTAGATACTTACATCAGTGATTCTAGTGTGCGTGGGAGATTTTGTGTCATGAGTATGTTTATGTAATGATAAATAATTGTTATTTGTTCCATGGATGATTATTTTACATTGATTATCAAGTATGTGATTTGTTCGTGAAACTCTTTGTTGAAAATGATATGATTCTAAATTATCCCTAGTTTATGTCGTTGTGTGGGACAATAACGATGTTGAGACTAGCACATGCATTAATTGATGATCATGTTTCACGGATCATGGATATGGAGATATCGGATTAATGATGTGGACACATGTTGGTGAACATGGTGTTGGATTGACCCACTCCAAGACAATGTTGGGATTGTTATTTTGTATGTGCCATCAGTTGTTCTTGAGTGTTATACCTACTGAATCCTTAGAACTGAGATCGCCATTGTTTCTCACTGTGTGTAGTGGTGCATCTTGGGGCTGCTAAACGCTACTCCGTGACTGGGTAGTTACAAAAGCAGCTTACAGGTATGTCATGAAACATGGAATGGGATGTGAGCAGATCAAGATGAAATTTGCCCCTCCTAGATAACAGGAGAGATATCTCTGGGCCCCTCGAGATAGTTGGATTTGAAAGTGCATGACCATGCCAAAGTGATTAAAGAGTTAATCATGATGACTAAAGATTAGTTATGAATAGAATCCACTATTAGATCGAGAGAATGGTCGAGCTATCACAAAGGTGGCACGCATCTCGCTTTGAGCTTGACTGGTATCGTGTGGCAAAGGGATCGGTGTATGAGTATATCTATGGTTCGGCCGATATGATCTTTATGTGTATTTGTGAGTCACTATGCCCTGCTAGGTGCCGCTATTGACTTGTGATTCGGAAATGATTTCCGATCACGACCACCTACACATGAACCTAACGGGTCACACACTTAAGGGGTTTGGAATGTTGGAAAGGTTGCATGTATGATTGTCTCTAGTGCAAGTGGGAGATTGTTGGTGATATGCCCAAGAGCCCATCATCACAATACGGTTTAAAGGCCCAAGTGGATATTGATCCAAGAGGGATTAGAGTTACTAATGGGCCTATGAGATATAAGCCCATTAGTACGCCCTATATATATGAGGGAGGGGCTAGGGGGGCGATGACCTGAGCCGCGCCACCTCCCTAGCCGCCGCCCCTCCCTCTCTCTCGGCCGCCGCCCTTGCTGTGCGTGCGGTGCTAGCACACCGACGCCCGGCGTTTCATCCCCGTACGTGTGGACTCCGTGGAGGCGCTGCTGCGACTGCTGCGCTAATCGGCTGCTGGGATCAAGTACGAGGAGCTCGGTTCGTGGGACGTGATCGACTACTTCCTCTACATCGACGCGCGACTTCTTCCGCTGCGCTGCGCGTCTAGTGGTAACGATCTATGATCTTCTACTCGCAAGTATCTTGGGTTTATGCGGTAGTGATGCTAGCGTAGCCTACCCGTTTCCCTACAATTATCTGCTGATCTTTGTTAGTACACCTTTCCACGCCGAAATTATTATATCCTCCACTGGGCCGCAGCCAGCCAAGTGTTTGACGTGCCCCCGGGACACCTTTTTTCAACGCGATCTTCTACGGCACGCCCTCGTGCAGCCGAGCGTGCTGGAGATTGTTTGTTGGGGATTCGAGTTGTCGAGTTGTGTACACACACCGGGATTTTGAGCCCTTGACGCTCGGAGAAGGCAGGCTCTACGGCTCGCCGTCCGTTGCGTAGACCGCAGGACGCAACTCTCAACTACGGAGTACTCTACTTGTAACGAACAAGCTGCAAAGTTTTGTCACGCCCGTGAACAAGGAATCCAGGATTGGAGCCACGCTCCTACAATACATCCAGGCCATGGCGGGCCAGTCGGTACAGACGCACAGTACATGTCAAAGACTCCGCTGCTGCCCGAGGCGGGTGGCCCCTCCTGCTCTGTCGAAACGGACGGACGTGCCCGCCAGTCAAGTCCTGAAAGCTGGCAGGGCCGGCACGGAGCCCCACCCCACAGTGCACGTGCCGCCGCTGCCGCGCCGTACAGACAGCCACCGCCACCACTGCCAACTCCGTCCTGCCGTGCCGAGAGGGGAGCCGCTCCAAGAGCCGCCGCCTCGTCGCATCACGGATCAGGCAACGAACGAACGCGCGTCGGCGGCGTCCGGCCGGGCCGTCGTCGCGCACTCGCGCTCGCGCACCAGAATGAAAAAACCGTCGCGGCGCCACTGCGCCAGCGCGCGTGAGGCGCAATGCCGCAATCGCCACTCCCTCCCCGAAGTCCTCAGTCCCCACTCCGGCACTCCCCCACGCGGTTGGCGCGCGCCACCGGCCCCGCGGTCCCCCGCTAGAACCTTAAGGGCTCCTTTGGAACGCAGGTGAAACACGGGTGAAATGCAGAAATGAGTTTCATAGGAATGCTGACGTCATCAGGCCTTTGGTTTCACAGGAAAGTTTCCGGAGGAAACGATGGAGGAAAGGGATGTGTCTCACTGTGCACACAGGAAACCAAAAATCTGCTTCGACCTCATGGAATCGTGGCCAAGATTCCAGAGGAATCGAAGTGCTCCCTTTCCTACGCCTTTCCTACGACCGCAGGTTTCCTACGTTTTCCCTGTGTTTACCCCGTGAGCCAAAGAGGGCCTAAATTATTGGGCGACCAGAGGAACCCTGCTACTCGTGGTAAATCCGTCCCAAAATCAATGCAATTTTAGAACCAAGTATGCAAGCCAATGCTAAGTATAAAATTACCAAAATATCTTTTATTTTTTTGGTGAATGAATGAGTTGTTAGTTGTTTTTTATGAGAATCTTTTGAAAATTGGCTTATCTTTCGTGGTAGGTGAGTCAAAGTTATATTTATTGTAGGATAAATTTTAAACTCTAGAATTGTATTTATTTCAAAACGGAAGGAGTACTGTACCAAAAGGGGGCCACCCGTCGGACGAGCCCCCAGTCAAGGCGCCGCGCGGCACGTGCCTCGCACCGGACCACCCGATCTGGCATCTGGGTGAGGGCACCACCCCGCGCCCGAGCCGCCGGGGCCGGCGTGCTTGGACGCGACCCGAGGGAACCTCCAGGAAGGCACGCACCGCGCATCTCGAGACGGCTATAAAGAAAACGATCCGGAAAAATATTCGGGCGCTGCAGTTGTGGGAGGAGTTGGAGGACTGGAAGGGGGAAACTGGGAAGGAAGGAATCAGATTGGCGGATGAGATTGGTGGGAGTGGCAGCGAGAGGAGAGGGGAGGGGGAGTTCAGGTCAGGCCTGGTGACCAAGCAGGCAGGCAGGCGACGGAGGAGGAGAGGGGAGGCCGCCGATTTGAGTGGAGTGGTTGGCGCGTCGCCGTCGGCCGCCACCGAGCCGCGTAGGCGCGCTCCCCTTTTTAATCGCTGCCGCGCGGCCCGCCCCCCTGCGTCTGCTCGTGCCGGCCGCACTGAGCGTGAGCGGGAGGAGCTCTGGGGACGGACTGGGGCGATCAGGTACTTGTTCGTTCCATCCCGCCATTAGTTTCTTCTTCCTTTTCGTGCTGTCTGAGATGACGCTGTTTGCGCGGTAACCGCTGCGGCGGCGGCGGGCGTAGGGGTGGGAGTCTGGGAGAGGGGTAGCGGATTTGTTCTCTCTTTTGGTTCGTTTCCTGGATCCACTCCGGTGAGATTTGGCGATCTTCCTGAATGAGCTGCGATGCGTACCGTCGAGATTCCTGATTTGTGGAAGGGGATATTGGGGGGTGCTTCTCTTCCACGCAAGCGTGTGGTCTTTTTTGCTTTTTGGCTCCGGGGCTGTGGATTCGCTTGGTGCCTTACTCTGCACAGCGCGGCTGCTGCCGCGTTGAATTTATCACTAACGATTTGATTGTAGAGGTAGGTTACTACTTACTTCCGATTATGATCTCCCTGCAGCGTCTCGGAAATAATTGAATTCGTTCGAGAGTTCAATGATGTTGTAGGCTGTAGTGTTTGCACTAATTGAGCCTTTCTGTTGTGTGCACAATTCATTCACCATTAATCCATGTTTGATTTGTTTGTATATACCTTCTGGCCAGTCTACCTCTTTGATTCTTCCTATACAAAACTCGTGCTGTCTTTAATTTAACTTGCAATAAATAATTTCATCTTCTATTTTAAGAAAATAGATCGATTATTTATTTGGCGGTCCTTCTTCTAGCAGTATCTTTGATCTACCCTACCATGCACCATCTGCTTGTTTTTTGTCGGTTGACGCGTGTGCTGTGCCTTCTTGCCCATTTAGCTCTTCTGCTTAATTTCGGGAACTGACAACGATTTGTACCAGAGTGAACATATTATCGGCTGATTGTCCGTGACACGGCAAGATGTCACTAGCGAAGAAGGAAGAGGTACTCAGCAACTTCCTTGGGGGTCAATTCATGTGGTTTGGACGTCTCTTTCGTAGTAGTGTAAAAATCTTGGGTGTTTTATGACCAGGTTTGCAGTCACCAGCTTGTGCCGCGATTGGGTGAGCCAGCTGTTGGTGTGCCTATTAAGAAGAGACCTGTTCTCTTGTCTGATAGATCTGTTGCGTCTTCCATGCCGCTCTCAATAAAGCCTCCGTCTCCAGCGCTGGAGATGCCTGTTTCTGCTTCAGGGGCAGCTTGCAGGAATGAATCATTCTTCAATATTTCTAAATCAGACACAAATGCCATCACCAAAGGTAAGGGAATCACTGATACCCAAATCCAGGAACATGCCAACCGGTCTTTTACTACGCTATTGGTGACCAATGGCCACAGAGGCTTATTTAATGCATCAAGTGAGAGCCCTTCTGCAGAGAGTGCTACAAGGTGTTCTCCGTGGCAACGTCAAAACTTTTTGGCTCTGGATTTACAGTTACCATCTCATCAAAATGGCAAAGATAGTAATTATGGCTCTATTGTGAAGGAAGAGAAAGCAGACCAATGTCTTTCTGACCTTTCTTCAGCAGAACCCCACAATAATATTCATGTTGCAAGTGAAATCAATGCTGCTTCTAATTCTAACGGTAGCGATGGGAAGCTACCTAACTTGGATCTGAATGTGCCACTGGACCCTGCTGATTCACTTGAAGGTTTGCCTCCTATGCATGAAAGTGGTAGTGGGTTGTATCATCATAGAACAATTCAGGATCAGAAAGCTCAGGTAACCGCAGCGGCTCCCATTTCTACAATAAGCAGTGGACTAGGTCAGAATATTGGCAATACTCTCAACATGTCTAATTCATATGGGCTTTCTCGTAAGAGTGGGCCAGCTGATGTTACATTAGATTTGCAACTTAAACCACCAGCTAGACCTGAGCTAGGGATAAACTGGAAAGGACTTGTTCCTGCTCCAGAACTGAGTCTATCTCTGTTTGGTAAGCCCATGGATGAACCCAAGTCTCTCAGTGTTCCTAATGCTTTATTTGATTCTGAAACTGCTGGAAGTTCCAAAAAGGGCAGCCAGGGGACTGCTACTACACCTGGGTCAGATAAGGTGCTGCTTGAGAAAACCGTAACACTTGGGCCCTGCAATGCAAATCCACAGGATAGTACATCAGCAACTGTTTCTGGAATTGATCAGGTGGCATCTAATAATTTGGTGAAGAAAGAACCTGAAGAAACATCCCAACAGCATATTCTTAAGGGTGCTGAAAAGGCGCATCTATTAGAACGGCAAAGTGCTGGACCAGTTAGCAATTGCGCTGAATCTGAAAAGACTGACAGTCTACCCCAAATTCCCAGTAAAACTGGGTTTGATTTGAATCCTCACATCTTTCCAAATAACAGTACCCATGATGGGCTTGATGTAGCAACTGATAATGTTCCAATACCAGCTGAAAGTTTGCCTGATATTGCCCATGCTAAGACTATGCCTGCTGTTCCTGAAGTTGGCATAAATGTGAAGCGCGAAGAATCCACAGGTGCTGCCACGAGCATTGCGGTAGCAACAGTAAGTGGTCATTCTGCACCATTAATGGAAGCAAAATCATTGCCTTCACAAAGTACTCTTGGCAGCCCTGCTGTTGGATTATGTGAATCTTCAAGTCTGCCCTCCGTTTCTACTGTTTGCAAACCACCAGCTAGCATTGTTCATGCTCATGTGGATACGAGACAGAGGCCCTGTGATGCTCATGAAGCTTGTGATGCATTGCCAGGTTTCTCCAATCCAGCAGCTAAACCTTTGCTTCTTAATTCTCGGGACAATGCTACTATTGATGGTATGTCACAAGGGAGTGCTGAAATGGACTGTTCAGATGATGAAGATAACAATACTGTTTCACGATTTCCAACTACAAATAAGCCTCATGTTGGGACATTGGGGAATGGCCCGGCCACTAAGGATGACGGTATCAATGCTAATAGCTTATCCAAAGAGCTAAAGAAAGAGCATGACAGTGATATCAATCAGGACTGCTCATCTGTGACAAATAAGGTCAATATGGTGGCTGCTGATGGTAACAAGTGTATTAAAAGCAAAGTCAGTGTTCTCAACCATGCAGGTGACCAGCGGCATCAAAATGAGGTTTTTGTTAGTGAAAATTCTAAAGACAAACAATCATTCAATTCAGATAAGACTTCTTCAGGATCTGGTTCCACAGAACTCCAAAGGTTGTCAGCTTTGCAAAAATCTACTCCTAAATTACAATCCACTAGGAAATCTCCTAAGACCTTAGATAGCTCTCTTGAGAAGGCTAGCAGCCCAAATATGAAGTTAGAAATGTCTCCACATGGCAAGCAAGCTGCTAGTTGTAATGAGAACCATGCAAAAATTGCTGCTGTGAAGATGGAGCATCAGATCGAAAATGAAGAGGTTGCTCCGCACTCTGATTTGCAACGAAGAGATTCAGTCCTGGGAGAAGGCTCAGAGGTTGATGGGGCTTCAAGCAGTCAACTACATAGTGAATGTGCCAAGGACAAGACAGCATCTGAAAAATCAGAACATGACAAATCCAAACCTGACTCATGTAAGAAATCTCCTCTACAGAATGAAAAAGATGGACAGCTTGTTGGCTCACACTGGAGAGATCTAGGGCATGCTTATGTGAATAGGTATGATTCGTGTCATTTGTTTCCATTGCGGGATACTGCAGTAATCATGACTCGAGGTCCCCTTGCATGTGGTGCCTAGGTGTGCATGGTTTTATGTTTGACTGGAATTACAAAAGTTTTTCCCATTTTGTCCATTCGCCTTTTTTTTACAGGAATGAAAGATGGGAGAGGTTCATGGAATCTGAGCGGGAAAAGAACAATGGAGAATGTCATGGCAGCAGACATGCATTTGACATGACCAACCAACGAATGACAGGTCACCGTGGTGCTTGGCGGGGTGCTGGACCCTGTGGCCATCCAAGGAACTTCCGAGGTCCAAGAATGAGAGATGAGTTTGCTGATGAACCTATTGGTGGCAGGAGACGTTCATTTCAAGAAGAACCTGGGCATTTGCACCGGGCTCCACATAGGCGGCGGCATTCACCACCACCTAACTGCCTCATGAGAGAGGTGGAAATTGACGGCTTCCATGGAAGAGAGATTCCTGAGCCTAGGCTGCTGGCTCGCGGGCAGATAGAAGATATCCTAGATGACATGATGGAAGACAGGGTTTTTATGCCACGTTCCCATCGACACCGTGGCCAAGGTGACCATGGATTCATCCAGAGAGAGAGGAGCCAGTCGCCTGCACAAAGAAGGGGTGGCCATGTGCATTTCCATCGTGGACGATCACCAGAAGCGATGCCCAGATCACCGACATTAATGCGAACGGAGAGACCATACTTGCCCCACTGCCGTCACAGCCGAGTCCATGTCGAGAGAGGAGGCATGCAGAGAAATGCAAGGAGGTGCGGCATGGAAGGGGATGCATTCGAGTCACCACTGCATCCTGCTCACCTAGCTGAACTCCATGCAGAAGAGGAACTCGCTGGTAGAAGTAAGTATAGAGAGAGGAGAGCGTATCTTCGGTCTTCGGTCAGTGACGAAGACGAGATGCTTTCCTACCATACAGAGGACGACATGGACTTTGCCGAAGCTGGTGGTGGTCCACGGGAGCATGATGGCCGCTTCAGAAACAGGATGGGCCGCAGCAGGGCTAGGGGAGAGCAAGAAGATGGGTACAGGCACCGTGACTCTCAAGGGTGGCGAGATGGTGACTCAAATGACAGTAGACCAAAGCGGAGGAGGTACTGACCTGCTCACAGCAATAACCGACTAATGCAGAAGACGTTGGCCTTTGGGTGGACTGATTGATGAATCTGCGCCAAAGATCTCTCTCAACCAAACCCAGCACTGTTTTGCCAGCGTCTTCCCTTCCATACATTGGTTTGTTTGTTGCATTCTTTTCTCAGGAAGACATTGTGCAGCAGTGTGACACCTACAGGCACCCTGCAGCTTCTGAAACCTACTCCTCTGTCTAAATCAGCCCTGGATCCTGCTTGATAAGCTGTGCTACTCATGGGCATGGAGGCGAAGACACTGAAATATCAGGCCAAGTTCAAAGTGAAACTTTCTCTAAAAGCCTCCGGGCATGTGCTGCTCCGCCTGCTTGAATCGAGCAAGGAGATGAAACCTCTCTGGGCAAAAGCTACACTATACTTTTACTTGCAATGGTGCTGGTACGGCGCTTGTATTACAGACGTTGTCTCTATATAATTTGGTTTGAGTTGATGGGGGTACGGCAGCTGTGGGGCCGGTACCCCTGTGACCCGATCATCGTCGTTCAGTCTGGTTGGACTCGCCGGGTTTTGGTGTAAAACTGCCGGGCACTGTGCGCCGAATAAAAGCGTTTGTGTTTCTTTTTGGGTACCTGTCCCTTTTGGTTGCCTGGTTGGGGGATCCGGTGGTCCTGTGGAAATGGTGAGCAGGGCGCGATGAGGACAGGCAGGCAGGCACTGCGGCTTCGCTGGAATTTGGCGTCGGGCGTTGAACTGGAAGGAGCCGCGAAGCAACAGCTGCCGTGCTCTGCTGGATCGATATGAACGTTATGCGAATGCGATGCGTACCAGCGGCGCTTGACTTGTTGACAAGCTTGTTTGGTCGGCTGGCTGCCGTCCTGTTCGTGCTCGAGTGGTGTGGCCCTGCGACAATGATGTGCTGTGGGGACCGTCTGGTTTGGCGTGATCCGGATGCCCGAGCTCGATGGTTCGTCGCTGGACCGGCGCTGCTAGTCGTCGTTGCCGCCGGGCAAAGTCGCGCTTTTGTTTTGTTTCTCAAGCTTCTGGTCCGACTGTAGCCATCCTGTGCTCTCGTCAAGCCATCGTAGCGTGTATTTTCAAAAAAAAAAAGCATCGTAGCGGCGGCGGCGCGACGGCACGACTTTTGGGAGTGGGATTGGATGGATAACGGGCCGTACAACCATGCCTGCTGCGATCATCAAGGCAGGTACGGTGAAATACCGCGGTCTATGTAAATAGAGGACTCGGGCTCCCAAGTCCAACGAACAATCTCTTTGTTTAAATCCCAAAATTTTACATATAAAAACAGCACATCAAATATTTGGACACATACATAAGTAGTAAATAAAATTTATTTGCAAAACTTTTTGCATGAATGTGTTGTAAATCACGAGATGAATCTAATGAGCCTACTTAATCCATGATTTGCAACAGTAATGCTACAGTAACTATCCACTAATTATAAATTAATTATAGATTAATTAAATTAGATTCGTCTCGCGATTTACAATCTTTTTGTGCAAAAAGTTTTATAAATAAATTTTATTTAATACTCTAAAATAGTAAAATTCCCTTCTAAAAATTTACGCCAAAAAAATCTAAACATACCCATTAGATTTATGACTTTTTTTTTGAGCAATATGGGGGGGGGAGATCCCCACCTACCATTAACTTGAAGCGTCCATAGATACAAAAGGATTCCTGGCATCCCAAGAAGAGAGTTACATGAGAGGAAATTAGAGGACAGAGAGCAGTGAACAGAGGTTGTAGGAGAGAAGACTCAAGACATAGTTACAAATTGGTCTAGCCATGTTCTCCACTCACGTATATACGACAGGTTTCTCTTGTATCTGCCCATCCAGCTGTCGATGTTCTTGGCGACGCGGTTGATAATGTCCTGAGAACTCGAGTCCGTGTGATCGAAGATAGCAGCATTCCTGGACTTCCATAAGTGCCAGAGGATCAGGAGGACGATGTCAAGCCGCACATTCTCAGGGAGAGGAGTACTGACTCCTATATCCCAAGGGCGTTGCACAAGGCTACTGGGCACAGAGAAACCTAGGCTAGCCCAAACATCGCGCGCCCTGCGGCATTCAGAGAAGATGTGAGCATCAGTTTCCATCACTCCAGTGCAATGTTCGCACCAGGATTCTTCCAGGGCCTTGATGTTTCTGTGATGCAAGTAGGCGCGTGTGTTGAGGCGCCCACGGCTAAGCAGCCAGGCGAAGAACTTGACCTTAGTGGGGAGTTTGGTAGACCAAATCTTCAGCACGTCCACCGCAGGCGGCCCTTCCTGCATGGCTCTGTATGCCCCCCGCGTATTGAAAAGTTCCCGGTCTGATGCATGAAGAAGGCGCGTGTCCGGGCCCTCGCCAAGTTCCGCCTGCTCCAGACAGCTTTGAAGGACGCTCTCATCAGCCCTAGCAGCGTAGGTGAGACGTGGTCGCAGATGTGCATGGAGGCCAATATCCAAAACAGCTCGGACAGTGAGATCCCGGCTTAGGACATGAGAGTAAAGGGCGGGGAACACGTCGCACAGCGGAGTGTTGAATAGCCAGCGATCATGCCAGAAAGAGGTGCGATCCCCAGTTCCCACGCGCACCCTCGTCAGGTTTTGGTAGCGCTGCAGCTCGTGGGAGATGAGTTTGCCAAGATAGGAGTCCCTGGCCGCCTCCCTGCTGAGATCCGAGTGGGAGAGGAACCATTGTTTCCAGGGGAGCGGCTCGGGGTCATGGAGTTTGTGCACGAACTTCAGGAGGAGGCAGTGATTCATATCCGTGAGATTTTTGACACCGAGGCCACCAAACTCTTTGGGCTGGCACACATCCGTCCACGCCACCAGGCAGCTCGAGCCATGGCACCGTTCCTCACCAGTCCAGAGAAAGGCTCGGCGCTTGGCATCTAGAGCTTCCACGACCTTCTTTGGGAGCAAGATAGAGGACA